>NC_084998.1:28251036-28564786 GCF_963854185.1 Sardina pilchardus
TTATTCCTATTGCTAGTCAGAGACAGAGCTCTGGCCTAAGGTGTGGCTTAGGGACTCTATAGCGCCACCTAGTAACACGTTATATGTTGTGGTTGACACAAACATTCACGAAAATGAACCAAATTTGGTGGACTTATGTGTTATTGCTATCGCTAGTCAGAGACAGAGCTCTGGCCTAGGGTGTGGCTTAGGGACTCTATAGCGCCACCTAGTAGCACGTTATCTGTTGTGGTTGACACAAACATTCACGAAAATGAACCAAATTTGGTGGACTTGTGTGTTATTGCTATCGCTAGTCAGAGACAGAGCTTTGGCCTAGGGTGTGGCGTAGGGACTCTATAGCGCCACCTAGTGCGTTGTCTGTTGTGGTTGACACATACATTCACGAAAATGAACCAAATTTGGTGGGCTCGTGTGTTATTGCTATCGGTAGTCAGAGACAGAGCTCTGGCCTAGGGTGTGGCTTAAGGACTCTATAGCGCCACCTAGCGCGTTGTCTGTGGTTGACTCATACATTCACAAAAATGAACCAAATTTGGTGGGCTTGTGTGTTATTACTACCGTTAGTCAGAGACAGAGCTCTGGCTTAAGGTTTGGCTTCGGGACTCTATAGCGCCACCTAGCAGCATGTTATCTGGTGTGGTTGACACAAACATTCACGAAAATTAACAAAATTTGGTGGGCTTGTGTGTTATTGCTATCATTGGTCAGAGACAGAGCTCTGTTCTAAGGTGTGGATTTGGAACTCTATAGCGCCACCTAGTGCGTTGTCTGTTATGGTTGACACAAACATTCACGAAAATTAACCAAATTTGGTGGGCTTGTGTGTTATTGCCATCGGTAGTCAGAGACAATGCTCTGGCCTAGAGTGTGGCTTAGGGACTCTAGAGCGCCACCTAATGCATTGTCTGTTGTGGTTGACACGTACATTCACCAAAATGAACCAAATTTGGTGGGCATGTGTGTTATTGCTATAGTTATTCAGAGACAGAGCTCTGGCCTCGGGTGTGGCTTAGGGACTCTATAGCGCCACCTAGTGCATTGTCTGTTGTGGTTGACACATACATTCACGAATATGAACCAAATTTGGTTGGCATATGTGTTATTGCTATAGCTATTCAGAGAGAGCGCTCTGGTCAAGGGTGTCTTAGGGACTGTATAGCGCCACCTAGCGCATTGTGTGTTGTGGTTGACAAATACATTCCTGAAAATTAACCAAATTTGGTGGACTTGTGCGTAATTGCTATCGATAGTCAGAGATAGAGCTCTGGCCTAGGGTGTGGCTTAGGGACTCTACAGCGCCACCTAGCGTGTTGTCTTTTGTGGTTGACACATACATTCAGGAAAATTGACCAAATTTGGTGGGCATGTGTGTTGCTCATGCACATGCCCACCAACACGCACATGTTGTTTTGTTAGATTCCGAAATGTCACAGGTGTCCGCACCGCAGGTGCTCGGGCCCGCCATCGCCGCTTGCGGCTATATTTATTATTATTATTATTCTTTTTCCGTCTTACCTGTTTTTTTTTTTTCACCAACTTGGCATGCTCTAAAACTCTTGTAATTTGGCAGCCATTTGTAGAATTGCAATCGAAACTCAGACACAGAGCTTTGGCCTAGGGTGTGGCTCAGGGACTCTATAGCGCCACCTAGCGCGGTTTCTGTTGTGTTTGACACATACATGCACGAAAATGAACCAAATTTGATGGGCATATGTGTTGTATTAATCTGAACAACTTTTACATTTAAACAATATAGTAAATATTAGAAGAATTTGAGTTATGATTATGATTATGATTTTTGCACATCACGTATTTTGAAACACTTCTCCTAGACGGTGTATCGAAATCATGTCATATCAGCACTAAAATGATCTTGAGGGGTTGCCCGAGAGGAATTGCGACCAGATTTTTGAATTTCAAAAGTATATCGAAATGGCGAAGGTTTGAATTATGGCGTTTTATTAAGAAACAGGAAGTTGGTGTTATAGGCAGAAAAAAGGTTATGAATTGAATGTAATTTGGCAGCTACATGTGGAATTGCTTCTGCTAGTCAGAGACAGAGCTCTGGCCTAAGGTGTGGCTTTGGGACTCTAT
This sequence comes from Sardina pilchardus, assembly GCF_963854185.1. Taxonomy (NCBI): domain Eukaryota; kingdom Metazoa; phylum Chordata; class Actinopteri; order Clupeiformes; family Clupeidae; genus Sardina; species Sardina pilchardus. The sequence continues at coordinate 28,253,134 of NC_084998.1, forward strand.
AGCGCCACCTAGCAGCACGTTATCTGTTGTGGTTGACACAAACATTCACGAAAATGAACCAAATTTGGTGGACTTGTGTGTTATTGCTATGGCTAGTCAGAGACAGAGCTTTGGCATAGGGTGTGGCGTAGGGACTCTATAGCGCCACCTAGTTCGTTGTCTGTTGTGGTTGACACAAACATTCACGAAAATTAACCAAATTTGGTGGGCTTGTGTGTTATTGCTATCGGTAGTCAGAGACAGAGCTCTGGCCTAGAGTGTGGCTTAGGGACTCTAGAGCGCCACCTAATGCATTGTCTGTTGTGGTTGACACGTACATTCACGAAAATGAACCAAATTTGGTGGGCATGTGTGTTATTTCTAAAGTTATTCAGAGACAGAGCTCTGGCCTCAGGTGTGGCTTAGGGACTCTATAGCGCCACCTAGTGCATTGTCTGTTGTGGTTGACACAAACATTCACGAAAATTAACCAAATTTGGTGGGCTCGTGTGTTATTGCTTTTGATAGTCAGAGACAGAGCTCTGGCCTAGGGTGTGGCTTAGGGACTCTATAGCGCCACCTAGCACATTGTCTGTTGTGGTTGACACAAACATTCACGAAAATTAACCAAATTTGGTGGGCTCGTGTGTTATTGTTTTTGCTAGTCAAAGACAGAGCTCTGGCCGAGGGTGTGGCTTAAGGACTCAATAACGCCATCTAGCGCATTCTCTGTTGTGGTTGACACGTACATTACATTCACAAAAATGAACTAAATTTGGTGTGCATGTGTTTTGTTACATCTATTCAGAGACAGAGCTCTGGCCGAGGGTGTGGCTTAGGGACTCTATAGCGCCACCTAGTGCATTGTCTGTTGTGGTTGACACATACATTCACGAAAATGAACCAAATTTGGTGGGCATGTGTGTTATTGCTATAGCTATTCAGAGACAGCGCTCTGGCCAAGGGTGTCTTAGGGACTGTATAACGCCACCTAGTGCATTGTCTGTTGTGGTTGACACACACATTCACAAAAATAAACCAAATTTGGTGGGCTTGTGCGTTATTGCTATCGATAGTCAGAGATAGAGCTCTGGCCTGGGGTGTGGCTTAGGGACTCTATAGCGCCACCTAGCGTGTTGTCTGTTGTGGTTGACACATACATTCAGGAAAATTGACCAAATTTGGTGGGCATGTGTGTTGCTCATGCACATGCCCACCAACACGTACATGTTGCTTTGTTAGATTCCGAAATGTCACAGGTCTCCGCACCGCAGGTGCTCGGGCCCGCCATCGCCGCTTGCGGCTATATTTAGGGCCCGAGCACCGAGGTGCGGCCACTGAAAGTGGCTGCACCGGAGGTGCAAGGCCCTATTGTTTTTGCTCAGATTATTCTTATTATTATAGTATAATTCTCTTACCAGTAACATTTTTCACCAACTTGGCATGCTCTAAAACTCTTGCAATTTAGCTGGCATATGTAGAATTGCATTTGATACTCAGACACAGAGCTGTGGCCTAGGGTGTGGCTCAGGGACTCTATAGCGCCACCTAGCGCGCCGTCTACTGTGGTTGACACATACATTCACGGAAATGAACCAAATTTGGTGGACATGTGTGTTGTATTATTCTGAACAAGTTTTACATTCAAACTATATAGTGAATCTTAGAAGAATTTGAATTATGTGAGATTTTCTGATTTTTGCACATCATGTATTTTGAAATACTTCTCCTAGACGGTTTATCGAAATCATGTCATTTAAGCACTAAAATGATCTTGAGGGGTTGCCCGAGAGGAATTGCGACCAGATTTTTGAATTTCAAAAGTATATTGAAATGGCGAAGGTTTGAATCTAGGTGTCTTATAAAAGAAACAAAAAGTTGGTGTTATAGGCAGAAAACAGTGACTAATTTGGATGAAATTTGATGGAGTATTAGTTAGTGTGTTTGTAGTGACAGTCATATACAAAGTTTTGAATTTGGTGTTGTTTGTGATTTTTAAAAGCGCATTAATGATTGTGGTGGATACAGTTTTAGCTAAAATATTTTGAAGCGAGTTAATGAATGATTATAATCATATCAAGCTATGCTGCAATTTTGATTTTAACCATGTTAACAGAAAGTGAGTTATTTTTAATTTCATATTTTCCCAATCACCCCTCCTCTCTGTCCTTCTCTGCTTCTCTCTCTGTTTCAACTAACAGACACACGCACGCACTCTGTCACCCCCCTTCTCGGGTCCTCCCTAACTAACACACACACATTGACACACGCGCGGCTTTCTAGAGACACAGAGACAGACAGACACACACACAGACACACACAGACACACACACACACACACACACACACACACACACACACACACACACACACACACACACACACACACACACACACACACACACACACACACACACACACACACACACACACACACACACACACACACACACACACACCCTTTGGGCAACCGTGGCCTACTGGTTAGGGCTTGGGGCTTGTAGCTGGAGGATTGCCGGTTCGATCCCTGACCAGTCCACAGCTGAAGTGCCCTTGAGCAAGGCACCTAACCCCTGACTGCTCCCTGAGCGCCGCTGGTTGGGCAGGCAGCTCACTGCTCTGAGAATACTATATTAAAAAGTATACAAAAGTATATTGAAATGGCGAAGGTTTGAATCTAGGCGTCTTGTAAAAGAAACAGAATGTTGGTGTTATAGGTAGAAAACAGTGACTAATTTGGATGAAATTTGATGCAGTATTAGTTAGTGTGTTTGTAGTGACAGTCATATGCAAAGTTTTGAATTTGGTGTTGTTTGTGTTTTTTAAAAGTGCATTAATAATTGTGGTGGACACAGTTTTAGCTAAAATATTTTGAAGCGAGTTGACGAATAATTATAATCATATCAACCTATGCTGCAATTTTGACATTTTGACTTTAGCCATGTTCACAGTAAGTGAGTATTTAGGTTTATTTGTGTTTGCATGTGTCTTATACTCCATCCATTTAGCTGAGCAGGAGTAGGTGCTCTCTCTCTCAGCTGCATGTCTCTCTCGTCCCCTGCTAATTCTCTACACAGACTCACAGACACTCTCTCACCCCTCCCCCGTCATTCTCTCTCTCTCTCACGCACGCATGCACGCGCACACACACACACACACACACACACACACACACACACACACACACAAACACACACACACACACCCCCTCCCTCCCTCCCTCCCTCCTTCCCTCTGGGCAGCCGTGGCCTACTGGTTCGGGCTTGGGGCTTGTAACTGGAAGGTTGCCGGTTCAATCCCCAACCAGTTCACCACTAAAGTGCCCTTGAGCAAGGCACCTAACCCCTCCCTGCTCCCCCAGCACCGCTGGTTGGGCAGGCAGCTCACTGCTCTGGGTCAGTGTGTGATTCACCTCACTGTGTGTTCACTGTGTGCTGTGTGTGTTCACTAATTTGGTTAAATTGGGTTACATGCAGAGAAATAAATTTTCCTCACGGGATCAAAAAAGTGTATATTCTATTCTATTGATCCATTTGTCTCTACCCCCTCTGTCTGTGTCTGTCTAGCGTTATTGCTATCGATAGTCAGAGATAGAGCTCTGGCCTAGGGTGTGGCTTAGGGACTCTATAGCGCTACCTAGCATATTGTCTGTTGTGGCTGACACATATATTCAGGAAAATTTACCAAATTTGGTGGGCATGTGTGTTGCTCATGCACATGCCCACCAACACGCACATGTTGCTTTGTTAGATTCCGAAATGTCACAGGTCTCCGCACCGCAGGTGCTCGGGCCCGCCATCGCCGCTTGCGGCTATATTTAGGGCCCGAGCACCGAGGTGCGGCCACTGAAAGTGGCTGCACCGTTGGTGCAAGGCCCTATTGTTTTTGCTCAGATTATTAGGGCCCGAGCACCGAGGTGCGGCCACTGAAAGTGGCTGCACCGTAGGTGCAAGGCCCTATTGTTTTTGTACAGATTATTATTATTAGGGCCCGAGCACCGAGGTGCGGCCACTGAAAGTGGCTGCACCGTAGGTGCAAGGCCCTATTGTTTTCGCTCAGATTATTAGGGCCCGAGCACCGAGGTGCGGCCACTGAAAGTGGCTGCACCGTAGGTGCAAGGCCCTATTGTTTTCGCTCAGATTATTATTATTCTTTTTTCCGTCTTACCTGTTTTTTTTTTTTCACCAACTTGGCATGCTCTAAAACTCTTGTAATTTGGCAGCCATTTGTAGAATTGCAATCGAAACTCAGAGACAGAGCTTTGGCCTAGGGTGTGGCTCAGGGACTCTATAGCGCCATCTAGCGCGCTGTCTGTTGTGGTTGACACATACATTCACGGAAATGAACCAAATTTGGTGGACATGTGTGTTGTATGAATCTGAACAAGTTTTACATTTGAACTACGTAGTGAATCTTACAAGAATTTGAGTTATGATTATGATTATGATTTTTGCACATCATGTATTTTGAAACACTTCTCCTAGACGGTTTATCGAAATCATGTCATATCAGCACTAAAATGATCTTGAGGGGTTACCCGAGAGGAATTGCGACCAGATTTTTGAATTTTCGAAGTATATTGAAATGGCGAAGGTTTGAATTATGGCGTCTTATTACGAAACAGGAAGTTGGTGTTATAGGCAGAAAAAAGGTTATGAATTGGATGTAATTTGGCAGCTACATGTGGAATTGCTTCTGCTAGTCAGAGACAGAGCTCTGGCCTAAGGTGTGGCTTTGGGACTCTATAGCGCCACCTAGCAGCATGTTATCTGTTGTGGTTGACACAAACATTCACAAAAATGAACCAAATTTGGTGGACTTGTGTGTTATTGCTATGGCTAGTCAGAGACAGAGCTTTGGCATAGGGTGTGGCGTAGGGACTCTATAGCGCCACCTAGTGCATTGTCTGTTGTGGTTGACACAAACATTCACGAAAATTAACCAAATTTGGTGGGTTTGTGTGTTATTGCTATCGGTAGTCAGAGAGAGAGCTCTGGCCTAAAGTATGGCTTAGGGACTCTAGAGCGCCACCTAATGCATTGTCTGTTGTGGTTGACACGTACATTCACCAAAATGAACCAAATTTGGTGGGCATGTGTGTTATTGCTAAAGTTATTCAGAGACGGAGCTCTGGCCTCGGGTGTGGCTCAGGGACTCTATAGCGCCAACTAGTGCATTGTCTGTTGTGGTTGACACATACATTCACGAAAATGAACCAAATTTTCTTGGCATATGTGTTATTGCTATAGCTATTCAGACACAGCGCTCTGGCCAAGGGTGTCTTATGGACTGTATAGCGCCACCTAGCGCATTGTCTGTTGTGGTTGACACACACATTCACGAAAATGAGCCAAATTTGGTGGGCTTGTGCGTTATTGCTTTCGATAGTCAGAGATAGAGCTCTGGCCTAGGGTGTGGCTTAGGGACTCTATAGCGCCACCTAGCATGTTGTTAGTTGTGGTTGACACATACATTCAGGAAAATTGACCAAATTTGGTAGGCACATGTGTTGCTCATGCACATGCCCCCCAACACGCACATGTTGCTTTGTTAGATTCCGAAATGTCACAGGTCTCCGCACCGCAGGTGCTCGGGCCCGCCATCGCCGCTTGCGGCTATATTTATTATTATAGTTTTTTCCTCCTTACCTGTTTTTTTTTTTTCACCAACTTGGCATGCTCTAAAACTCTTGTAATTTGGCAGCCATTTGTAGAACTGAAATCGAAACTCAGACACAGAGTTTTGGTCTAGGGTGTGGCTCAGGGATTCTATAGCGCCACCTAGCGCGGTTTCTGTTGTGTTTGACACATACATGCACGAAAATGAACCAAATTTGGTGGGCATATGTGTTGTATTAATCTGAACAACTTTTACATTTACACTCTATAGCAAATATTCGAAGAATTTGAGTTATGGTTATGATTATGAATTTTGCACATCACGTATTTTGAAACACTTCTCCTAGACGGTTTATCGAAATCATGTCATATAAGCACTAAAATGATCTTGAGGGGTTGCCCGAGAGGAATTGCGACCAGATTTTTGAATTTCAAAAGTATATCGAAATGGCGAAGGTTTGAATTATGGTGTTTTATTGAGAAACAGGAAGTTGGTGTTATAGGCAGAAAAAAGATTATGAATTGGATGTAATTTGGCAGCTACATGTGGAATTGCTTCTGCTAGTCGGAGACAGAGCTCTGGCCTAAGGTGTGGCTTTGGGACTCTATAGCGCCACCTAGCAGCACATTATATTTTGTGGTTGACACGTACATTCACCAAAATGAACCAAATTTGGTGGACCTGTGTGTTATTGCTATGGCTAGTCAGAGACAGAGCTTTGGCAGAGGGTGTGGCGTAGGGACTCTATAGCGCCACCTAGTGCGTTGTCTGTTGTGGTTGACACAAACATTCACGAAAATGAACCAAATTTGTTGGGCATGTGTGTTATTGTTATTGCTAGTCAGAGACAGAGCTCTAGCCAAGGGTGTGGCTTAGGGACTCTATAGCGCCACCTAGCAACCCATTATCTGTTGTGGTTGACACAAACATTCACGAAAATGAACCAAATTTGGTGGGCTTGTGTGTTATTGCTATTGCTAGTCAGAGACAGAGCTCTAGCCAAGGGTGTGGCTTAGGGACTCTATAGCGCCACCTAGCATATAGGCTGTTGTAGTTGTCACATACATTCACAAAAATGAACCAAATTTGGTGGGCTTGTGTGTTATTGCTGCCGCTAGATAAAGACAGAGCTCTGGCCTTGGGTGTGGCTTAGGCACTCTATAGCGCCACTTAGCGTATTGTCTCTTGTGGTTGACACGTACATTCACAAAAATGAACCAAATTTGGTGGGCATGTGTTTTGCTATAGCTTTTCAGAGACAGAGCTCTGGCCGAGGGTGTGGCTTAGGGACTCTATAGCGCCACCTAGTGTGTTAGCTGTTTTGGTTGACATATACATTCACGAAAATGAATCAAATTTGGTGAGCTTGTGTGTTATTACTGCCGCAAGTCAGAGACAGAGCTTTGGCCTAGGGTGTGGCTTAGGGACTCTATAGCGCCACCTAGCCCATTGTCTGTTGTGGTTGATACATTCACGAAAATGAACCACATTTGGTGGGCATGTGTGCTATTGCTACTGCTTGTCAGGGATAGAGCTCTGGCCTAGGGTGAGGCTTAGGGACTCTATAGCGCCACCTAGCACATTGTCTATTATGGTTGACACATACATACACGACAATTAGGTACGCTTGTGTGTTATTGCTGCCACTAATCAGAGACAGAGCTTTGGCCTTGGGTGTGGCTTTGGGACTCAATAGCGCCACCTAGCTTGTTGTCTGTTGTGCTGGACACATACATTGATGAAAATTAACCAAATTTGGTGGGCATGTGTGTTGCTCATGCACATGCCCACCAACAAGTATGTGTTGCTTTGTTAGATTCCGCAAATGTCACGTGTCCGCACCGCAGGTGCTCGGGCCCGCCATCGCCGCTTGCGGCTATATTTATTATTATTATTCTTTCTTCGTCTTAGCCCGTTTGGCCGTTTCACCAACTTGGCATGCTCCAAAACTCTTGTAATTTGGCAGGCATATGTAGAATTGCATTTGATACTGAGAGACAGAGCCCTGGCCTAGGGTGTGGCTCAGGGGGTCTATAGCGCCACCTAGAGCGATTTCTGTTGTGTTTGACACACACATGCACGAAAATGAACTAAATTTGGTGGGCATGTGTGTTGTATTAATCCGAACAACTTTTACATTGAAACTATATAGTAAATATTAAAGGAATTTGAATTATGTGAGATTTTCTGATTTTTGCACATCATGTATTTTGAAACACTTCTCCTAGACGGTTTGTCGAAATCATGTCATTTTAGCAGTAAAATGATCTTGAGGGGTTGCCCAAGAGAAATTGCGAACAGATTTTTGAATTTCAAAAGTATATCGAAATGGCGAAGGTTTGAACCTAGGTGTCTTATAAAAGGAACAAAAAGTTGGTGTTATAGGCAGAAAACAGTGACTAATTTGGATGAAATTTGATGGAGTATTAGTTAGTGTGTTTGTAGTGACAGTCATATACAAAGTTTTGAATTTGGTGTTGTTTGTGATTTTTAAAAGCGCATTAATGATTGTGGTGGACACAGTTTTAGCTAAAATATTTTGAAGCGAGTTGATGAATAATGATAATCATATCAACCTATGCTGCAATTTCGACGTAAACCACATTAACAGAAAGTGAGTTATTTAGGTTTTCATATGACTATGGTCTCTCCTATCCGCTCCTTGCTGCCCGCGCGTGTTACACACAGAACTACCTAGCCGCTCCCTCACTGTGGCTCACCCACTCTCCCCCTCCTTGTTTCTTTCCTTCCCCCCACAGTTATTCACACTTTCCCCTCTCTCCCAGCTGGATGTCTCTCTCTCCTCCCCCGCTCTCCACACAGAGACACAGACACAGACACAGACACACACACACACACACACACACACACACACACACACAGAGTCAAGAATGACAGTGTGATGCAAAGTAAAAGGTAAAAAAAAGATCATGTGTATAAAGATTTTATTCAGGTTAAGTCATTTTTGTGATTGAATTGGGGACTGACTGAGTAAGACCCAAGTTCTAATCCTCATAAAAATTTGTCTTTGCCTTGTGTGTTGCCACCTCTAGTCTGAGACAGAGCCCTGGCCTAGCGTGTGGCTTAGGGACTCCTGGTCACTCACTCACTCACTCACTCACTCACTCACACACTCACACACACACACACACAATATTATTATTCTCTCTTCGTCTTAGCCCGTTTGGCCGTTTCACCAACTTGGCATGCTCCAAAACTCTTGTAATTTGGCAGGCATATGTAGAATTGCATTTGATACTGAGAGACAGAGCCCTGGCCTAGGGTGTGGCTCAGGGGGTCTATAGCGCCACCTACCGCGCTGTCTGTTGTGGTTGACATGTGCATGCACGAAAATGAACCAAATTTGGTAGGCAGATGTGTTGTATAAATCTGAGCAACTTTTACATTTACACTACATAGTGAATCTTAAACAAATTTGAGTTATGATTATGATTATGATTTTTGCACATCATGTATTTTGAAACACTTCTCCTAGACGGTTTATCGAAATCATGTCATATGAGCAGTAAAAGGATCTTGAGGGGTTGCCCGAGAGGAATTGCGAACAGATTTTTGAATTTTGGAAGCATATCGAAATGGCGAAGGTTTGAATTATGGCGTCTTATTACGAAACAGGAAGTTGGTGTTATAAGCAGAAAAAAGGTTATAAATTGGATGTAATTTGGCAGCTACATGTGGAATTGCTTCTGCTAGTCAGGGACAGAGCTCTGGCCTAAGGTGTGGCTTCGTGACTCTATAGCGCCACCTAGTAGCACGTTATGTGTTGTGGTTGACACAAACATTCACGAAAATGAACCAAATTTGGTGGACTTATGTGTTTTTGCTATCGCTAGTCAGAGACAGAGCTCTGGCCTAAGGTGTGGCTTAGGGACTCTATAGCGCCACCTAGTAGCACGTTATCTGTTGTGGTTGACACAAACATTCACGAAAATGAACCAAATTTGGTGGACTTATGTGTTATTGCTATCGCTAGTCAGAGACAGAGCTCTGGCCTAGGGTGTGGCTTAAGGACTCTATAGCGCCACCTAGTAGCACGTTATCTGTTGTGGTTCACACGAACATTCACGAAAATGAACCAAATTTGGTGGACTTCTGTGTTATTGCTATCGCTAGTCAGAGACAGAGCTTTGGCCTAGGGTGTGGCTTAGGGACTCTATAGCGCCACCTAGTGCATTGTCTGTTGTGGTTGAAACATACATTCACAAAAATGAACCAAATTTGGTGGGCACATGTGTTATTGCCATCGCTATTCAGATACAGAGCTCTGGCTGAGGGTGTTGCTTAGGGACTCTATAGCGCCACCTAGCATGTTAGCCGTTTTGGGTTGACATTTACATTCACAAAAAATTCACAAGCTTGTGTGTTATTAATGCCGCTAGTGAAAAACAGCTCTGGCCTAGGGTGTGGCTTAGGGACTCTATAGCGCCACCTAGCGCGTTGTCTGTTGTGGTTGACACATACATTCAAGAAAATTGACCAAATTTGGTGGCCATGTGTGTTGCTCATGCACATGCCCACCAACACGCCTCATGTTGCTTTGTTAGATTCCGAAATGTCACAGGTCTCCGCACCGCAGGTGCTCGGGCCCGCCATCGCCGCTTGCGGCTATATTTATTATTATTTTTCTTCTTCTTCTTCTTCCGTCTTACCTGTTTTTTTTTTTACACCAACTTGGCATGCTCTAAAACTCTTGTAATTTGGCAGCCATTTGTAGAATTGCAATCGAAACTCAGAGACAGAGCTTTGGCCTAGGGTGTGGCTCAGGGACTCTATAGCGCCACCTAGCGCGGTTTCTGTTGTGGTTGACACATACATTCACGGAAATGAACCAAATTTGGTGGACATGTGTGTTGTATGAATCTGAACAAGTTTTACATTTAAACAATATAGTAAATCTTAGAAGAATTTGAGTTATGATTATGATTATGATTTTTGCACATCATGTATTTTGAAACACTTCTCCTAGACGGTTTATCGAAATCATGTCATATAAGCACTAAAATGATCTTGAGGGGTTGCCCGAGAGGAATTGCGACCAGATTTTTGAATTTCAAAAGTATATCGAAATGGCGAAGGTTTGAATTATGGCGTTTTATTAAGAAACAGGAAGTTGGTGTTATAGGCAGAAAAAAGGTTAGGAATTGTATGTAATTTGGCAGCTACATGTGGAATTGCTTCTGCTAGTCAGAGACAGGGCTCTGGCCTAAGGTGTGGCTTTGGGACTCTATAGCGCCACCTAGCAGCACGTTATCTGTTGTGGTTGACACAAACATTCACGAAAATGAACCAAATTTGGTGGACTTGTGTGTTATTGCTGTGGCTAGTCAGAGACAGAGCTTTGGCCTAGGGTGTGGCATAGGGACTCTATAGCGCCACCTAGCAGCACGTAATCTGTTGTGGTTGACACAAACATTCACGAAAATGAACTAAATTTGGTGGGCATGTGTGTTATTGCTATTGCTAGTCAGAGACAGAGCTCTAGCCAAGGGTGTGGCTTAGGGACTCTATAGCGCCACCTAGCATATAGGCTGTTGTAGTTGTCACATACATTCACGAAAATTAATCAAATGTGGTGGGCTTGTGTGTTATTGCTACCACTAGTCAGAGACAGAGCTCTGGCCTAGAGTGTGGCTTAGGGACTCTAGAGCGCCACCTAGCGCATTGTCTGCTGTGGTTGACACATACATTCACGAAAATGAACCAAATTTGGTGGGCATGTGTGTTATTGCTATTGCTAGTCAGAGACAGAGCTCTAGCCAAGGGTGTGGCTTAGGGACTCTATAGCGCCACCTAGCATATTGTTTGTTGTGGCTGACACATACATTCAGGAAACTTGACCGAATTTGGTGGGCATGTGTGTTGCTCATGCACATGCCCACCAACACGCACATGTTGCTTTGTTAGATTCCGAAATCTCACAGGTCTCCGCACCGCAGGTGCTCGGGCCCGCCATCGCCGCTTGCGGCTATATTTAGGGCCCGAGCACCGAGGTGCGGCCACTGAAAGTGGCTGCACCGTAGGTGCAAGGCCCTATTGTTTCTGCTCAGATTATTATTATTATTAGGGCCCGAGCACCGAGGTGCGGCCACTGAAAGTGGCTGCACCGTAGGTGCAAGGCCCTATTGTTTTCGCTCAGATTATTATTATTATAGTTTTTTCCTCCTTACCTGTTTTTTTTTTTTCACCAACTTGGCATGCTCTAAAACTCTTGTAATTTGGCAGCCATTTGTAGAACTGAAATCGAAACTCAGACACAGAGTTTTGGTCTAGGGTGTGGCTCAGGGATTCTATAGCGCCACCTAGCGCGGTTTCTGTTGTGTTTGACACATACATGCACGAAAATGAACCAAATTTGGTGGGCATATGTGTTGTATTAATCTGAACAACTTTTACATTTACACTCTATAGCAAATATTCGAAGAATTTGAGTTATGGTTATGATTATGAATTTTGCACATCACGTATTTTGAAACACTTCTCCTAGACGGTTTATCGAAATCATGTCATATAAGCACTAAAATGATCTTGAGGGGTTGCCCGAGAGGAATTGCGACCAGATTTTTGAATTTCAAAAGTATATCGAAATGGCGAAGGTTTGAATTATGGTGTTTTATTGAGAAACAGGAAGTTGGTGTTATAGGCAGAAAAAAGATTATGAATTGGATGTAATTTGGCAGCTACATGTGGAATTGCTTCTGCTAGTCGGAGACAGAGCTCTGGCCTAAGGTGTGGCTTTGGGACTCTATAGCGCCACCTAGCAGCACATTATATTTTGTGGTTGACACGTACATTCACCAAAATGAACCAAATTTGGTGGACCTGTGTGTTATTGCTATGGCTAGTCAGAGACAGAGCTTTGGCAGAGGGTGTGGCGTAGGGACTCTATAGCGCCACCTAGTGCGTTGTCTGTTGTGGTTGACACAAACATTCACGAAAATGAACCAAATTTGTTGGGCATGTGTGTTATTGTTATTGCTAGTCAGAGACAGAGCTCTAGCCAAGGGTGTGGCTTAGGGACTCTATAGCGCCACCTAGCAACCCATTATCTGTTGTGGTTGACACAAACATTCACGAAAATGAACCAAATTTGGTGGGCTTGTGTGTTATTGCTATTGCTAGTCAGAGACAGAGCTCTAGCCAAGGGTGTGGCTTAGGGACTCTATAGCGCCACCTAGCATATAGGCTGTTGTAGTTGTCACATACATTCACAAAAATGAACCAAATTTGGTGGGCTTGTGTGTTATTGCTGCCGCTAGATAAAGACAGAGCTCTGGCCTTGGGTGTGGCTTAGGCACTCTATAGCGCCACTTAGCGTATTGTCTCTTGTGGTTGACACGTACATTCACAAAAATGAACCAAATTTGGTGGGCATGTGTTTTGCTATAGCTTTTCAGAGACAGAGCTCTGGCCGAGGGTGTGGCTTAGGGACTCTATAGCGCCACCTAGTGTGTTAGCTGTTTTGGTTGACATATACATTCACGAAAATGAATCAAATTTGGTGAGCTTGTGTGTTATTACTGCCGCAAGTCAGAGACAGAGCTTTGGCCTAGGGTGTGGCTTAGGGACTCTATAGCGCCACCTAGCCCATTGTCTGTTGTGGTTGATACATTCACGAAAATGAACCACATTTGGTGGGCATGTGTGCTATTGCTACTGCTTGTCAGGGATAGAGCTCTGGCCTAGGGTGAGGCTTAGGGACTCTATAGCGCCACCTAGCACATTGTCTATTATGGTTGACACATACATACACGACAATTAGGTACGCTTGTGTGTTATTGCTGCCACTAATCAGAGACAGAGCTTTGGCCTTGGGTGTGGCTTTGGGACTCAATAGCGCCACCTAGCTTGTTGTCTGTTGTGCTGGACACATACATTGATGAAAATTAACCAAATTTGGTGGGCATGTGTGTTGCTCATGCACATGCCCACCAACAAGTATGTGTTGCTTTGTTAGATTCCGCAAATGTCACGTGTCCGCACCGCAGGTGCTCGGGCCCGCCATCGCCGCTTGCGGCTATATTTATTATTATTCTTTTTCCGTCTTACCTGTTTTTTTTTTTTCACCAACTTGGCATGCTCTAAAACTCTTGTAATTTGGCAGCCATTTGTAGAATTGCAATCGAAACTCAGAGACAGAGCTTTGGCCTTGGGCGTGGCTCAGGGACTCTATAGCGCCACCTATCACGCTGTCTGTTTTGGTTGACACATGCATTCACGAAAATGGCCCAGATTTGGTGGGCACATGTGTTGTATTAATCTAAACAATTTTTACATTTACACTCTATAGTAAATATTCGAAGAATTTGAGTTATGGTTATGATTATGAATTTTGCACATCATGTATTTTGAAACACTTCTCCTAGACGGTTTATCGAAATCATGTCATATAAGCACTAAAATGATCTTGAGGGGTTGCCCGAGAGGAATTGCGACCAGATTTTTGAATTTCAAAAGTATATCGAAATGGCGAAGGTTTGAATCTAGGTGTCTTATAAAAGAAACAAAAAGTTGGTGTTATAGGCAGAAAACAGTGACTAATTTGGATGAAATTTGATGGAGTATTAGTTAGTGTGTTTGTAGTGACAGTCATATACAAAGTTTTGAATTTGGTGTTGTTTGTGATTTTTAAAAGCGCATTAATGATTGTGGTGGACACAGTTTTAGCTAAAATATTTTGAAGCGAGTTGATGAATAATAATAATCATATCAACCTATGCTGCAATTTCGACGTAAACCACATTAACAGAAAGTGAGTTATTTAGGTTTTCATATGACTATGGTCTCTCCTATCCGCTCCTTGCTGCCCGCGCGTGTTACACACAGAACTACCTAGCTGCTCCCTCACTGTGGCTCACCCACTCTCCACCTCCTTGTCTCTTTCCTTCCCCCCACAGTTATTCACACTTTCCCCTCTCTCCCAGCTGGATGTCTCTCTCTCCTCCCCCGCTCTCCACACAGAGACACAGACACAGACACAGACACAGACACACACACACACACACACACACACACACAGAGTCAAGAATGACAGTGTGATGCAAAGTAAAAGGTAAAAAAAAGATCATGTGTATAAAGATTTTATTCAGGTTAAGTCATTTTTGTGATTGAATTGGGGACTGACTGAGTAAGACCCAAGTTCTAATCCTCATAAAAATGTGGTGGCTTTGTGTGTTGCCACCTCTAGTCTGAGACAGAGCCCTGGCCTAGCGTGTGGCTTAGGGACTCCTGGTCTCACACACACACACACACACACACACACACACACACACACACACACACACACACACACACACACACACACACACACACACACACACACACACACACACACACACACACACACACACACACACACACACACACACACACACACACACACACACACACACACACACACACACACTTGGGGCAGCCGTGGCCTACTGGTTAGGGCTTGGGGCTTGTAACTGGAGGGTTGTCGGTTCGATCCCCGACTAGTCCACAGCTGAAGTGCCCTTGAGCAAGGCACCTAGCCCCTCACTGCTCCCGGAGTGCGCTATTTTTTTGTACTGTATGGCTCCATTTGTCTCTACCCTGTCTGTCTGTCTGTCTGTCAGTGTCTGTCTGTCTCTGTCTCTGTCTCTGTCTCTGTCTCTGTCTCTCTCTCTCTCTCTCTCTCTCTCTCTCTCTCTCTCTCTCTCTCTCTCTCTCTCTCTCTCTCTCTCTCTCTCTCGCATTTTTCTCCCTCCCCCATTATTTCCACACAGACACAAACACACACACACACACACACACACACACACACACACTCTCTCCCTTCCTTGAACCACCTGAAAATGAATGGCCACCTAGCACATTGTCTGTTGCGGTTGACACACACATTCACGAAAATGAACCAAATTTGGTGGGCTTGTGCGTTATTGCTATCGATAGTCAGAGAAAGAGCTTTGGCCTAAGGTGTGGCTTAGGGACTCTATAGCGCCACTTAGCGTGTTGTCTGTTGTGGTTGACACATACATTCAAGAAAATTGACCAAATTTGGTGGGCATGTGTGTTGCTCATGCACATGCCCACCGACACGCACATGTTGCTTCGTTAGATTCCGAAATGTCACAGGTCTCCGCACCGCAGGTGCTCGGGCCCGCCATCGCCGCTTGCGGCTATATTTAGGGCCCGAGCACCGAGGTGCGGCCACTGAAAGTGGCTGCACCGTAGGTGCAAGGCCCTATTGTTTTCGCTCAGATTATTATTATTCTTTTTTCCGTCTTACCTGTTTTTTTTTTTTCACCAACTTGGCATGCTCTAAAACTCTTGTAATTTGGCAGCCATTTGTAGAATTGCAATCGAAACTCAGAGACAGAGCTTTGGCCTAGGGTGTGGCTCAGGGACTCTATAGCGCCATCTAGCGCGCTGTCTGTTGTGGTTGACACATACATTCACGGAAATGAACCAAATTTGGTGGACATGTGTGTTGTATGAATCTGAACAAGTTTTACATTTGAACTACGTAGTGAATCTTACAAGAATTTGAGTTATGATTATGATTATGATTTTTGCACATCATGTATTTTGAAACACTTCTCCTAGACGGTTTATCGAAATCATGTCATATCAGCACTAAAATGATCTTGAGGGGTTACCCGAGAGGAATTGCGACCAGATTTTTGAATTTTCGAAGTATATTGAAATGGCGAAGGTTTGAATTATGGCGTCTTATTACGAAACAGGAAGTTGGTGTTATAGGCAGAAAAAAGGTTATGAATTGGATGTAATTTGGCAGCTACATGTGGAATTGCTTCTGCTAGTCAGAGACAGAGCTCTGGCCTAAGGTGTGGCTTTGGGACTCTATAGCGCCACCTGGCAGCATGTTATCTGTTGTGGTTGACACAAACATTCACAAAAATGAACCAAATTTGGTGGACTTGTGTGTTATTGCTATGGCTAGTCAGAGACAGAGCTTTGGCATAGGGTGTGGCGTAGGGACTCTATAGCGCCACCTAGTGCATTGTCTGTTGTGGTTGACACAAACATTCACGAAAATTAACCAAATTTGGTGGGTTTGTGTGTTATTGCTATCGGTAGTCAGAGAGAGAGCTCTGGCCTAAAGTATGGCTTAGGGACTCTAGAGCGCCACCTAATGCATTGTCTGTTGTGGTTGACACGTACATTCACCAAAATGAACCAAATTTGGTGGGCATGTGTGTTATTGCTAAAGTTATTCAGAGACGGAGCTCTGGCCTCGGGTGTGGCTCAGGGACTCTATAGCGCCACCTAGTGCATTGTCTGTTGTGGTTGACACATACATTCACGAAAATGAACCAAATTTTCTTGGCATATGTGTTATTGCTATAGCTATTCAGACACAGCGCTCTGGCCAAGGGTGTCTTATGGACTGTATAGCGCCACCTAGCGCATTGTCTGTTGTGGTTGACACACACATTCACGAAAATGAGCCAAATTTGGTGGGCTTGTGCGTTATTGCTTTCGATAGTCAGAGATAGAGCTCTGGCCTAGGGTGTGGCTTAGGGACTCTATAGCGCCACCTAGCATGTTGTTAGTTGTGGTTGACACATACATTCAGGAAAATTGACCAAATTTGGTAGGCACGTGTGTTGCTCATGCACATGCCCCCCAACACGCACATGTTGCTTTGTTAGATTCCGAAATGTCACAGGTCTCCGCACCGCAGGTGCTCGGGCCCGCCATCGCCGCTTGCGGCTATATTTATTATTATTCTTTTTCCGTCTTACCTGTTTTTTTTTTTTCACCAACTTGGCATGCTCTAAAACTCTTGTAATTTGGCAGCCATTTGTAGAATTGCAATCGAAACTCAGAGACAGAGCTATGGCCTTGGGCGTGGCTCAGGGACTCTATAGCGCCACCTATCACGCTGTCTGTTGTGGTTGACACATGCATTCACGAAAATGGCCCAGATTTGGTGGGCATGTGTGTTGTATTAATCTAAACAATTTTTACATTTACACTCTATAGCAAATATTCGAAGAATTTGAGTTATGGTTATGATTATGAATTTTGCACATCATGTATTTTGAAACACTTCTCCTAGACGGTTTATCGAAATCATGTCATATAAGCACTAAAATGATCTTGAGGGGTTGCCCGAGAGGAATTGCGACCAGATTTTTGAATTTCAAAAGTATATCGAAATGGCGAAGGTTTGAATTATGGTGTTTTATTGAGAAACAGGAAGTTGGTGTTATAGGCAGAAAAAAGATTATGAATTGGATGTAATTTGGCAGCTACATGTGGAATTGCTTCAGCTAGTCAGAGACAGAGCTCTGGCCTAAGGTGTGGCTTTGGGACTCTATAGCGCCACCTAGCATTACATTATATTTTGTGGTTGACACGTACATTCACCAAAATGAACCAAATTTGGTGGACTTGTGTGTTATTGCTATGGCTAGTCAGAGACAGAGCTTTGGCAGAGGGTGTGGCGTAGGGACTCTATAGCGCCACCTAGTGCGTTGTCTGTTGTGGTTGACACAAACATTCACCAAAATGAACCAAATTTGGTGGACTTGTGTGTTATTGCTATGGCTAGTCAGAGACAGAGCTTTGGCCTAGGGCGTGGCTCAGGGACTCTATAGCGCCACCTATCACGCTGTCTGTTGTGGTTGACACATGCATTCACAAAAATGGCCCAGATTTGGTGGGCATGTGTGTTGTATTAATCTAAACAATTTTTACCTTTACACTCTATAGCAAATATTCGAAGAATTTGAGTTATGGTTATGATTATGAATTTTGCACATCATGTATTTTGAAACACTCCTCCTAGACGGTTTATCGAAATCATGTCATATAAGCACTAAAATGATCTTGAGGGGTTGCCCGAGAGGAATGGCGACCAGATTTTTGAATTTCAAAAGTATATCGAAATGGCGAAGGTTTGAATTATGGTGTTTTATTGAGAAACAGGAAGTTGGTGTTATAGGCAGAAAAAAGATTATGAATTGGATGTAATTTGGCAGCTACATGTGGAATTGCTTCAGCTAGTCAGAGACAGAGCTCTGGCCTAAGGTGTGGCTTTGGGACTCTATAGCGCCACCTAGCAGCACATTATATTTTGTGGTTGACACGTACATTCACCAAAATGAACCAAATTTGGTGGACTTGTGTGTTATTGCTATGGCTAGACAGAGACAGAGCTTTGGCAGAGGGTGTGGCGTAGGGACTCTATAGCGCCACCTAGTGCGTTGTCTGTTGTGGTTGACACAAACATTCACCAAAATGAACCAAATTTGGTGGACTTGTGTGTTATTGCTATCGGTAGTCAGAGACAGAGCTCTGGCCTAGAGTGTGGCTTAGGGACTCTAGAGCGCCACCTAATGCATTGTCTGTTGTGGTTGACACGTACATTCACCAAAATGAACCAAATTTTATGGGCATGTGTGTTATTGCTATAGTTATTCAGAGACAGAGCTCTGGCCTCGGGTGTGGCTTAAGGACTCTATAGCGCCACCTAGTGCATTGTCTGTTGTGGTTGACACATACATTCACAAAAATGAACCAAATTTGGTTGGCATATGTGTTATTGCTATAGCTATTCAGAGACAGCACTCTGGCCAAGGGTGTCTTCGGGACTGTATAACACCACCTAGCGCATTGTCTGTTGTGGTTGACACACACATTCACGAAAATGAACCAAATTTGGTGGGCTTGTGCGTTATTGCTATCGATAGTCAGAGATAGAGCTCTGGCCTAGGGTGTGGCTTAGGAACTCTATAGCGCCACCTAGCGTGTTGTCTTTTGTGGTTGACACATACATTCAGGAAAATTGACCAAATTTGGTGGGCATGTGTGTTGCTCATGCACATGCCCACCAACACGCACATGTTGCTTTGTTAGATTCCGAAATGTCACATGTCTCCGCACCGCAGGTGCTCGGGCCCGCCATCGCCGCTTGCGGCTATATTTATTATTCTTTTTCCGTCTTACCTGGTTTTTTTTTTTCACCAACTTGGCATGCTCTAAAACTCTTGTAATTTGGCAGCCATTTGTAGAATTGCAATCGAAACTCAGAGACAGAGCTTTGGCCTAGGGTGTGGCTCAGGGACTCTATAGCGCCACCTAGCGCGGTATCTGTTGTGTTTGACACATACATGCACGAAAATGAACCAAATTTGGTGGGCATATGTGTTGTACTAATCTGAACAACTTTTACATTTAAATGATATAGTGAATCTTAGAGGAATTTGAGTTATGATTATAATTATGATTTTTGCACATCACGTATTTTGAAACACTTCTCCTAGACGGTTTATCGAAATCATGTCCTTTCAGCAGTAAAATGATCTTGAGGGGTTGCCCAAGAGGAATTGCGACCAGATTTTTGAATTTCAAAAGTATATTGAAATGGCGAAGGTTTGAATCTAGGTGTCTTATAAAAGAAACAAAAAGTTGGTGTTATAGGCAGAAAACAGTGACTAATTTGGATGAAATTTGATGGAGTATTAGTTAGTGTGTTTGTAGTGACAGTCATATACAAAGTTTTGAATTTGGTTTTGTTTGTGATTTTTAAAAGCGCATTAATGATTGTGGTGGATACAGTTTTAGCTAAAATATTTTGAAGCGAGTTGATGAATGATTATAATCATATCAAGCTATGCTGCAATTTTGATTCTAACCATGTTAACAGAAAGTGAGTTATTTTTAATTTCATATTTGCCCAATCACACAGCCCCTCCTCTCTGTCCTTCTCTGCCTCTCTCTCTGTTGCAAATAACAGACACACGCACGCACTCTGTCACCCCCCTTCTCGGGTCCTCCCTAACTAACACACACACATTGACACACGCGCGGCTTTCTAGAGACACAGAGACAGACAGACAGACAGACACACACACACACACACACACACACACACACACACACACACACACACACAGACACACACACACACACACACACACACACACACACACACACACACACACACACACACACACACACACACACACACACACACACACACACACACACACACACACACACACACACACCCTTTGGGCAACCGTGGCCTACTGGTTAGGGCTTGGGGCTTGTAGCTGGAGGATTGCCGGTTCGATCCCTGACCAGTCCACAGCTGAAGTGCCCTTGAGCAAGGCACCTAACCCCTGACTGCTCCCTGAGCGCCGCTGGTTGGGCAGGCAGCTCACTGCTCTGAGTATAGTATATTAAAAAGTATACAAAAGTATATTGAAATGGCGAAGGTTTGAATCTAGGTGTCTTGTAAAAGAAACAGAAAGTTGGTGTTATAGGTTGAAAACAGTGACTAATTTGGATGAAATTTGATGGAGTATTAGTTAGTGTGTTTGTAGTGACAGTCATATGCAAAGTTTTGAATTTGGTGTTGTTTGTGTTTTTTAAAAGTGCATTAATGATTGTGGTGGACACAGTTTTAGCTAAAATATTTTGAAGCGAGTTGACGAATAATTATAATCATATCAACCTATGCTGCAATTTTGAAATTTTGACTTTAGCCATGTTCACAGTAAGTGAGTATTTAGGTTTATTTGTGTTTGCATATGTCTTATACTCCATCCATTTAGCTGAGCAGGAGTAGGTGCTCTCTCTCTCAGCTGCATGTCTCTCTCGTCCCCTGCTACTTCTCTACACAGACTCACAGACACTCTCTCACCCCTCCCCCGTCATTCTCTCTCTCTCTCACGCACGCACGCCAAGCGCGCGCACACACACACACACAGACACACAGACACACAGACACACAGACACACACACACACACACACACACACACACACACACACACACACACACACACACAAACACCCACCCACCCACCCACCCTCCCTCTTTCCTCCCTCTTTCCTCCCTCCCTCCTTCCCTCTGGGCTGCCGTGGCCTACTGGTTAGGGCTTGGGGCTTGTAACTGGAAGGTTGCTGGTTCAATCCCCAACCAGTCCACCACTAAAGTGCCCTTGAGCAAGGCACCTAAACCCTCACTGCTCCCCCAGCACCGCTGGTTGGGCACGAATAATTATAATCATATCAACCTATGCTGCAATTTTGAAATTTTGACTTTAGCCATGTTCACAGCAAGTGAGTATTTAGGTTTATTTGTGTTTGCATATGTCTTATACTCCATCCATTTAGCTGAGCAGGAGTAGGTGCTCTCTCTCTCAGCTGCATGTCTCTCTCGTCCCCTGCTACTTCTCTACACAGACTCACAGACACTCTCTCACCCCTCCCCCGTCATTCTCTCTCTCTCTCACGCACGCACGCGCGCGCGCGCACACACACACACACAGACACACAGACACACACAAACGCACACACACACACACACACACACACACACACACACACACACACACACACACACACACACACACACACACACACACACACACACACACACACACACACACACACACACACACACACACACACCCACCCTCCCTCTTTCCTCCCTCCCTCCTTCCCTCTGGGCAGCCGTGGCCTACTGGTTAGGGCTTGGGGCTTGTAACTGGAAGGTTGCCGGTTCAATCCCCAACCAGTCCACCACTAAAGTGCCCTTGAGCAAGGCACCTAACCCCTCACTGCTCCCCCAGCACCGCTGGTTGGGCAGGCAGCTCACTGCTCTGGGTCAGTGTGTGATTCACCTCACTGTGTGTTCACTGTGTGCTGTGTGTGTTCACTAATTTGGTTAAATTGGGTTACATGCAGAGAAATAAATTTCCCTCACGGGATCAAAAAAGTGTATATTCTATTCTATTGATCCATTTGTCTCTACCCCCTCTGTCTGTGTCTGTCTAGTGTTACTGCTATCGATAGTCAGAGATAGAGCTCTGGCCTAGGGTGTGGCTTAGGGACTCTATAGCGCTACCTAGCATATTGTCTGTTGTGGCTGACACATACATTCAGGAAAATTGACCAAATTTGGTGGGCATGTGTGTTGCTCATGCACATGCCCACCAACACGCACGTGTTGCTTTGTTAGATTCCAAAATCTCACAGGTCTCCGCACCGCTGGTGCTCGGGCCCGCCATCGCCGCTTGCGGCTATATTTAGGGCCCGAGCACCGAGGTGCGGCCGCTGTAGCAGCGGCTGCACCGTAGGTGCAAGGCCCTATTGTTTTTGCTCAGATTATTATTATTATTATTATTATTATAGTTTTTTCCTCCTTACCTGTCCCACGGCCTTTTGGCCCTTTTTCACCGACTTGGCATGCTCTAAAACTCTTGAAATTTGGCAGATACGTGTGGAATTGGTAAAACTACTCAGAGACAGAGCTCTGGCCTAGGGTGTGGCTCAGAGACTCTATAGCGCCACCTATCGCGCTGTCTGTTGTGGTTGACACACGCATTCACGAAAATGGCCCAGATTTGGTGGGCATGTGTGTTCTATTAATCTGAACAACTTTTACATTTATACTCTATAGTAAATATTAAAAGAATTTGAATTATGATTATGATTATGATTTTTGCACATTATGTATTTTGAAACACTCCTCCTAGACGGTTTATCGAAATCATGTCCTTTTTGCAGTAAAATGATCTTGAGGGGTTGCCCAAGAGAAATTGCGACCAGATTTTTGAATTTCAAAAGTATATCGAAATGGCGAAGGTTTGAATTATGGCGTCTTATTAAAGAAACAGGAAGATGGTGTTATAGGCAGAAAACAGTGACTAATTTGGATGTAATTTGGCAGCTACATGTGGAATTGCTACTGCTACTCAGACACAGAGCGCTGGCCTAAGGTGTGGCTTAGGGACTCTATAGCGCCACCTAGCAGCGCGTTGTCTGTTGTGGTTGACACATACATTCACTAAAATGAACCAAATTTGGTGGACTTGTGTGTTATTGCTACTGCTAGTCAGAGACAGAGCTTTGGCCTAGGGTGTGGCTCAGGGACTTTATAGCGCCACCTAGCGCGGTTTCTGTTTTGTTTGACACATACATGCACGAAAATGAACCAAATTTGGTGGGCATGTGTGTTGTATTAATCTGAACAACTTTTACATTTAAATGATATAGTAAATCTTAGAAGAATTTGAGTTATGATTATGATTATGATTTTTGCACATCACTTATTTTGAAACACTCCTCCTAGACGGTTTATCTAAATCATGTCATATTAGCACTAAAATGATCTTGAGGGGTTGCCCAAGAGAAATTGCGACCAGATTTTTGAATTTCAAAAGTATATCGAAATGGCGAAGGTTTGAATTATGGCGTCTTATTAAAGAAACAGGAAGTTGGTGTTATAGGCAGAAAACAGTGACTAATTTGGATGTAATTTGGCAGCTACATGTGGAATTGCTACTGCTACTCAGAGACAGAGCGCTGGCCTAAGGTGTGGCTTAGGGACTCTATAGCGCCACCTAGCAGCGCGTTGTCTGTTGTGGTTGACACATACATTCACTAAAATGAACCAAATTTGGTGAACTTGTGTGTTATTGCTACTGCTAGTCAGAGACAGAGCTTTGGCCTAGGGTGTGGCTTAGGGACTCTATAGCGCCACCTAGCACATTGTCTGTTGTGGTTGACACATACAATAATGAAAATGAACCAAATTTGGTGGGCTTCTGTGTTATTGCTATTGCTAGTCAGAGACTGAGCTCTGGTGTAGGGTGTGGCTTAGGGATTCTATAGCGCCACCTAGTGCATAGTTTGTTGAGGTTTACACATACATTCACGAAAATGAACCAAATTTGGTGGGATTGTGCGTCATTGCTATCGCTAGTAGGAGACAGAGCTCTGGCATAGGGTGTGGCTTAGGGACTCTATAGCGCCACGTAGCGTGTTGTCTGTTGTGATTGAAACATATATTCACAAAAAATAACCAAATTTAGTGGGCATGTCTGTTGCTCATGCACATGCCCACTTACCCACACATGTTGCTTTGTTGGATTCCGAAATATCACAGTTCCGCACCGCAGGTGCTCGGGCCCGCCATCGCCGCTTGCGGCTATATTTAGGGCCCGAGCACCGAGGTGCGGCCACTGAAAGTGGCTGCACCGTAGGTGCAAGGCCCTATTGTTTTCGCTCAGATTATTATTATTCTTTTTTCCGTCTTACCTGTTTTTTTTTTTTCACCAACTTGGCATGCTCTAAAACTCTTGTAATTTGGCAGCCATTTGTAGAATTGCAATCGAAACTCAGAGACAGAGCTTTGGCCTAGGGTGTGGCTCAGGGACTCTATAGCGCCATCTAGCGCGCTGTCTGTTGTGGTTGACACATACATTCACGGAAATGAACCAAATTTGGTGGACATGTGTGTTGTATGAATCTGAACAAGTTTTACATTTGAACTACGTAGTGAATCTTACAAGAATTTGAGTTATGATTATGATTATGATTTTTGCACATCATGTATTTTGAAACACTTCTCCTAGACGGTTTATCGAAATCATGTCATATCAGCACTAAAATGATCTTGAGGGGTTACCCGAGAGGAATTGCGACCAGATTTTTGAATTTTCGAAGTATATTGAAATGGCGAAGGTTTGAATTATGGCGTCTTATTACGAAACAGGAAGTTGGTGTTATAGGCAGAAAAAAGGTTATGAATTGGATGTAATTTGGCAGCTACATGTGGAATTGCTTCTGCTAGTCAGAGACAGAGCTCTGGCCTAAGGTGTGGCTTTGGGACTCTATAGCGCCACCTAGCAGCATGTTATCTGTTGTGGTTGACACAAACATTCACAAAAATGAACCAAATTTGGTGGACTTGTGTGTTATTGCTATGGCTAGTCAGAGACAGAGCTTTGGCATAGGGTGTGGCGTAGGGACT
This sequence comes from Sardina pilchardus, assembly GCF_963854185.1. NCBI lineage: Eukaryota > Metazoa > Chordata > Actinopteri > Clupeiformes > Clupeidae > Sardina > Sardina pilchardus. The sequence goes on from NC_084998.1 coordinate 28,278,510, forward strand.
CTATAGCGCCACCTAGTGCATTGTCTGTTGTGGTTGACACAAACATTCACGAAAATTAACCAAATTTGGTGGGTTTGTGTGTTATTGCTATCGGTAGTCAGAGAGAGAGCTCTGGCCTAAAGTATGGCTTAGGGACTCTAGAGCGCCACCTAATGCATTGTCTGTTGTGGTTGACACGTACATTCACCAAAATGAACCAAATTTGGTGGGCATGTGTGTTATTGCTAAAGTTATTCAGAGACGGAGCTCTGGCCTCGGGTGTGGCTCAGGGACTCTATAGCGCCAACTAGTGCATTGTCTGTTGTGGTTGACACATACATTCACGAAAATGAACCAAATTTTCTTGGCATATGTGTTATTGCTATAGCTATTCAGACACAGCGCTCTGGCCAAGGGTGTCTTATGGACTGTATAGCGCCACCTAGCGCATTGTCTGTTGTGGTTGACACACACATTCACGAAAATGAGCCAAATTTGGTGGGCTTGTGCGTTATTGCTTTCGATAGTCAGAGATAGAGCTCTGGCCTAGGGTGTGGCTTAGGGACTCTATAGCGCCACCTAGCATGTTGTTAGTTGTGGTTGACACATACATTCAGGAAAATTGACCAAATTTGGTAGGCACATGTGTTGCTCATGCACATGCCCCCCAACACGCACATGTTGCTTTGTTAGATTCCGAAATGTCACAGGTCTCCGCACCGCAGGTGCTCGGGCCCGCCATCGCCGCTTGCGGCTATATTTAGGGCCCGAGCACCGAGGTGCGGCCACTGAAAGTGGCTGCACCGTAGGTGCAAGGCCCTATTGTTTTTGCTCAGATTATTATTATTATTATTATTATTATTATTATTATACTTCTATTCCTCTTACCCTTAACTTTTTCGCCCTTTTTCACCAACTTGACATGCACTAAAACTCTTGTAATTTGGCATCTAGATGTGGAATTGTTAACTGTACTTAGAGACAAAGGTTTGGCCTAGGGTGTGGCTCAGGGACTGTATAGCGCCTCCTAGCGTGCTGTCTACTGTGGTTGACGCATACATTCACGGAAATGAACCAAATTTGGTGGACATGTGTGTTGTATTATTCTGAACAAGTTTTACATTTAAACTATATAGTGAATCTTAGAAGAATTTGAATTATGTGAGATTTTCTGATTTTTGCACATCATGTATTTTGAAATACTTCTCCTAGACGGTTTATCGAAATTATGTCATTTAAACACTAAAATGATCTTGAGGGGTGGCCTGAGAGGAATTGCGACCAGATTTTTGAATTTCAAAAGTATATTGAAATGGCGAAGGTTTGAATCTAGGTGTCTTATAAAAGAATCAAAAAGTTGGTGTTATAGGCAGAAAACAGTGACTAATTTGGATGAAATTTGATGGAGTATTAGTTAGTGTGTTTGTAGTGACAGTCATATACAAAGTTTTGAATTTGGTGTTGTTTGTTTTTTTTAAAAGCGCATTAATGATTGTGGTGGACACAGTTTTAGCTAAAATATTTTTAAGCAAGTTGATGAATAATTATAATCATATCAACCTATGCTGCAATTTTGATTTCAACCATGTTAACAGAAAGTGAGATATTTAGGTTTATTAGGTTTTTATAGGTCTGTTTCCCTAGCCGCGCATGGTCTTGCTCCCTCACTGTGGCTCACCCACTCTCCCCCTTCTTGTCTGTTTCCCTCCCCCCACAGTTCTTCCCACCCCTCCCCTCTCTCCCAGCTGGATGTCTCTCTAACCTCCCCCGCTTTCCACACAGAGACTCAGACACAGACACAGACACACACACACACACAGACACACACAGACACACACACACACAGACACACACACACACACACACACACACACACACACAGACACAGACACACACACACACACACACACACACACACAGAGTCAAGAATGACAGTGTGATGCAAAGTAAAAGGTAAAGAAAAGATCATGTGTATAAAGATTTTACTCAGGTTAAGTCATTTTTGTGATAGAATTGGGGACTGACTAAGTCAGACCCAAGTTCTAATCCTCATAAAAATGCTTGGTTGGAATGGCATGTAATAACCAGAATACAGTAAAGTCATGTATTTTGAAACACTAGTCTTAGACGGTTTATCGAATCAAACCAAGGGTTTATCAAATCATATATCAGCAGTAAAATGATCTTGAGGGGTTGCCCAAGAGGAATTGTGAAGTATATTGAAATGGTGAATGTTTGAATTGGGGTGTCTTTTAAGACAGAGAAAGGCCGCAAGGGGCATTGATGGGCCCAAGCACCTGTAGTCTGTGACCCAAATTTGGTGCGCTTGTGTGTTGCTACCTCTAGACTGAGACAGAGCCCTGGCCTAGGGTGTGGCTTAGGGACTCCTGGTCACTCACTCACTCACTCACTCACACACACACACACACACACACACACACACACTCTCACTCACACACACACACACTCTCCTCACTCACTCACTCACTCACTCACTCACTCACTCACTCACTCAATCACACACACACACACACACACACACACACACACACACACTCTCACTCACACACACACACACTCTCCTCACTCACTCACTCACTCACTCACTCACTCACTCAATCACACACACACACACACACACACACACACACACACACACACATACACACACAACCCCCCCCCCCCCCCCCCCCCGCCTACTGGTTAGGGCTTGGTGCTTGTAACAGGAGGGTTGCCGGTTCAATCCCCAACCAGTCCACCACTAAAGTGGTTCTTATCCTCACAAAAATGCTTGGTTGGAATAGCATGTAATAACCAGAATACAGAAAAGTCAAACAATCATGACTTAGTTACGTTTTGTTTACATCAAGACACACACACACATTAAAAACAGCAACAGGTTTTATGAATTCAATGATCTGAAGCAAAGATATTGATGTAAGCCTTACAGATGCATGATTTACAGTACACCATATCAACACACTGGTTATCATCTCAAATTTGGACTACAAATATGGATACAGAGATAGAGCTCTGGCCTATGGTGTGGCTTAGGGGCTCTATAGCGCCACGTAGCGCGTTGTGTACTGTGGTTGACTCATATATTCATGAAAATGAACCAAATTTAGTGGGCTTGTGTGTTATTGCTACCACTAGTCAGAGACAGAGCTCTGGCTTAGAGTGTGGCTTACTGTGCGTTCACACCGCCGGCGACTTGAGCTTCCAAAGATTCCGGAAGTCATTAATTTTCAATGGAAGCCGGCTTCTCTCAGCTGCCAGCAGCGACCAATCCGTCGGCGTCGCGTTTTGGGCGTCTTGAGCGACTAGAGAAAGTTGAAAATGGTTTAACTTTATGGTAATGAGCTATGACGCAGTTCAGCGACCAAACGACCAGCAACGAACATAGAATGCTACTATGTCAGAGCGGCCAAAGAATCCAAGCTGATCCAAGCTTCCCACGGCGTCCTTTACAGGGCGTCCAGAGCGATTTTGGAAGCTCAAGTCGCTCTTGGTCTGAACGCACAGTTAGGGACTCTAGAGCGCCACCTAGCGCATTGTCTGTTGTGGTTGACACATACATTCACGAAAATGAACCAAATTTGGTGGGTATGTGTGTTATTGCTATAGCTATTCAGAGACAGCACTCTGGCCAAAGGTGTCTTCGGGACTGTATAACACCACCTAGCGCATTGTCTGTTGTGGTTGACACACACATTCATGAAAATGAACCAAATTTGGTGGGCTTGTGCGTTATTGCTATCGATAGTCAGAGATAGAGCTCTGGCCTGGGGTGTGGCTTAGGGACTCTATAGCGCCACCTAGCGTGTTGTCTGTTGTGGTTGACACATACATTCAGGAAAATTGACCAAATTTAATGGGCATGTGTGTTGCTCATGCACATGCCCACCAACACGTACATGTTGCTTTGTTAGATTCCGAAATCTCACAGGTCTCCGCACCGCAGGTGCTCGGGCCCGCCATCGCCGCTTGCGGCTATATTTAGGGCCCGAGCACCGAGGTGCGGCCACTGAAAGTGGCTGCACCGTAGGTGCAAGGCCCTATTGTTTTCGCTCAGATTATTATTATTATAGTTTTTTCCTCCTTACCTGTTTTTTTTTTTTCACCAACTTGGCATGCTCTAAAACTCTTGTAATTTGGCAGCCATTTGTAGAACTGAAATCGAAACTCAGACACAGAGTTTTGGTCTAGGGTGTGGCTCAGGGATTCTATAGCGCCACCTAGCGCGGTTTCTGTTGTGTTTGACACATACATGCACGAAAATGAACCAAATTTGGTGGGCATATGTGTTGTATTAATCTGAACAACTTTTACATTTACACTCTATAGCAAATATTCGAAGAATTTGAGTTATGGTTATGATTATGAATTTTGCACATCACGTATTTTGAAACACTTCTCCTAGACGGTTTATCGAAATCATGTCATATAAGCACTAAAATGATCTTGAGGGGTTGCCCGAGAGGAATTGCGACCAGATTTTTGAATTTCAAAAGTATATCGAAATGGCGAAGGTTTGAATTATGGTGTTTTATTGAGAAACAGGAAGTTGGTGTTATAGGCAGAAAAAAGATTATGAATTGGATGTAATTTGGCAGCTACATGTGGAATTGCTTCTGCTAGTCGGAGACAGAGCTCTGGCCTAAGGTGTGGCTTTGGGACTCTATAGCGCCACCTAGCAGCACATTATATTTTGTGGTTGACACGTACATTCACCAAAATGAACCAAATTTGGTGGACCTGTGTGTTATTGCTATGGCTAGTCAGAGACAGAGCTTTGGCAGAGGGTGTGGCGTAGGGACTCTATAGCGCCACCTAGTGCGTTGTCTGTTGTGGTTGACACAAACATTCACGAAAATGAACCAAATTTGTTGGGCATGTGTGTTATTGTTATTGCTAGTCAGAGACAGAGCTCTAGCCAAGGGTGTGGCTTAGGGACTCTATAGCGCCACCTAGCAACCCATTATCTGTTGTGGTTGACACAAACATTCACGAAAATGAACCAAATTTGGTGGGCTTGTGTGTTATTGCTATTGCTAGTCAGAGACAGAGCTCTAGCCAAGGGTGTGGCTTAGGGACTCTATAGCGCCACCTAGCATATAGGCTGTTGTAGTTGTCACATACATTCACAAAAATGAACCAAATTTGGTGGGCTTGTGTGTTATTGCTGCCGCTAGATAAAGACAGAGCTCTGGCCTTGGGTGTGGCTTAGGCACTCTATAGCGCCACTTAGCGTATTGTCTCTTGTGGTTGACACGTACATTCACAAAAATGAACCAAATTTGGTGGGCATGTGTTTTGCTATAGCTTTTCAGAGACAGAGCTCTGGCCGAGGGTGTGGCTTAGGGACTCTATAGCGCCACCTAGTGTGTTAGCTGTTTTGGTTGACATATACATTCACGAAAATGAATCAAATTTGGTGAGCTTGTGTGTTATTACTGCCGCAAGTCAGAGACAGAGCTTTGGCCTAGGGTGTGGCTTAGGGACTCTATAGCGCCACCTAGCCCATTGTCTGTTGTGGTTGATACATTCACGAAAATGAACCACATTTGGTGGGCATGTGTGCTATTGCTACTGCTTGTCAGGGATAGAGCTCTGGCCTAGGGTGAGGCTTAGGGACTCTATAGCGCCACCTAGCACATTGTCTATTATGGTTGACACATACATACACGACAATTAGGTACGCTTGTGTGTTATTGCTGCCACTAATCAGAGACAGAGCTTTGGCCTTGGGTGTGGCTTTGGGACTCAATAGCGCCACCTAGCTTGTTGTCTGTTGTGCTGGACACATACATTGATGAAAATTAACCAAATTTGGTGGGCATGTGTGTTGCTCATGCACATGCCCACCAACAAGTATGTGTTGCTTTGTTAGATTCCGCAAATGTCACGTGTCCGCACCGCAGGTGCTCGGGCCCGCCATCGCCGCTTGCGGCTATATTTATTATTATTCTTTTTCCGTCTTACCTGTTTTTTTTTTTTCACCAACTTGGCATGCTCTAAAACTCTTGTAATTTGGCAGCCATTTGTAGAATTGCAATCGAAACTCAGAGACAGAGCTTTGGCCTTGGGCGTGGCTCAGGGACTCTATAGCGCCACCTATCACGCTGTCTGTTTTGGTTGACACATGCATTCACGAAAATGGCCCAGATTTGGTGGGCACATGTGTTGTATTAATCTAAACAATTTTTACATTTACACTCTATAGTAAATATTCGAAGAATTTGAGTTATGGTTATGATTATGAATTTTGCACATCATGTATTTTGAAACACTTCTCCTAGACGGTTTATCGAAATCATGTCATATAAGCACTAAAATGATCTTGAGGGGTTGCCCGAGAGGAATTGCGACCAGATTTTTGAATTTCAAAAGTATATCGAAATGGCGAAGGTTTGAATCTAGGTGTCTTATAAAAGAAACAAAAAGTTGGTGTTATAGGCAGAAAACAGTGACTAATTTGGATGAAATTTGATGGAGTATTAGTTAGTGTGTTTGTAGTGACAGTCATATACAAAGTTTTGAATTTGGTGTTGTTTGTGATTTTTAAAAGCGCATTAATGATTGTGGTGGACACAGTTTTAGCTAAAATATTTTGAAGCGAGTTGATGAATAATAATAATCATATCAACCTATGCTGCAATTTCGACGTAAACCACATTAACAGAAAGTGAGTTATTTAGGTTTTCATATGACTATGGTCTCTCCTATCCGCTCCTTGCTGCCCGCGCGTGTTACACACAGAACTACCTAGCTGCTCCCTCACTGTGGCTCACCCACTCTCCACCTCCTTGTCTCTTTCCTTCCCCCCACAGTTATTCACACTTTCCCCTCTCTCCCAGCTGGATGTCTCTCTCTCCTCCCCCGCTCTCCACACAGAGACACAGACACAGACACAGACACAGACACACACACACACACACACACACACACACAGAGTCAAGAATGACAGTGTGATGCAAAGTAAAAGGTAAAAAAAAGATCATGTGTATAAAGATTTTATTCAGGTTAAGTCATTTTTGTGATTGAATTGGGGACTGACTGAGTAAGACCCAAGTTCTAATCCTCATAAAAATGTGGTGGCTTTGTGTGTTGCCACCTCTAGTCTGAGACAGAGCCCTGGCCTAGCGTGTGGCTTAGGGACTCCTGGTCTCACACACACACACACACACACACACACACACACACACACACACACACACACACACACACACACACACACACACACACACACACACACACACACACACACACACACACACACACACACACACACACACACACACACACACACACACACACACACACACACACACACACACACTTGGGGCAGCCGTGGCCTACTGGTTAGGGCTTGGGGCTTGTAACTGGAGGGTTGTCGGTTCGATCCCCGACTAGTCCACAGCTGAAGTGCCCTTGAGCAAGGCACCTAGCCCCTCACTGCTCCCGGAGTGCGCTATTTTTTTGTACTGTATGGCTCCATTTGTCTCTACCCTGTCTGTCTGTCTGTCTGTCAGTGTCTGTCTGTCTCTGTCTCTGTCTCTGTCTCTGTCTCTGTCTCTGTCTCTCTCTCTCTCTCTCTCTCTCTCTCTCTCTCTCTCTCTCTCTCTCTCTCTCTCTCTCTCTCTCGCATTTTTCTCCCTCCCCCATTATTTCCACACAGACACAAACACACACACACACACACACACACACACACACACACTCTCTCCCTTCCTTGAACCACCTGAAAATGAATGGCCACCTAGCACATTGTCTGTTGCGGTTGACACACACATTCACGAAAATGAACCAAATTTGGTGGGCTTGTGCGTTATTGCTATCGATAGTCAGAGAAAGAGCTTTGGCCTAAGGTGTGGCTTAGGGACTCTATAGCGCCACTTAGCGTGTTGTCTGTTGTGGTTGACACATACATTCAAGAAAATTGACCAAATTTGGTGGGCATGTGTGTTGCTCATGCACATGCCCACCGACACGCACATGTTGCTTCGTTAGATTCCGAAATGTCACAGGTCTCCGCACCGCAGGTGCTCGGGCCCGCCATCGCCGCTTGCGGCTATATTTCTTATTATTATTATAGTATAATTATCTTACCAGTAACATTTTTCACCAACTTGGCATGCTCTAAAACTCTTGCAATTTAGCTGGCATATGTAGAATTGCATTTGATACTCAGACACAGAGCTGTGGCCTAGGGTGTGGCTCAGGGACTCTATAGCGCCACCTAGCGCGCCGTCTACTGTGGTTGACACATACATTCACGGAAATGAACCAAATTTGGTGGACATGTGTGTTGTATTATTCTGAACAAGTTTTACATTTAAACTATATAGTGAATCTTAGAGGAATTTGAGTTATGATTATGATTATGATTTTTGCACATCACGTATTTTGAAATACTTCTCCTAGACGGTTTATCGAAATCATGTCATATCAGCACTAAAATGATCTTGAGGGGTTGCCCGAGAGGAATTGCGACCAGATTTTTGAATTATTGAAGTATATTGAAATGGCGAAGGTTTGAATTATGGCGTTTTATTAAGAAACAGGAAGTTGGTGTTATAGGCAGAAAAAAGGTTAGGAATTGGATGTAATTTGGCAGCTACATGTGGAATTGCTTCTGCTAGTCAGAGACAGAGCTCTGGCCTAAGGTGTGGCTTTGGGACTCTATAGCGCCACCTAGCAGCATGTTATCTGTTGTGGTTGACACAAACATTCACGAAAATGAACCAAATTTGGTGGACTTGTGTGTTATTGCTACTACTAGTCAGAGACAGAGCTTTGGCCTAGGGTGTGGCTTAGGAACTCTATAGCGCCACCTAGCACATAGTCTGTTGTGGTTGACACAAACATTGATGAAAATGAACCAAATTTGGTGTGCTTGTGTGTTATTGCTATCGCTAGTCAGAGACAGAGCTCTGGCCTAAGGTGTGGCTTCGGGACTCTATAGCGCCACCTAGAAGCATGTTATCTGTTGTGGTTGACACAAACATTCACGAAAATGAACCAAATTTGGTGGACTTGTGTCTTATTGCTATGGCTAGTCAGAGACAGAGCTTGTGCCTAGGGTGTGGCATAGGGACTATATAGCGCCACCTAGAGCATTGTCTGTTGTGGTTGACACAAACATTCACGAAAATTAACCAAATTTGGTGGGCTCGTTTGTTATTGTTTTTGCTAGTTAGAGACAGAGCTCTGGACTAGGGTGTGGCTTAAGGACTCTATAGCGCCACCTAGCACATTGTCTGTTGTGGTTGACACAAACATTCACAAAAATGAACCAAATTTGGTGGGCATGTGTTTTGTTATAGCTATTCAGAGACAGAGCTCTGGCCGAGGGTGTGGCTTAGGGACTCTATAGCGCCACCTAGTGTGTTACCTGTTGTGGTTGACATACATTCACGAAAATGAATCAAATTTAGTGAGCTTGTTTGTTATTACTGTCGCTAGTCAGAAACAGAGCTCTGGCCTAGAGTGTGGCTTAGGGACTATAGCGCCACCTAGCAGATTGTGTGTTGTTGTTGACGCATACATTCAGGAAAATGAACCAAATTTGGTGGGCATGTGTGTTATTGCTATAGCTATTCAGAGACAGCGCTTTGGCCAAGGGTGTCTTAGAGACTGTATAGCGCCACCTAGCGCATTGTCTGTTGTGGTTGACACACTCATTCACGAAAATGAACCAAATTTGGTGGGCTTGTGCGTTATTGCTATCGATAGTCACAGATAGAGCTCTGGCCTAGGGTGTGGCTCAGGGACTCTATAGCGCCACCTAGCGTGTTGTCTGTTGTGGTTGACACATACATTCAGGAAAATTGACCAAATTTGGTGGGCATGTGTGTTGCTCATGCACATGCCCACCACCACGCACATGTTGCTTTGTTAGATTCCGAAATGTCACAGGTCTCCGCACTGCAGGTGCTCGGGCCCGCCATCGCCGCTTGCGGCTATATTTATTATTATTATAGTTTTTTCCTCCTTACCTGTTTGGCCTTTTTTCACCAACTTGGCATGCTCTAAAACTCTTGTAATTTGGCAGATATTTGTAGAATCGCAATCGAAACTCAGAGACAGAGTTTTGGTCTAGGGTGTGGCTCAGGGACTCTATAGCGCCACCTAGCGCGGTTTCTATTGTGTTTGACACATACAGTGCCTATAGAAAGTTATCATACCCTTTTGAAATAGTTACTTTTTTTGTCTTACAGCCTGAAATCAAAACCCATTTTAAAAAAAATCTTTTCCAGTTTTATTTACAAATGTAGCTGTACAACATCAAAATAATGAAAAAAAAGTCAACAGTTCTGAAAATTAATAAAAAATTAAAAACTAGAATAACAGGGTTGGAAAAGTCATCATACCCCTGACTTAATACTTTGTCAAGCTTCCTTTTGCTTTCATTACAGCCATCAATCTGTTTGGATATGTCTCTATTATAGCTTTGCACCTAGACAGGGGAATATTTGCCCAATTTTCCGTGCAGAATTGTTAAAATTTAGTCAAATTCTGTAGGGAATGGCGATGGACTGCTCTCTTCAAGTCAATCCACATATTTTCTATAGGATTTAAGTCAGGGCTCTGACTTTGCCACTCAAGGATATTCACCATCCTATCCTTAAGCCACTGCTTTGTTCTTTTGGCAGTATGTTTAGGATTTTTGTCGTGTTGGAAGGCAAATGACCTCCCCATCCTCAGCTGTTTAGGAGAGGGACGCAGGTTTTCCTCAAGAATTTTGGTGTACTTGGCAGCATCCATTTTCCCTTCTATCCTGACCAATTGCCCAGTCCCCGCTGAAGAGAAACATCCCCAAAACATAATGTTGCCCCCACCATGCTTCAAAGTAGGTATGGTGTGTTTTGGGTGTGTTTGGGTGTGTATATTGTGTTTGGTTAGCGCCTGGAGCTCAGTCCAAAAACTTCAATCTTAGTCTCCAAAAAGTTTGATCTTAGTCTCATCTGACCATATAAGCTTTTTCCACATGGTAGCAGAATATTCCAGATGTGTTTTTGCACTGAACTCCAAGCGCAATGTTTGGCGAAAACCAACACAGTACATCACCCAAAACACACCATACCTAGTGTGAAGCATGGTGGGGGCAACATTATGTTGTGGGGATGTTTCTTTTCAGCGGGAACTGGGCAATTGGTCAGGATAGAAGGGAAAATGGATGCTGCCAAGTACACCCACATTCTTAAGGAAAACCTGCGTCCCTCTCCTAGACAGCTGAGGATGGGGAGGTCATTCGCCTTCCAACACGACAATAATCCTAAACATACTGCCAAAAGAACAAAGCAGTGGCTTAAGGATAGGATGGTGAATATCCTTGAGTGGCAAAGTCAGAGCCCTGACTTAAATCCTATAGAAAATATGTGGATTGACTTGAAGAGAGCAGTCCATCGCCATTCCCTACAGAATTTGACTACATTTTAACATTTCTGTACGGAAAATTGGGCAAATATTCCCCTATCTAGGTGTGCAAAGCTATAATAGAGACATATCCAAACAGATTGATGGCTGTAATGAAAGCAAAAGGAAGCTTTACAAAGTATTAAGTCAGGGGTATGATGACTTTTCCAACCCTGTTATTCTAGTTTTTCATTTTTTATTAATTTTCAGAACTGTTTACTTTTTTTTCATTATTTTGATGTTGTACAGCTAAATTTGTTAATAAAACTGGAAAAGATTTTTTTTTAAATGGGTTTTGATTTCAGGCTGTAAGACAAAAAAAGTAACTATTTCAAAAGGGTATGATGACTTTCTATAGGCACTGTACATGCACGAAAATGAACCAAATTTGGTGGGCATATGTGTTGTCTTAATCGGAACAACTTTTACATTTAAACAATATAGTAAATCTTAGAAGAATTTGAGTTATGATTATGATTATGATTTTTGCACATCACGTATTTTGAAACACTTCTCCTAGACGGTTTATCGAAATCATGTCATATGAGCACTAAAATGATCTTGAGGGGTTGCCCGAGAGGAATTGCGACCAGATTTTTGAATTTCAGAAGTATATCGAAATGGCGAAGGTTTGAATTATGGCGTTTTATTAAGAAACAGGAAGTTGGTGTTATAGGCAGAAAAAAGGTTGTGAATTGGATGTAATTTAGCAGCTACATGTGGAATTGCTTCTGCTAGTCAGAGACAGAGCTCTGGCCTAAGGTGTGGCTTTGGGACTCTATAGCGCCACCTAGCAGCACGTTATCTGTTGTGGTTGACACAAACATTCACGAAAATGAACCAAATTTGGTGGACTTGTGTGTTATTGCTATGGCTAGTCAGAGACAGAGCTTTGGCCTAGGGTTTGGCATAGGGACTCTATAGCGCCACCTAGCAGCACGTTATCTGTTGTGGTTGACACAAACATTCCCGAAAATGAACCAAATTTGGTGGACTTGTGTGTTATTGCTATGGCTAGTCAGAGACAGAGCTTTGGCCTAGGATGTGGCATAGGGACTCTATAGCGCCACCTAGTGCGTTGTCTGTTGTGGTTGACACATACATTCACGAAAATGAACCAAATTTGGTGGACTTGTGTGTTATTGCTATCGGTAGTCAGGGACAGAGCTTTGGCCTAGGGTGTGGCTTAAGGACTCTATAGCGCCACCTAGCGCATTGTCTGTTGTGGTTGACACAAACATTCACGAAAATTAACCAAATTTGGTGGGCTCGTGTGTTATTGTTTTTGCTAGTCAGAGACAGAGCTCTGGCCTCGGGTGTGGCTTAGGGACTCTATAGCGCCACCTAGCACATTGCCTGTTGTGGTTGACACGTACATTCACGAAAATTAACCAAATTTGATGGGCTTGTGTGTTATTCCTATTGTTAGTCAGAGACAGAGCTCTGGCCAAAGGTCTGACTTAGGGACTCTATAGCGCCACCTAGAGCATTGTTTGTTGTGGTTGACACAAACATTCACAAAAATGAACCACATTTGATGGGCTTGAGTGTTATTGCTACCGCTAGATAAAGACAGAGCTCTGGCCTCGGGTGTGGCTTAGGGACTCCATAGCGCCACCTAGCGCATTGTCTGTTGTGGTTGACACGTACATTCACTAAAATGAACCAAATTTGGTGGGCATATGTTTTGCTATAGCTATTCAGAGACAGAGTTCTGGCCGAGGGTGTGGCTTAGGGACTCTATAACGCCACCTAGTGTGTTGCTTGTTGTGGTTGACATATACATTCACGAAAATGAATCAAATTTGGTGAGCTTGTGTGTTATTACTGCCGCAAGTCAGAAACAGAGCTCTGGCCTAGGGTGTGGCTTAGGGACTCTATAGTGCCACCTAGCGCATTGTCTGTTGTGGTTGATACATTCACGAAAATGAACCACATTTGGTGGGCATGTGTGTTATTGCTACCGCTAGTCAGGGATAGAGCTCTGGCTTAGGGTGTGGCTTAAGGACTCTATAGCGCCACCTAGGGTGTTGTCTGTTGTGGTTGACACATACATTCAGGAAAATTGACTAAATTAGGTAGGCATGTGTGTTGCTCATGCACATGCCCACCAACACGCACATGTTGCTTTGTTAGATTCCGAAATGTCACAGGTCTCCGCACCGCAGGTGCTCGGGCCCGCCATCGCCGCTTGCGGCTATATTTATTATAGTTTTTTCCTCCTTACCTGTTTTTTTTTTTTCACCAACTTGGCATGCTCTAAAACTCTTGTAATTTGGCAGCCATTTGTAGAATTGCAATCGAAACTCAGACACAGAGTTTTGGTCTAGGGTGTGGCTCAGGGATTCTATAGCGCCACCTAGCGCGGTTTCTGTTGTGTTTGACACATACATGCACGAAAATGAACCAAATTTGGTGGGCATATGTGTTGTATTAATCTGAACACCTTTTACATTTAAACAATATAGTAAATCTTAGAAGAATTTGAGTTATGATTATGTTTATGATTTTTGCACATCACGTATTTTGAAACACTTCTCCTACACAGTTTATCGAAATCATGTCATATAAGCACTAAAATGATCTTGAGGGGTTGCCTGAGAGGAATTGCGACCAGATTTTTGAATTTCAAAAGTATATCGAAATGGCGAAGGTTTGAATTATGGCGTTTTATTCAGAAACAGGAAGTTGGTGTTATAGGCAGAAAAAAGGTTTTGAATTGGATGTAATTTGGCAGCTATATGTGGAATTGCTTCTGCTAGTCAGAGACAAAGCTCTGGCCTAGGGTGTGGCTTTGGGACTCTATAGCGCCACCTAGCAGCACGTTATCTGTTGTGGTTGACACAAACATTCACGAAAATGAACCAAATTTGGTGGGCATGTGTGTTATTGCTATTGCTAGCCAGAGACAGAGCTCTAGCCAAGGGTGTGGCTTAGGGACTCTATAGCGCCACCTAGCAGCACGTTATCTGTTGTGGTTGACACAAACATTCACGAAAATGAACCAAATTTGGTGGGCATGTGTGTTATTGGTATTGCTAGTCAGAGAAAGAGCTCTAGCCAAGGGTGTGGCTTAGGGACTCTCTAGCGCCACCTAGCAACCCATTATCTGTTGTGGTTGACACAAACATTCACGAAAATGAACCAAATTTGGTGGGCTTGTGTGTTATTGCTATTGCTAGTCAGAGACAGAGCTCTAGCCAAGGGTGTGGCTTAGGGACTCTATATCGCCACCTAACATATAGGCTGTTGTAGTTGTCACATACATTCACGAAAATTAATCAAATGTGGTGGGCTTGTGTGTTATTGCTACCGCTAGTCAGAGACAGAGCTCTGGCCTCAGGTGTGGCTCAGGGACTCTATAGCGCCACCTAACGCATTGTCAGTTGTGGTTGATACATTCACGAAAATGAACCACATTTGGTGGGCATGTGTGTTAATGCTACTGCTAGTCAGGGATAGAGCTCTGGCCTAGGGTGAGGCTTAGGGACTCTATAGCGCCACCTAGCACATTGTCTATTATTGTTGACACATACATACACGACAATTAGGTACGCTTGTGTGTTATTGCTGCCACTAGTCAGGGACAGAGCTCTGGCCTTTGGTGTGGCTTTGGGACTCTATAGCGCCACCTAGCTTGTTGTCTGTTGTGGTTGACACATACTTTGATGAAAATTAACCCTATGAGCCCTAAGCTGTTTTAAGGGCATTTTCACTACCTCTAGTTAGAAGCATTTATCCTGGTCATTGTAAGTGCCATTCACACATGCTACATATTGTTTTTTTCAGCACAGTCTAGGCTATCCAGATCTGCCACAATATCATGTATAAATACTTGCATTGATTTGATTTAGATTTTTAAATAATAAAAAGTTGAAAAGCGTACTATACAAATTCTTACATTTTGATGTGTATCTCACCACAGCAAGCTCACATCTCGACCAAACTTACATGGTTATGTAGGCCTGACTGTCCTGAACACAGCAATATAAGAACCATGGTGGAGGTATACTTTGGGGCTGAGCAATTTACAGAAATACGTGGTGTGTGCCTTCCAGAAATAAATGGCAATTTTTATTTAGTGATGAAAAAATGACTTTTTGGCACTTTTTGCACTCCATATTGTGACACTAGCTGATCTTACATGACTTGTTTGCGGTAGCACACATGACGTGCACAGATGATGATTCTCTATAATATTTGTTTTACTGCATTGCAATGAACAAAGTAAAGGCAAAAAGTGTTTATTTGTCAAACAAATTTGGATGCAATATGAGTCTTGAATTGGATACCATACAGGAGTGTGCTAGGATCTCAAAACCGTGTTATGAACGTGACTTGTCATAGAGAAACACATGATAACATTGGATTATGAACATAGGCTATTCCACACAAAAACACGAGGTAAGTGGAGCTAAATGAAGTTATTATTTTGCTGTCACTTCGTCTGTTTTATGGCCTAGAAGGTTGTATTTGGTATCTGTGGATAGCTCTAGCTCTCCTCTTTCATCTGACATGCGTGCCAAATCTTTTTGATCGCGATTTCACGAGGAAATCAAACGAGAGTAAAGGTAGCCAAAGATATATGACATTATTATTTGTTTGTAACTTCGTCTGATTTTATCATACGAAATGATCGATGTATTTGGTATCAATGCAAAGCTCTGCTTCTCCTCTTTCATTTGATATGCGTGTCATGTCTGTGCGATGCGTGGTCCGCGAGTAATTTAAGCGAGAGTTCTGGATGCGCCGGTGAACGCAGAGCAATATAGACTGTAAATATGATATACTTTGATTTAACTTCATCATTTTATTTTATTTTCATACTTGATCGTACAGACAAGTGTCTAGTATCGTTGGAAAGCCCCGGTTCTGCTCTTTCCTGCAATATAAGTTTCATCTCGCTGTGACTAATAATAGCGGAGCAATGTAACAAAGAAAATGTGTGCGTTTTTTGACGCACTTTGCGTCCGTCGGGCTCATAGGGTTAACCAAATTTGGTGGGAATGTGTGTTGCTCATGCACATGCCCACCAACAAGTACGTGTTGCTTTGTTAGATTCCGCACATGTCACGGGTCCGCACCGCAGGTGCTCGGGCCCGCCATCGCCGCTTGCGGCTATATTTAGGGCCCGAGCACCGAGGTGCGGCCACTGAAAGTGGCTGCACCGTAGGTGCAAGGCCCTATTGTTTTTGCTCAGATTATTATTAGGGCCCGAGCACCGAGGTGCGGCCACTGAAAGTGGCTGCACCGTAGGTGCAAGGCCCTATTGTTTTTGCTCAGATTATTATTATTATTATTAGGGCCCGAGCACCGAGGTGCGGCCGCTGAAGCAGCGGCTGCACCGTAGGTGCAAGGCCCTATTGCTTCTGCTCAGATTATTATTATTATTAGGGCCCGAGCACCGAGGTGCGGCCACTGAAAGTGGCTGCACCGTAGGTGCAAGGCCCTATTGTTTTCGCTCAGATTATTATTATTATTATAGTTTTTTCCTCCTTACCTGTTTTTTTTTTTTCACCAACTTGGCATGCTCTAAAACTCTTGTAATTTGGCAGCCATTTGTAGAATTGCAATCGAAACTCAGACACAGAGTTTTGGTCTAGGGTGTGGCTCAGGGACTCTATAGCGCCACCTAGCGCGGTTTCTGTTGTGTTTGACACATACATGCACGAAAATGAACCACATTTGGTGGGCATATGTGTTGTGTTAATCTGAACAACTTTTACATTTAAACAATATAGTAAATCTTAGAAGAATTTGAGTTATGATTATGATTATGATTTTTGCACATCACGTATTTTGAAACACTTCTCCTACACAGTTTATCGAAATCATGTCATATAAGCACTAAAATGATCTTGAGGGGTTGCCCGAGAGGAATTGCGACCAGATTTTTGAATTTCAAAAGTATATCGAAATGGCGAAGGTTTGAATTATGGCGTTTTATTCAGAAACAGGAAGTTGGTGTTATAGGCAGAAAAAAGGTGTTGAATTGGATGTAATTTGGCAGCTATATGTGGAATTGCTTCTGCTAGTCAGAGACAGAGCTCTGGCCTAAGGTGTGGCTTTGGGACTCTATAGCGCCACCTAGCAGCACGTTATCTGTTGTGGTTGACACAAACATTCACGAAAATGAACCAAATTTGGTGGGCATGTGTGTTATTGCTATTGCTAGTCAGAGACAGAGCTCTAGCCAAGGGTGTGGCTTAGGGACTCTATAGCGCCATCTAGCAGCACGTTATCTGTTGTGGTTGACACAAACATTCACAAAAATGAACCAAATTTGGTGGGCATGTGTGTTATTGGTATTGCTAGTCAGAGACAGAGCTCTAGCCAAGGGTGTGGCTTAGGGACTCTATAGCGCCACCTAGCAACCCATTATCTGTTGTGGTTGACACAAACATTCACGAAAATGAACAAAATTTGGTGGGCTTGTGTGTTATTGCTATTGCTAGTCAGAGACAGAGCTCTAGCCAAGGGTGTGGCTTAGGGACTCTATAGCGCCACCTAGCATATAGGCTGTTGTAGTTGTCACATACATTCACGAAAATTAATCAAATGTGGTGGGCTTGTGTGTTATTGCTACCGCTAGTCAGAGACAGAGCTCTGGCCTCAGGTGTGGCTCAGGGACTCTATAGCGCCACCTAACGCATTGTCTGTTGTGGTTGATACATTCACGAAAATGAACCACATTTGGTGGGCATGTGTGTTAATCCTACTGCTAGTCAGGGATAGAGCTCTGGCCTAGGGTGTGGCTTAGGGACTCTATAGCGCCACCTAGCACATTGTCTATTATGGTTGACACGTTCACGAAAATGAACCACATTTGGTGGGCATGTGTGCTATTGCTACTGCCTGTCAGGGATAGAGCTCTGGCCTAGGGTGAGGCTTAGGGACTCTATAGCGCCACCTAGCACATTGTCTATTATTGTTGACACATACATACACGACAATTAGGTACGCTTGTGTGTTATTGCTGCCACTAGTCAGGGACAGAGCTCTGGCCTTGGGTGTGGCTTTGGGACTCTATAGCGCCACCTAGCTTGTTGTCTGTTGTGGTTGACACATACTTTGATGAAAATTAACCAAATTTGGTGGGAATGTGTGTTGCTCATGCACATGCCCACCAACAAGTACGTGTTGCTTTGTTAGGTTCCGCACATGTCACGGGTCCGCACCGCAGGTGCTCGGGCCCGCCATCGCCGCTTGCGGCTATATTTATTATTAGGGCCCGAGCACCGAGGTGCGGCCGCTGTAGCAGCGGCTGCACCGTAGGTGCAAGGCCCTATTGTTTTTGCTCAGATTATTATTATTAGGGCCCGAGCACCGAGGTGCGGCCACTGAAAGTGGCTGCACCGTAGGTGCAAGGCCCTATTGTTTTTGCTCAGATTATTATTCTTATTATAGTATTTTCCTCTTACCGGACATGTTTTGCCCTTTTCACCAACTTGGCATGCTCTAAAACTCTTGAAATTTTGCAGCCACCTGTGGAATTGATGCCTCTACTGAGAGACAGACCTCTGGCCTAGGGTGTGGCTCAGGGACTCTATAGCGCCACCTAGCGCGCTGTCTCTTGTGGTTGACACATACATTCACGGAAATGAACCAAATTTGGTGGACATGTGTGTTGTATGAATCTGAACAAGTTTTCCATTTGAACTATATAGTGAATCTTAAAAGAATTTGAGTTATGATTATGATTATGATTTTTGCACATCACGTACTTTGAAACACTTCTCCTAGACGGTTTATCGAAATCATGTCATATAAGCACTAAAATGATCTTGAGGGGTTGCCCGAGAGGAATTGCGACCAGATTTTTGAATTTCAAAAGTATATCGAAATGGCGAAGGTTTGAATTATGGCGTTTTATTAAGAAACAGGAAGTTGATGTTATAGGCAGAAAAAAGGTTATGAATTGGATGTAATTTGGCAGCTACATGTGGAATTGCTTCTGCTAGTCAGAGAGAGAGCTCTGGCCTAAGGTGTGGCTTTGGGACTCTATAGCGCCACCTAGCAGCACGTTATCTTTTGTGGTTGACACGTACATTCACCAAAATGAACCAAATTTGGTGGACTTGTGTGTTATTGCTATGGCTAGTCAGAGACAGAGCTTTGGCAGAGGGTGTGGCGTAGGGACTCTATAGCGCCACCTAGTGCGTTGTCTGTTGTGGTTGACACAAACATTCACGAAAATTAACCAAATTTGCTGGGCTTGTGCTAGTCAGAGAGAGAGCTCTGGCCTAAGGTGTGGCTTTGGGACTCTATAGCGCCACCTAGCAGCACGTTATCTTTTGTGGTTGACACGTACATTCACCAAAATGAACCAAATTTGGTGGACTTGTGTGTTATTGCTATGGCTAGTCAGAGACAGAGCTTTGGCAGAGGGTGTGGCGTAGGGACTCTATAGCGCCACCTAGTGCGTTGTCTGTTGTGGTTGACACAAACATTCACGAAAATTAACCAAATTTGCTGGGCTTGTGTGTTATTGCTATTGCTAGTCAGAGACAGAGCTCTGGCCTAGGGTGTGGCTTAGGGACTCTATAGCGCCACCTAGCAGATTGTGTGTTGTGGTTGACGCATACATTCACGAAAATGAACCAAATTTTGTGGTTTTGTGTGTTATTGCTGCCGCTACTGAAAGATAGAGCTCTGGCCTAGGGTGTGGCTTAAGGACTCTATAGCGCCACCTAGCAGCGAATTGTCTGTTGTGGTTGACACATACATTCACGAAAATGAACCAAATTTGGGGGGCTTCTGTGTTATTGCTACCGCTAGTCAAAGACAGAGCTCTGGCCTCGGGTGTGGCTTAGGGACTCTATAGCGCCACCTAGCTTATTGTCTGTTGTGGTTGACACATACATTCATGAAAATGAACCAAATTTGGTGGGCATGTGCATTATTGCTACCGCTAGTCAGGGATAGAGCTCTGGCCTAGGGTGTGGCTTAGGGACTGTATAGCGCCACCTAGCGCATTGTCTGTTGTGGTTGACACACACATTCATGAAAATGAGCCAAATTTGGTGGGCTTATGCGTTATTGCTATCGATAGTCAGAGATAGAGCTCTGGCGTAGGGTGTGGCTTAGGGACTCTATAGCGCCACCTAGCGTGTTGTCTGTTGTGGTTGACACATACATTCAGGAAAATTGACCACATTTGGTGGACATGTGTGTTGCTTATACACATGCCCACCAACACGCACATGTTGCTTTGTTAGATTCCGAAATGTCACAGGTCTCCGCACCGCTGGTGCTCGGGCCCGCCATCGCCGCTTGCGGCTATATTTATTATTATTATTATTATAGTTTTTTCCTCCTTACCTGTCCCACGGCCTTTTGGCCCTTTTTCACCGACTTGGCATGCTCTAAAACTCTTGAAATTTGGCAGATACGTGTGGAATTGGTAAAACTACTCAGAGACAGAGCTCTGGCCTAGGGTGTGGCTCAGAGACTCTATAGCGCCACCTATCGCGCTGTCTGTTGTGGTTGACACACGCATTCACGAAAATGGCCCAGATTTGGTGGGCATGTGTGTTCTATTAATCTGAACAACTTTTACATTTATACTCTATAGTAAATATTAAAAGAATTTGAATTATGATTATGATTATGATTTTTGCACATTATGTATTTTGAAACACTCCTCCTAGACGGTTTATCGAAATCATGTCCTTTTTGCAGTAAAATGATCTTGAGGGGTTGCCCAAGAGAAATTGCGACCAGATTTTTGAATTTCAAAAGTATATCGAAATGGCGAAGGTTTGAATTATGGCGTCTTATTAAAGAAACAGGAAGATGGTGTTATAGGCAGAAAACAGTGACTAATTTGGATGTAATTTGGCAGCTACATGTGGAATTGCTACTGCTACTCAGACACAGAGCGCTGGCCTAAGGTGTGGCTTAGGGACTCTATAGCGCCACCTAGCAGCGCGTTGTCTGTTGTGGTTGACACATACATTCACTAAAATGAACCAAATTTGGTGGACTTGTGTGTTATTGCTACTGCTAGTCAGAGACAGAGCTTTGGCCTAGGGTGTGGCTCAGGGACTTTATAGCGCCACCTAGCGCGGTTTCTGTTTTGTTTGACACATACATGCACGAAAATGAACCAAATTTGGTGGGCATGTGTGTTGTATTAATCTGAACAACTTTTACATTTAAATGATATAGTAAATCTTAGAAGAATTTGAGTTATGATTATGATTATGATTTTTGCACATCACTTATTTTGAAACACTCCTCCTAGACGGTTTATCTAAATCATGTCATATTAGCACTAAAATGATCTTGAGGGGTTGCCCAAGAGAAATTGCGACCAGATTTTTGAATTTCAAAAGTATATCGAAATGGCGAAGGTTTGAATTATGGCGTCTTATTAAAGAAACAGGAAGTTGGTGTTATAGGCAGAAAACAGTGACTAATTTGGATGTAATTTGGCAGCTACATGTGGAATTGCTACTGCTACTCAGAGACAGAGCGCTGGCCTAAGGTGTGGCTTAGGGACTCTATAGCGCCACCTAGCAGCGCGTTGTCTGTTGTGGTTGACACATACATTCACTAAAATGAACCAAATTTGGTGAACTTGTGTGTTATTGCTACTGCTAGTCAGAGACAGAGCTTTGGCCTAGGGTGTGGCTTAGGGACTCTATAGCGCCACCTAGCACATTGTCTGTTGTGGTTGACACATACATTCACGAAAATGAACCAAATTTGGTGGGATTGTGCGTCATTGCTATCGCTAGTAGGAGACAGAGCTCTGGCATAGGGTGTGGCTTAGGGACTCTATAGCGCCACGTAGCGTGTTGTCTGTTGTGATTGAAACATATATTCACAAAAAATAACCAAATTTAGTGGGCATGTCTGTTGCTCATGCACATGCCCACTTACCCACACATGTTGCTTTGTTGGATTCCGAAATATCACAGTTCCGCACCGCAGGTGCTCGGGCCCGCCATCGCCGCTTGCGGCTATATTTATTATTATGTCTGTGGATTCCTCTTACAGGTCATGTTTGGCCTTTTTTCACCAACTTGGCATGCTCTAAAACTCTTGAAATTTAGCAGTTAGATGTGGAATTGGTAACGCTACTCAGAGACAGAGCTCTGGCCAAGGGTGTGGCTCAGGGACTCTATAGCGCCACCTAGCACGGTGTCTTTTGTGGTTGACATATAAATGCACGAAAATGAACCAAATTTGGTGGGCATATGTGTTGTATTAATCTGAACAACTTTGACATTGAAACTACACAGTGAATCTTAGAAGAATTTGAGTTATGATTATGATTATGATTTTTGCACGTCATGTATTTTGAAACACTTCTCCTAGACGGTTTATCGAAATCATGTCATTTCAGCAGTAAAATGATCTTGAGGGGTGGCCCAAGAGAAATTGCGACCAGATTTTTGAATTTCAAAAGTATATTGAAATGGCGAAGGTTTGAATTATGGCGTATTATTAAAGAAACAGGAAGTTGGTGTTATAGGCAGAAAACAGTGACTAATTTGGATGTAATTTGGCAGCTACATGTGGAATTGCTACTGCTACTCAGAGACAGAGCGCTGGCCTAAGGTGTGGCTTAGGGACTCTATAGCGCCACCTAGCAGTGCATTGTCTGTTGTGGTTGACACATACATTAACGAAAATGAACCAAATTTGGTGGACTTGTGTGTTATTGCTATGGCTAGTCAGAGACAGAGCTCTGGCCAAGGGTGTGGCTTCGGGACTCTACAGCGCCACCTAGCAGCATGTTATCTGTTGTGGTTGACACAAACATTCACGAAAATGAACCAAATTTGGTGGACTTGTGTGTTATTGCTTTGGCTAGTCAGAGACAGGGCTCTGGCCTAGGGTGTGGCTTAAGGACTCTATAGCGCCACATGGCGCATTGTCTGTTGTGGTTGACCCACACATTCACGAAAATGAACCAAATTTGGTGGGCTTGTGCGTTATTGCTATCCATAGTCAGATTTAGAGTTCTGGCCTAGGGTGTGGCTTAGGGACTCTATAGCGCCACCTAGTGTGTTGTCTGTTGTGGTTGACACATACATTCAGTAAAATTTACCAAATTTGGTGGGCATGTGTGTTATTGCTATGGCTAGTCAGAGACAGAGCTCTGGCCAAGGGTGTGGCTTCGGGACTCTACAGCGCCACCTAGCAGCATGTTATCTGTTGTGGTTGACACAAACATTCACGAAAATGAACCAAATTTGGTGGACTTGTGTGTTATTGCTTTGGCTAGTCAGAGACAGGGCTCTGGCCTAGGGTGTGGCTTAAGGACTCTATAGCGCCACCTAGCGCTTTGTCTGTTGTGGTTGACACACACATTCACGAAAATGAACCAAATTTGGTGGGCTTGTGCGTTATTGCTATCGATAGTCAGATTTAGAGTTCTGGCCTAGGGTGTGTGGCCTTAGGGACTCTATAGCGCCACCTAGTGCTTTGTCTGTTCTGGTTGACACATACATTCAGGAAATTGACCAAATTTGGTGGGCATGTGTGTTGCTCAAGCACATGCCCATCAACATGCACATGGTGCTTTATTAGATTCCGAAATGTCACAGGTCTCCGCACCGCAGGTGCTCGGGCCCGCCATCGCCGCTTGCGGCTATATTTAGGGCCCGAGCACCGAGGTGCGGCCACTGAAAGTGGCTGCACCGTAGGTGCAAGGCCCTATTGTTTTCGCTCAGATTATTATTATTCTTTTTTCCGTCTTACCTGTTTTTTTTTTTTCACCAACTTGGCATGCTCTAAAACTCTTGTAATTTGGCAGCCATTTGTAGAATTGCAATCGAAACTCAGAGACAGAGCTTTGGCCTAGGGTGTGGCTCAGGGACTCTATAGCGCCATCTAGCGCGCTGTCTGTTGTGGTTGACACATACATTCACGGAAATGAACCAAATTTGGTGGACATGTGTGTTGTATGAATCTGAACAAGTTTTACATTTGAACTACGTAGTGAATCTTACAAGAATTTGAGTTATGATTATGATTATGATTTTTGCACATCATGTATTTTGAAACACTTCTCCTAGACGGTTTATCGAAATCATGTCATATCAGCACTAAAATGATCTTGAGGGGTTACCCGAGAGGAATTGCGACCAGATTTTTGAATTTTCGAAGTATATTGAAATGGCGAAGGTTTGAATTATGGCGTCTTATTACGAAACAGGAAGTTGGTGTTATAGGCAGAAAAAAGGTTATGAATTGGATGTAATTTGGCAGCTACATGTGGAATTGCTTCTGCTAGTCAGAGACAGAGCTCTGGCCTAAGGTGTGGCTTTGGGACTCTATAGCGCCACCTGGCAGCATGTTATCTGTTGTGGTTGACACAAACATTCACAAAAATGAACCAAATTTGGTGGACTTGTGTGTTATTGCTATGGCTAGTCAGAGACAGAGCTTTGGCATAGGGTGTGGCGTAGGGACTCTATAGCGCCACCTAGTGCATTGTCTGTTGTGGTTGACACAAACATTCACGAAAATTAACCAAATTTGGTGGGTTTGTGTGTTATTGCTATCGGTAGTCAGAGAGAGAGCTCTGGCCTAAAGTATGGCTTAGGGACTCTAGAGCGCCACCTAATGCATTGTCTGTTGTGGTTGACACGTACATTCACCAAAATGAACCAAATTTGGTGGGCATGTGTGTTATTGCTAAAGTTATTCAGAGACGGAGCTCTGGCCTCGGGTGTGGCTCAGGGACTCTATAGCGCCACCTAGTGCATTGTCTGTTGTGGTTGACACATACATTCACGAAAATGAACCAAATTTTCTTGGCATATGTGTTATTGCTATAGCTATTCAGACACAGCGCTCTGGCCAAGGGTGTCTTATGGACTGTATAGCGCCACCTAGCGCATTGTCTGTTGTGGTTGACACACACATTCACGAAAATGAGCCAAATTTGGTGGGCTTGTGCGTTATTGCTTTCGATAGTCAGAGATAGAGCTCTGGCCTAGGGTGTGGCTTAGGGACTCTATAGCGCCACCTAGCATGTTGTTAGTTGTGGTTGACACATACATTCAGGAAAATTGACCAAATTTGGTAGGCACGTGTGTTGCTCATGCACATGCCCCCCAACACGCACATGTTGCTTTGTTAGATTCCGAAATGTCACAGGTCTCCGCACCGCAGGTGCTCGGGCCCGCCATCGCCGCTTGCGGCTATATTTATTATTATTCTTTCTTCGTCTTACCCTGTGCGCCCTTTTTTCACCAACTTAGCATGCTCCAAAACTCTTGTATTTTGGCAGCTACATGTGGAGTTAATGTGGCTACTCAGTGACAGAGCTCTGGCCTAGGGTGTGGCTCAGGGACTCTATAGCGCCACCTATCGCGCTGTCTGCTGTGGTTGACACATGCATTCACGAAAATGGCCCAGATTTGGTGGGCATGTGTGTTCTATTAATCTGAACAACTTTTACATTTACACTCTATAGTAAATATTAGAAGAATTTGAGTTATGATTATGATTATGATTTTTGCACATCATGTATTTTGAAACACTTCTCCTAGACAGTTTATCGAAATCATGTCATTTCAGTAGTAAAATGATCTTGAGGGGTTGCCCAAGAGAAATTGCGAACAGATTTTTGAATTTCAAAAGTATATTGAAATAGCGAAGGTTTGAATTATGGCGACTTATTACGAAACAGGAAGTTGGTGTAATAAGCAGAAAAAAGGTTATAAATTGGATGTAATTTGGCAGCTACATGTGGAATTGCTTTTGCTAGTCAGGGACAGAGCTCTGGCCTAAGGTGTGGCTTCGGGACTCTATAGCGCCACCTAGCAGCATGTTATCTGTTGTGGTTGACACAAACATTCACGAAAATGAACCAAATTTGGTGGACTTGTGTCTTATTGCTATGGCTAGTCAGAGACAGAGCTTTGGCCTAGGGTGTGGCATAGGGACTATATAGCGCCACCTAGTGCGTTGTCTGTTGTGGTTGACACATACATTCAGGAAAATGAACCAAATTTGGTGGGCATGTGTGTTATTGCTATAGCTATTCAGAGACAGCGCTTTGGCCAAGGGTGTCTTAGAGACTGTATAGCGCCACCTAGCGCATTGTCTGTTGTGGTTGACACACTCATTCACGAAAATGAACCAAATTTGGTGGGCTTGTGCGTTATTGCTATCGATAGTCACAGATAGAGCTCTGGCCTAGGGTGTGGCTTAGCGACTCTATAGCGCCACCTAGCGTGTTGTCTGTTGTGGTTGACACATACATTCAGGAAAATTGACCAAAATTGGTGGGCATGTGTGTTGCTCATGCACATGCCCACCAACACGCACATGTTGCTTTGTTAGATTCCGAAATTTCACAGGTCTCCGCACCGCAGGTGCTCGGGCCCGCCATCGCCGCTTGCGGCTATATTTAGGGCCCGAGCACCGAGGTGCGGCCACTGAAAGTGGCTGCACCGTAGGTGCAAGGCCCTATTGTTTCTGCTCAGATTATTATTATTATTCTTTTTCCGTCTTACCTGTTTTTTTTTTTTCACCAACTTGGCATGCTCTAAAACTCTTGTAATTTTGGCAGCCATTTGTAGAATTGCAATCGAAACTCAGAGACAGAGCTTTGGCCTAGGGCGTGGCTCAGGGACTCTATAGCGCCACCTATCACGCTGTCTGTTGTGGTTGACACATGCATTCACGAAAATGGCCCAGATTTGGTGGGCATGTGTGTTGTATTAATCTAAACAATTTTTACATTTACACTCTATAGCAAATATTCGAAGAATTTGAGTTATGGTTATGATTATGAATTTTGCACATCATGTATTTTGAAACACTTCTCCTAGACGGTTTATCGAAATCATGTCATATAAGCACTAAAATGATCTTGAGGGGTTGCCCGAGAGGAATTGCGACCAGATTTTTGAATTTCAAAAGTATATCGAAATGGCGAAGGTTTGAATTATGGTGTTTTATTGAGAAACAGGAAGTTGGTGTTATAGGCAGAAAAAAGATTATGAATTGGATGTAATTTGGCAGCTACATGTGGAATTGCTTCAGCTAGTCAGAGACAGAGCTCTGGCCTAAGGTGTGGCTTTGGGACTCCATAGCGCCACCTAGCAGCACGTTATCTGTTGTGGTTGACACAAACATTCATGAAAATGAACCAAATTTGGTGGACTTGTGTGTTATTGCTATGGCTAGTCAGAGACAGAGCTTTGGCCTAGGGTGTGGCTTAGGGACTCTATAGCGCCACCTAGCAGCACGTTATCTGTTGTGGTTGACACAAACATTCCCGAAAATGAACCAAATTTGGTGGACTTGTGTGTTATTGCTATGGCTAGTCAGAGACAGAGCTTTGGCCTAGGGTGTGGCATAGGGACTCTATAGCGCCACCTAGTGCGTTGTCTGTTGTGGTTGACACATACATTCACGAAAATGAACCAAATTTGGTGGACTTGTGTGTTATTGCTATCGGTAGTCAGGGACAGAGCTTTGGCCTAGGGTGTGGCTTAAGGACTCTATAGCGCCACCTAGCGCATTGTCTGTTGTGGTTGACACAAACATTCACGAAAATTCACCAAATTTGGTGGGCTCGTGTGTTATTGTTTTTGCTAGTCAGAGACAGAGCTCTGGCCTCGGGTGTGGCTTAGGGACTCTATAGCGCCACCTAGCACATTGCCTGTTGTGGTTGACACGTACATTCACGAAAATGAACCAAATTTGGTGGGCATATGTTTTGCTATAGCTATTCAGAGACAGAGCTCTGGCCGAGGGTGTGGCTTAGGGACTCTATAACGCCACCTAGTGTGTTGCCTGTTGTAGTTGACATATACATTCACGAAAATGAATCAAATTTCGTGAGCTTGTGTGTTATTACTGCCGCAAGTCAGGAACAGAGCTCTGGCCTAGGGTGTGGCTTAGGGACTCTATAGTGCCACCTAGCGCATTGTCTGTTGTGGTTGATACATTCACGAAAATGAACCACATTTGGTGGGCATGTGTGTTATTGTTACCGCTAGTCAGGGATAGAGCTCTGGCCTAGGGTGTGGCTTAGGGACTCTATAGCGCCACCTAGCACATTGTCTATTATGGTTGACACATTCAAGAAAATGAACCACATTTGGTGGGCATGTGTGCTATTGCTACTGCTTGTCAGGGATAGAGCTCTGGCCTAGGGTGAGGCTTAG
Organism: Sardina pilchardus; assembly: GCF_963854185.1. Lineage (NCBI taxonomy): Eukaryota > Metazoa > Chordata > Actinopteri > Clupeiformes > Clupeidae > Sardina > Sardina pilchardus. The sequence continues at coordinate 28,307,054 of NC_084998.1, forward strand.
GGACTCTATAGCGCCACCTAGCACATTGTCTATTATTGTTGACACATACACAACAATTAGGTACGCTTGTGTGTTATTGCTGCCACTAGTCAGAGACAGAGCTCTGGCCTTGGGTGTGGCTTTGGGACTCTATAGAGCCACCTAGCTTGTTTTCTGTTGTGGTTGACACATACATTGATGAAAATTTACCAAATTTGGTGGGCATGTGTGTTGCTCATGCACATGCCCACCAACAAGTACGTGTTGCTTTGTTAGATTCCGCAAATGTCACGGGTCCGCACCGCAGGTGCTCGGGCCCGCCATCGCCGCTTGCGGCTATATTTATTATTATTATTATACTTCTATTCCTCTTACCCTTAACTTTTTTGCCCTTTTTCACCAACTTGGCATGCTCTAAAACTCTTGAAATTTGGCAGCTACCTGTAGAATTGATGCCTCTACTGAGAGACAGACCTCTGGCCTAGGGTGTGGCTCAGGGACTCTATAGCGCCACCTAATTCATTGTCTGTTGTGGTTGACACATACATTCACGGAAATGAATCAAATTTGGTGGACATGTGTGTTGTATTATTCTGAACAAGTTTTACATTTAAACTATATAGTGAATCTTAGAAGAATTTGAGTTATGATTATGATTATGATTTTTGCACATCACTTATTTTGAAATACTTCTCCTAGACGGTTTATCGAAATCATGTCATATCAGCACTAAAATGATCTTGAGGGGTTGCCCGAGAGGAATTGCGACCAGATTTTTGAATTTTTGAAGTATATTGAAATGGCGAAGGTTTGAATTATGGCGTTTTATTAAGAAACAGGAAGTTGGTGTTATAGAAAGAAAAAAGGCTATGAATTGGATGTAATTTGGCAGCTACATGTGGAATTGCTTTTGGTAGTCAGAGACAGAGCTCTGGCCTAAGGTGTGGCTTTGGGACTCCATAGCGCCACCTAGCAGCACGTTATCTGTTGTGGTTGACACAAACATTCATGAAAATGAACCAAATTTGGTGGACTTGTGTGTTATTGCTATGGCTAGTCAGAGACAGAGCTTTGGCCTAGGGTGTGGCTTAGGGACTCTATAGCGCCACCTAGCAGCACGTTATCTGTTGTGGTTGACACAAACATTCCCGAAAATGAACCAAATTTGGTGGACTTGTGTGTTATTGCTACGGCTAGTCAGAGACAGAGCTTTGGCCTAGGGTGTGGCATAGGGACTCTATAGCGCCACCTAGTGCGTTGTCTGTTGTGGTTGACACATACATTCACGAAAATGAACCAAATTTGGTGGACTTGTGTGTTATTGCTATCGGTAGTCAGGGACAGAGCTTTGGCCTAGGGTGTGGCTTAAGGACTCTATAGCGCCACCTAGCGCATTGTCTGTTGTGGTTGACACAAACATTCACGAAAATTAACCAAATTTGGTGGGCTCGTGTGTTATTGTTTTTGCTAGTCAGAGACAGAGCTCTGGCCTCGGGTTTGGCTTAGGGACTCTATAGCGCCACCTAGCACATTGCCTGTTGTGGTTGACACGTACATTCACAAAAATTAACCAAATTTGATGGGCTTGTGTGTTATTCCTATTGCTAGTCAGAGACAGAGCTCTGGCCAAAGGTCTGACTTAGGGACTCTATAGCGCCACCTAGAGCATTGTTTGTTGTGGTTGACACAAACATTCACAAAAATGAACCACATTTGATGGGCTTGAGTGTTATTGCTGCCGCTAGATAAAGACAGAGCTCTGGCCACGGGTGTGGCTTAGGGACTCCATAGCGCCACCTAGCGCATTGTCTGTTGTGGTTGACACGTACATTCACGAAAATGAACCAAATTTGGTGGGCATATGTTTTGCTATAGCTATTCAGAGACAGAGCTCTGGCCGAGGGTGTGGCTTAGGGACTCTATAACGCCACCTAGTGTGTTGCCTGTTGTGGTTGACATATACATTCGCGAAAATGAATCAAATTTGGTGAGCTTGTGTGTTATTACTGCCGCAAGTCAGAAACAGAGCTCTGGCCTAGGGTGTGGCTTAGGGACTCTATAGTGCCACCTAGCGCATTGTCTGTTGTGGTTGATACATTCACGAAAATGAACCACATTTGGTGGGCATGTGTGTTATTGCTACCACTAGTCAGGGATAGAGCTCTGGCCTAGGGTGTGGCTTAGGGACTCTATAGCGCCACCTAGCACATTGTCTATTATGGTTGACACATTCACGAAAATGAACCACATTTGGTGGGCATGTGTGCTATTGCTACTGCTTGTCAGGGATAGAGCTCTGGCCTAGGGTGAGGCTTAGGGACTCTATAGCGCCACCTAGCACATTGTCTATTATTGTTGACACATACACAACAATTAGGTACGCTTGTGTGTTATTGCTGCGACTAGTCAGAGACAGAGCTCTGGCCTTGGGTGTGGCTTTGGGACTCTATAGCGCCACCTAGCTTGTTTTCTGTTGTGGTTGACACATACATTGATGAAAATGTACCAAATTTGGTGGGCATGTGTGTTGCTCATGCACATGCCCACCAACAAGTACGTGTTGCTTTGTTAGATTCCGCAAATGTCACGGGTCCGCACCGCAGGTGCTCGGGCCCGCCATCGCCGCTTGCGGCTATATTTATTATTATTTTTCTTCTTCTTCCGTCTTACCTGTTTTTTTTTTTTCACCAACTTGGCATGCTCTAAAACTCTTGTAATTTCGCAGCCATTTGTAGAATTGCAATCGAAACTCAGAGACAAAGCTTTGGCCTAGGGTGTGGCTCAGGGACTCTATAGCGCCACCTAGCGCGGTTTCTGTTGTGTTTGACACATACATGCACGAAAATGAACCAAATTTGGTGGACATGTGTGTTGTATGAATCTGAACAATTTTTACATTTACACTCTATAGTAAATATTCGAAGAATTTGAGTTATGGTTATGATTATGAATTTTGCACATCATGTATTTTGAAACACTACTCCTAGACGGTGTATCGAAATCATGTCATATAAGCAGTAAAATGATCTTGAGGGGTTGCCGGAGAGGAATTGCGACCAGATTTTTGAATTTCAAAAGTATATCGAAATGGCAAAGGTTTGAATTATGGCGTTTTATTAAGAAACAGGAAGTTGGTGTTATAGGCAGAAAAAAGGTTTTGAATTGGATGTAATTTGGCAGCTATATGTGGAATTGCTTCTGCTAGTCAGAGACAGAGCTCTGGCCTAAGGTGTGGCTTTGGGACTCATTAGCGCCACCTAGCAGCACGTTATCTGTTGTGGTTGACACAAACATTCACGAAAATGAACCAAATTTGGTGGGCATGTGTGTTATTGCTATTGCTAGTCAGAGACAGAGCTCTAGCCAAGGGTGTGGCTTAGGGACTCTATAGCGCCACCTAGCAGCACGTTATCTGTTGTGGTTGACACAAACATTCACGAAAAAGAACCAAATTTGGTGGGCTTGTGTGTTATTGCTATTGCTAGTCAGAGACAGAGCTCTAGCCAAGGGTGTGGCTTAGGGACTCTATAGCGCCACCTAGCATATAGGCTGTTGTAGTTGTCACATACATTCACGAAAATTAATCAAATGTGGTGGGCTTGTGTGTTATTGCTACCACGAGTCAGAGACAGAGCTCTGGCCTAGAGTGTGGCTAAGGGACTCTAGAGCGCCACCTAGCGCATTGTCTGTTGTGGTTGACATATACATTCACGAAAATGAACCAAATTTGGTGGGCATGTGTGTTATTGCTTTTTGCTAGTCAGAGACAGAGCTCTAGCCAAGGGTGTGGCTTAGGGACTCTATAGCGCCACCTAGCGCATTGTCTGTTGTGGTTGACACATACATTCACGAAAAAGAACCAAATTTGGTGGGCATGTGTGTTATTGCTATAGCTATTCAGAGACAGCGCTCTGGCCAAGGTTGTCTTAGGGACTGTATAGCGCCACCTAGTGCATTGTCTGTTGTGGTTGACACACACATTCACGAAAATGAACCAAATTTGGTGGGCTTGTGCGTTATTGCTATCGATAGTCAGAGATAGAGCTCTGGCCTAGGGTGTGGCTTAGGGACTCTATAGTGCTACCTAGCATGTTGTCTGTTATGGCTGACACATACATTCAGGAAACTTGACCGAATTTGGTGGGCATGTGTGTTGCTAATGCACATGCCCACCAACACGCACATGTTGCTTCATTAGATTCCGAAATCTCACAGGTCTCCGCACCGCAGGTGCTCGGGCCCGCCATCGCCGCTTGCGGCTATATTTAGGGCCCGAGCACCGAGGTGCGGCCACTGAAAGTGGCTGCACCGTAGGTGCAAGGCCCTATTGTTTTTGCTCAGATTATTATTATAGTTTTTCCGTCTTACCGAATTCCTTTTTTCACCAACTTGGCATGCTCTAAAACTCTTGAAATTTGGCAGCTGCGTGTGGAATTGGTAACGCTACTCAGAACCAGAGCTCTGGCCTAGGGTGTGGCTCAGGAGCAGAATAGCGCCACCTAGCGTGTTGTCTGTTGTGGTTGACACATACATACATGAAAATGAACTAAATTTGGTAGACATGTGTGTTTCATTAATCTGAACAACTTTTACATTTAAACGATATAGTGAATCTTTGAAGAATTTGAGATATGATTATGATTATGATTTTTGCACGTCATGTATTTTGAAACACTTCTCCTAGACGGTTTACCGAAATCATGTCATTTAAGCCCTAAAATGATCTTGAGGGGTTGCCCGAGAGGAATTGCGACCAGATTTTTGAATTTCAAAAGTATATCGAAATGGCGAAGGTTTGAACCTAGGTGTCTTATAAAAGGAACAAAAAGTTGGTGTTATAGGCAGAAAACAGTGAATAATTTGGATGAAATTTAATGGAGTATTAGTTAGTGTGTTTGCAGTGACAGTCATATACAAAGTTTTGAATTTGGTGTTGTTTGTGATTTTTAAAAGCGCATTAATGATTGTGGTGGACACAGTTTTAGCTAAAATATTTTGAAGCGAGTTGATGAATAATAATAATCATATTAACCTATGCTGCAATTTTGACTTTAACTACATTAACAGAAAGTGAGTTATTTAGGTTTTCTTATGAGGATGGCTCTGTATTACGATCTTTCCTCATCCGCGCCTTCATGTTGGTCCTGTTACACACAAAGAACCACATTTAACCGCACACACATTACACACGCGCAAGCTTTCCAGAGAGTTACGCACACACACAGCCTCCCCCTTGACCCCTCTGCCTCCCTCCCTCTCTTTCTTTCTATCTTAGCCCCATCCCCTCCCCCCCTCATTTGCATACAGACCCCCCACACACTCTCTCACCCATCCCCCATGCCTCTCTGGTGGTGGTAAGAAGGCCAACAGATGATAACCCAACTTGAGGATGAGAGAAGGCACCACAATCCTGCAACTTATTTGCCATGTGTGTGTGTGACAACACCTTGGTTAATAGATCTTAAACTTTCCTTAATATTAGACAATGATTAAAGAAGGCTTAAGAACGCTCTGTCGGGTTGTCTGTTGTGGTTGACACATACATTCACAAAAATGAACCAAATTTGGTGGGCTTGTGTGTTATTGCTATCTCTAGTCAGAGACAGAGCTCTGGCCTAGGGTGTGGCTAAGGGACTCTATAGCGCCACCTAGCGCATTGCCTGTTGTGGTTGACACATACATTCATGAAAATTAACCAGATTTGATGGGCTTGTGTGTTATCCCTATTGCTAGTCAGAGACAAACTCTGGCCAAAGGTGTGGCTTAGGGACTCTATAGCGCCACCTAGAGCATTGTTTGTTGTGGTTGACACAAACATTCACAAAAATGAACCAAATTCGGTGGGCTTGTGTGTTATTGCTGCCTCTAGATAAAAACAGAGCTCTGGCCTCGGGTGTGGCTTAGGGACTCTATAGCGCCACCTAGCACATTGCCTGTTGTGGTTGACACGTACATTCACGAAAATTAACCAAATTTGATGGGCTTGTGTGTTATTCCTATTGCTAGTCAGAGACAGAGCTCTGGCCAAAGGTCTGACTTAGGGACTCTATAGCGCCACCTAGAGCATTGTTTGTTGTGGTTGACACAAACATTCACAAAAATGAACCACATTTGGTGGGCTTGAGTGTTATTGCTGCCGCTAGATAAAGACAGAGCTCTGGCCTCGGGTGTGGCTTAGGGACTCCATAGCGCCACCTAGCGCATTGTCTGTTGTGGTTGACACGTACATTCACGAAAATGAACCAAATTTGGTGGGCATATGTTTTGCTATAGCTATTCAGAGACAGAGCTCTGGCCGAGGGTGTGGCTTAGGGACTCTATAACGCCACCTAGTGTGTTACCTGTTGTGGTTGACATATACATTCACGAAAATGAATAAAATTTGGTGAGCTTGTGTGTTATTACTGCCGCAAGTCAGAAACAGAGCTCTGGCCTAGGGTGTGGCTTAGGGACTCTATAGCGCCACCTAGCGCATTGTCTGTTGTGGTTGATACATTCACGAAAATGAACCATATTTGAAGGGCATGTGTGTTATTGCTATTGCTAGTCAGGGATAGAGCTCTGGCCTAGGGTGTGGCTTAGGGACTCTATAGCGCCACCTAGCACATTGTCTATTATGGTTGACACATTCACGAAAATGAACCACATTTGGTGGGCATGTGTGCTATTGCTACTGCTTGTCAGGGATAGAGCTCTGGCCTAGGGTGAGGCTTAGGGACTCTATAGCGCCACCTAGCACATTGTCTATTATTGTTGACACATACATACACAACAATTAGGTATGCTTGTGTGTTATTGCTGCCACTAGTCAGAGACAGAGCTCTGGCCTTGGGTGTGGCTTTGGGACTCTATAGCGCCACCTAGCTTGTTTTCTGTTTTGGTTGACACATACATTGATGAAAATTAACCAAATTTGGTGGGCATGTGTGTGCTCATGCACATGCAAACCAACAAGTACGTGTTGCTTTGTTAGATTCCGCAAATGTCACTGGTCCGCACCGCAGGTGCTCGGGCCCGCCATCGCCGCTTGCGGCTATATTTATTATTATTTTTCTTCTTCTTCCGTCTTACCTGTTTTTTTTTTTTTACCAACTTGGCATGCTCTAAAACTCTTGTAATTTCGCAGCCATTTGTAGAATTGCAATCGAAACTCAGAGACAGAGCTTTGGCCTAGGGTGTGGCTCAGGGACTCTATAGCGCCACCTAGCGCGGTTTCTGTTGTGTTTGACACATACATGCACGAAAATGAACCAAATTTGGTGGACATGTGTGTTGTATGAATCTGAACAATTTTTACATTTACACTCTATAGTAAATATTCGAAGAATTTGAGTTATGGTTATGATTATGAATTTTGCACATCATGTATTTTGAAACACTACTCCTAGACGGTGTATCGAAATCATGTCATATAAGCAGTAAAATGATCTTGAGGGGTTGCCCGAGAGGAATTGCGACCAGATTTTTGAATTTCAAAAGTATATCGAAATGGCAAAGGTTTGAATTATGGCGTTTTATTAAGAAACAGGAAGTTGGTGTTATAGGCAGAAAAAAGGTTTTGAATTGGATGTAATTTGGCAGCTATATGTGGAATTGCTTCTGCTAGTCAGAGACAGAGCTCTGGCCTAAGGTGTGGCTTTGGGACTCTATAGCGCCACCTAGCAGCACGTTATCTGTTGTGGTTGACACAAACATTCACGAAAATGAACCAAATTTGGTGGGCATATGTGTTATTGCTATTGCTAGTCAGAGACAGAGCTCTAGCCAAGGGTGTGGCTTAGGGACTCTATAGCGCCACCTAGCAGCACGTTATCTGTTGTGGTTGACACAAACATTCACGAAAAAGAACCAAATTTGGTGGGCTTGTGCGTTATTGCTATCGATAGTCAGAGATAGAGCTCTGGCCTAGGGTGTGGCTTAGGGACTCTATAGTGCTACCTAGCATGTTGTCTGTTGTGGCTGACACATACATTCAGGAAACTTGACCGAATTTGGTGGGCATGTGTGTTGCTAATGCACATGCCCACCAACACGCACATGTTGCTTCGTTAGATTCCGAAATCTCACAGGTCTCCGCACCGCAGGTGCTCGGGCCCGCCATCGCCGCTTGCGGCTATATTTCTTATTAGGGCCCGAGCACCGAGGTGCGGCCGCTGAAGCAGCGGCTGCACCGTAGGTGCAAGGCCCTATTGCTTCTGCTCAGATTATTATTATTATTATTATTATTATTATGTCTGTGGATTCCTCTTACAGGTCATGTTTGGCCTTTTTTCACCAACTTGGCATGCTCTAAAACTCTTGAAATTTAGCAGTTAGATGTGGAATTGGTAACGCTACTCAGAGACAGAGCTCTGGCCAAGGGTGTGGCTCAGGGACTCTATAGCGCCACCTAGCACGGTGTCTTTTGTGGTTGACATATAAATGCACGAAAATGAACCAAATTTGGTGGGCATATGTGTTGTATTAATCTGAACAACTTTTACATTGAAACTACACAGTGAATCTTAGAAGAATTTGAGTTATGATTATGATTATGATTTTTGCACGTCATGTATTTTGAAACACTTCTCCTAGACGGTTTATCGAAATCATGTCATTTCAGCAGTAAAATGATCTTGAGGGGTGGCCCAAGAGAAATTGCGACCAGATTTTTGAATTTCAAAAGTATATTGAAATGGCGAAGGTTTGAATTATGGCGTATTATTAAAGAAACAGGAAGTTGGTGTTATAGGCAGAAAACAGTGACTAATTTGGATGTAATTTGGCAGCTACATGTGGAATTGCTACTGCTACTCAGAGACAGAGCGCTGGCCTAAGGTGTGGCTTAGGGACTCTATAGCGCCACCTAGCAGTGCATTGTCTGTTGTGGTTGACACATACATTAACGAAAATGAACCAAATTTGGTGGACTTGTGTGTTATTGCTATGGCTAGTCAGAGACAGAGCTCTGGCCAAGGGTGTGGCTTCGGGACTCTACAGCGCCACCTAGCAGCATGTTATCTGTTGTGGTTGACACAAACATTCACGAAAATGAACCAAATTTGGTGGACTTGTGTGTTATTGCTTTGGCTAGTCAGAGACAGGGCTCTGGCCTAGGGTGTGGCTTAAGGACTCTATAGCGCCACATGGCGCATTGTCTGTTGTGGTTGACCCACACATTCACGAAAATGAACCAAATTTGGTGGGCTTGTGCGTTATTGCTATCCATAGTCAGATTTAGAGTTCTGGCCTAGGGTGTGGCTTAGGGACTCTATAGCGCCACCTAGTGTGTTGTCTGTTGTGGTTGACACATACATTCAGTAAAATTTACCAAATTTGGTGGGCATGTGTGTTATTGCTATGGCTAGTCAGAGACAGAGCTCTGGCCAAGGGTGTGGCTTCGGGACTCTACAGCGCCACCTAGCAGCATGTTATCTGTTGTGGTTGACACAAACATTCACGAAAATGAACCAAATTTGGTGGACTTGTGTGTTATTGCTTTGGCTAGTCAGAGACAGGGCTCTGGCCTAGGGTGTGGCTTAAGGACTCTATAGCGCCACCTAGCGCTTTGTCTGTTGTGGTTGACACACACATTCACGAAAATGAACCAAATTTGGTGGGCTTGTGCGTTATTGCTATCGATAGTCAGATTTAGAGTTCTGGCCTAGGGTGTGTGGCCTTAGGGACTCTATAGCGCCACCTAGTGCTTTGTCTGTTCTGGTTGACACATACATTCAGGAAATTGACCAAATTTGGTGGGCATGTGTGTTGCTCAAGCACATGCCCATCAACATGCACATGGTGCTTTATTAGATTCCGAAATGTCACAGGTCTCCGCACCGCAGGTGCTCGGGCCCGCCATCGCCGCTTGCGGCTATATTTATTCTCTTTTCCTCTTATCCCGTGCGGCTGTTTCACCAACTTGGCATGCTCCAAAACTCTTGTAATTTGGCAGGCATATGTAGAATTGCATTTCATGCTCAGAGACAGAGCCCTGGCCTAGGGTGTGGCTCAGGGGGTCTATAGCGCCACCTACCGCGCTGTCTGTTGTGGTTGACACGTGCATGCACGAAAATGAACCAAATTTGGTATGCAGATGTGTTGTATGAATCTGAACAACTTTTACATTTACACTACATATTGAATCTTAAACAAATTTGAGTTATGATTATGATTATGATTTTTGCACATCATGTATTTTGAAACACTTCTCCTAGACGGTTTATCGAAATCATGTCATATGAGCAGTAAAAGGATCTTGAGGGGTTGCCCGAGAGGAATTGCGAACAGATTTTTGAATTTTCGAAGCATATCGAAATGGCGAAGGTTTGAATTATGGCGACTTATTACGAAACAGGAAGTTGGTGTTATAGGCAGAAAAAAGGTTATAAATAGGATGTAATTTGCCAGCTACATGTGGAATTGCTTCTGCTAGTTAGGGACAGAGCTCTGGCCTAAGGTGTGGCTTCGGGACTCTATTGCGCCACCTAGTAGCACATTTTCTGTTGTGGTTGACACATACATTCAAGAAAATGTACCAAATTTGGTGGACATGTGTTATTGCTATCGCTAGTCAGAGACAGAGCTTTGGCCTAGGGTGTGGCTTAGGGACTCTATAGCGCCACCTAGTGCGTTGTCTGTTGTGGTTGACACAAACATTCACGAAAATCAATCAAATTTGGTGGGCTTGTGTGTTATTGCTATTGCTAGTCAAATACAGAGCTCTGGCCTAGGGTGTGGCTTAGGGACTCTATAGCGCCACCTAGCAGATTGTGTGTTGTGGTTGACACGTACATTCATGAAAATGAACCAAATTTGGTGGTTTTGTGTGTTATTGCTGCCGCTACTGAAAGATAGAGCTCTGGCCTAGGGTGTGGTTTAAGGACTCTACAGCGCCACCTAGTGTGTTGTCTGTTGTGGTTGACGTGTACATTCACGAAAATGAACCAAATTTAGTGGACTTCTTTCGTATTGCTATCGCTAGACAGAGAAGGAGCTCAGGCCTAGGGTGTGGCTTAGTAACTCTATAGCGCCACCTAGCATGTTGTCTGTTGTGGTTGACACATATATTCACGAAAATTAACCACATTTGGTGGGCATGTGTGTTATTGCTATTGCTAGTCAGGGACAGAGCTCTGGCCTAGGGTGTGGCTTAGGGGCCCTATAGCGCCACCTAGTGCATTGTGTATTGTGGTTGACTCATATATTCACGAAAATGAACCAAATTCAGTGGGCTTATGTGTTATTGCTACCACTAGTCAGAGACAGAGCTATGGCCTAGAGTGTGGCTTAGGGACTCTAGCGCCACCTAGTGCATTGTCTGTTGTGGTTGACACATATATTCACGAAAATGAAACAAATTTGGTGGGCTTGTATGTTAATGCTACCGCTAATCAGAGACAGAGCTATGGCCTAGAGTGTGGCTTAGGGACTCTAGCGCCACCTAGTGCATTGTCTGTTGTGGTTGACACATACATTCACCAAAATCAACCAAATTTGGTGGGCATGTGTGTTATTACTATAGTTATTCAAGGACAGAGCTCTGGCCACGGGTGTGGCTTAGGGACTCTATAGCGCCACCTAGCGTGTTGTCTGTTGTGGTTGACACATACATTCAAGAAAACTGACCAAATTTGGTGGGCATGTGTGTTGCTCATGCACATGCCCACCAACACGCACATGTTGCTTTGTTAGATTCCGAAATGTCACAGGTCTCCGCACCGCAGGTGCTCGGGCCCGCCATCGCCGCTTGCGGCTATATTTAGGGCCCGAGCACCGAGGTGCGGCCACTGAAAGTGGCTGCACCGTAGGTGCAAGGCCCTATTGTTTTCGCTCAGATTATTATTATAGTTTTTTCCTCCTTACCTGTTTTTTTTTTTTCACCAACTTGGCATGCTCTAAAACTCTTGTAATTTGGCAGCCATTTGTAGAATTGCAATCGAAACTCAGACACAGAGTTTTGGTCTAGGGTGTGGCTCAGGGACTCTATATCGCCACCTAGCGCGGTTTCTGTTGTGTTTGACACATACAGTGCCTATAGAAAGTTATCATACCCTTTTGAAATAGTTGCTTTTTTTTGTCTTACAGCCTGAAATCAAAACCCATTTTTTAAAAAAATCTTTTCCAGTTTTATTTACAAATGTAGCTGTACAACATCAAAATAATGAAAAAAAAGTCAACAGTTCTGAAAATTAATAAAAAATTAAAAACTAGAATAACAGGGTTGGAAAAGTCATCATACCCCTGACTTAATACTTTGTAAAGCTTCCTTTTGCTTTCATTACAGCTATCAATCTGTTGGATATGTCTCTATTATAGCTTTGCACACCTAGATAGGGGAATATTTGCCCAATTTTCCGTGCAGAAATGTTAAAATTTCGTCAAATTCTGTAGGGAATGGCGATGGACTGCTCTCTTCAAGTCAATCCACATATTTTCTATAGGATTTAAGTCAGGGCTCTGACTTTGCCACTCAAGGATATTCACCATCCTATCCTTAAGCCACTGCTTTGTTCTTTTGGCAGTATGTTTAGGATTGTTGTCGTGTTGGAAGGCGAATGACCTCCCCATCCTCAGCTGTTTAGGAGAGGGACGCAGGTTTTCCTCAAGAATTTTGGTGTACTTGGCAGCATCCATTTTCCCTTCTATCCTGACCAATTGCCCAGTCCCCGCTGAAGAGAAATATCCCCAAAACATAATGTTGCCCCTACCATGCTTCAAAGTAGGTATGGTGTGTTTTGGGTGTGTTTGGGTGTGTATACTGTGTTTGGTTAGCGCCTGGAGCTCAGTCCAAAAACTTCAATCTTAGTCTCCAAAAAGTTCGATCTTAGTCTCATCTGACCATATAAGGTTTTTCCACATGGTAGCAGAATATTCCAGATGTGTTTTTGCACTGAACTCCAAGCGCAATGTTTGGCGAAAACCAACACAGTACACCACCCAAAACACACCATACCTAGTGTGAAGCATGGTGGGGGCAACATTATGTTGTGGGGATGTTTCTTTTCAGCGGGAACTGGGCAATTGGTCAGGATAGAAGGGAAAATGGATGCTGCCAAGTACACCAAAATTCTTGAGGAAAACCTGCGTCCCTCTCCTAAACAGCTGAGGATGGGGAGGTCATTCGCCTTCCAACACGACAATAATCCTAAACATACTGCCAAAAGAACAAAGCAGTGGCTTAAGGATAGGATGGTGAATATCCTTGAGTGGCAAAGTCAGAGCCCTGACTTAAATCCTATAGAAAACATGTGGATTGACTTGAAGAGAGTAGTCCATCGCCATTCCCTACAGAATTTGACTAAATTTTAACATTTCTGTACGGAAAATTGGGCAAATATTCCCCTATCTAGGTGTGCAAAGCTATAATAGAGACATCCAAACAGATTGATGGCTGTAATGAAAGCAAAAGGAAGCTTTACAAAGTATTAAGTCAGGGGTATGATGACTTTTCCAACCCTGTTATTCTAGTTTTTAATTTTTTTATTAATTTTCAGAACTGTTGACTTTTTTTTCATTATTTTGATGTTGTACAGCTAAATTTGTTAATAAAACTGGAAAAGATTTTTTTTAAAATGGGTTTTGATTTCAGGCTGTAAGACAAAAAAAGTAACTATTTCAAAAGGGTATGATGACTTTCTATAGGCACTGTACATGCACGAAAATGAACCAAATTTGGTGGGCATATGTGTTGTATTAATCTGAACAACTTTTACATTTAAACAATATAGTAAATCTTAGTAGAATTTGAGTTATGATTATGATTATGATTTTTGCACATCAAGTATTTTGAAACACTTCTCCTACACAGTTTATCGAAATCATGTCATATAAGCACTAAAATGATCTTGAGGGGTTGCCCGAGAGGAATTGCGACCAGATTTTTGAATTTCAAAAGTATATCGAAATGGCGAAGGTTTGAATTATGGCGTTTTATTCAGAAACAGGAAGTTGGTGTTATAGGCAGAAAAAAGGTTTTGAATTGGATGTAATTTGGCAGCTATATGTGGAATTGCTTCTGCTAGTCAGAGACAGAGCTCTGGCCTAAGGTGTGGCTTTGGGACTCTATAGCGCCACCTAGCAGCACGTTATCTGTTGTGGTTGACACAAACATTCACGAAAATGAACCAAATTTGGTGGGCATGTGTGTTATTGCTATTGCTAGTCAGAGACAGAGCTCTAGCCAAGGGTGTGGCTTAGGGACTCTATAGCGCCACCTAGTGCGTTGTCTGTTGTGGTTAACACATACATTCACGAAAATGAACCAAATTTGGTGGGATTGTGTATTATTGCTATCGGTTGTCAAAGACAGAGCTCTGGCCTAGGGTGTGGTTTAGGGACTCTATAGCGCCACCTAGCGCACTGTCTGTTGTGGTTGACACATGCTTTCACGAAAATTAACCAAATTTGATGGGCTTGTGTGTTATTCCTATTGCTAGTCAGAGACAGAGCTCTGGCCTAGGGTGTGGCTTAGGAACTCTCTAGCGCCACCTAGAGCGTTGTTTGTTGTGGTTGACACAAACATTCACAAAAATGAACCAAATTTGGTGGGCTTGTGTGTTATTGCTGCCTCTAGTCATAGACAGAGCTCTGGCCTCGGGTGTGCCTTAGGGACTCTATAGCGCCACCTAGCGCATTGTCTGTTGTGGTTGTCACGTACATTCAGGAAAATGAACAAAATATGGAGGGCATGTGTTTTGCTATAGCTATTCAGAGACAGAGCTCTGGCCGAGGGTGTGGCTTAGGGACTCTATAGCGCCACCTAGTGTGTTACTTGTTGTGGTTGACACATACATTCATGAAAATGAATCAAATTTGGTGAGCTTGTGTGTTATTACTGCCGCAAGTCAGAAACAGAGCTCTGGCCTAGGGTGTGGCTTAGGAACTCTATAGCGCCACCTATCACATTGTCTGTTGTGGTTGATACATCCAAGAAAATGAACCACATTTGGTGGGCATGTGTGTTATTACTACTGCTAGTCAGGGATAGAGCTCTGGCCTAGAGTGTGGCTTAGGGACTCTATAGCGCCACCTAGCACATTGTCTATCATGGTTGACACGTTCACGAAAATGAACCACATTTGGTCGGCATGAGTGTTATTGCTACAGCTGGTCAGGGATAGAGCTCTGGCCTAGGGTGTGGCTTAGAGACTCTATAGCGCCACCTAGCACATTGTCTATTATTGTTGACATCTACATTCACAACAATTAGGTACACTTGTGTGTTATTGCTGCCACTAGTCATAGACAGAGCTCTGGCCTTGGGTGTGGCTTTGGGACTCTATAGCGCCACCTAGCTTGTTGTCTGTTGTGGTTGACACATACATTGATGAAAATTAACCAAATTTGGTTGGCATGTGTGTTGCTCATTCGCATGCCCACCAACAAGTACGTGTTGCTTTGTTAGATTCCGAATATGTCACGGGTCCGCACCGCAGGTGCTCGGGCCCGCCATCGCCGCTTGCGGCTATATTTATTATTATTTTTCTTCTTCTTCCGTCTTACCTGTTTTTTTTTTTCACCAACTTGGCATGCTCTAAAACTCTTGTAATTTCGCAGCCATTTGTAGAATTGCAATCGAAACTCAGAGACAGAGCTTTGGCCTAGGGTGTGGCTCAGGGACTCTATAGCGCCACCTAGCGCGGTTTCTGTTGTGTTTGACACATACATGCACGAAAATGAACCAAATTTGGTGGACATGTGTGTTGTATGAATCTGAACAATTTTTACATTTACACTCTATAGTAAATATTCGAAGAATTTGAGTTATGGTTATGATTATGAATTTTGCACATCATGTATTTTGAAACACTACTCCTAGACGGTGTATCGAAATCATGTCATATAAGCAGTAAAATGATCTTGAGGGGTTGCCCGAGAGGAATTGCGACCAGATTTTTGAATTTCAAAAGTATATCGAAATGGCAAAGGTTTGAATTATGGCGTTTTATTAAGAAACAGGAAGTTGGTGTTATAGGCAGAAAAAAGGTTTTGAATTGGATGTAATTTGGCAGCTATATGTGGAATTGCTTCTGCTAGTCAGAGACAGAGCTCTGGCCTAAGGTGTGGCTTTGGGACTCTATAGCGCCACCTAGCTTGTTGTCTGTTGTGGTTGACACATACATTGATGAAAATTAACCAAATTTGGTTGGCATGTGTGTTGCTCATTCGCATGCCCACCAACAAGTACGTGTTGCTTTGTTAGATTCCGAATATGTCACGGGTCCGCACCGCAGGTGCTCGGGCCCGCCATCGCCGCTTGCGGCTATATTTAGGGCCCGAGCACCGAGGTGCGGCCACTGAAAGTGGCTGCACCGTAGGTGCAAGGCCCTATTGTTTTTGCTCAGATTATTATTATTATTATTATTATTATTCTCTCTTCCTCTTAGCCCGTTTGGTCGTTTCACCAACTTGGCATGCTCCAAAACTCTTGTAATTTGGCAGACATATGTAGAATTGCATTTGATACTCAGAGACAGAGCCCTGGCCTAGGGTGTGGCTCAGGGGGTCTATAGCGCCACCTACCGCGCTGTCTGTTGTGGTTGACACGTGCATGCACGAAAATGAACCAAATTTGGTAGTCAGATGTGTTGAATGAATCTGAACAACTTTTACATTTACACTACATAGTGAATCTTAAACAAATTTGAGTTATGATTATGATTATGATTTTTGCACATCATGTATTTTGAAACACTTCTCCTAGACGGTTTATCGAAATCATGTCATATGAGCAGTAAAAGGATCTTGAGGGGTTGCCCGAGAGGAATTGCGAACAGATTTTTGAATTTTCGAAGCATATCGAAATGGCGAAGGTTTGAATTATGGCGTCTTATTACGAAACAGGAAGTTGGTGTTATAAGCAGAAAAAAGGTTATAAATTGGATGTAATTTGGCAGCTACATGTGGAATTGCTTCTGCTAGTCAGGGACAGAGCTCTGGCCTAAGGTGTGGCTGCGGGACTCTATAGCGCCACCTAGTAGCACATTATCTGTTGTGGTTGACACAAACATTCACGAAAATTAACCAAATTTGGTGGACTTGTGTGTTATTGCTATCGCTAGTCAGAGACAGAGCTCTGGCCTAAGGTGTGGCTTAGGGACTCTATAGCGCCACCTAGTAGCACGTTATGTGTTGTGGTTGACACAAACATTCACGAAAATGAACCAAATTTGGTGGACTTATGTGTTATTGCTATCGCTAGCCAGAGACAGAGCTTTGGCCTAGGGTGTGGCTTAGGGACTCTATAGCGCCACCCAGTGCGTTGTCTGTTGTGGTTGAAACATACATTCACGAAAATGGACCAAATTTGGTGGGCACATGTGTTATTGCCATCGCTATTCAGAGACAGAGCTCTGGCTGAGGGTGTGGCTTAGGGACTCTATAGCGCCACCTAGCGTGTTACCCTTTTTGGGTTGACATTTACATTCACAAAAATGAATCAAATTTCATGAGCTTGTGTGTTATTACTGCCGCTATTGAAAAACAGCTCTGGCCTAGGGTGTGGCTTAGGGACTCTATAGCGCCACCTAGTGTGTGACCTGTTGTGGTTGACATACATTCACGAAAATTAATCAAATTTGGTGAGCTTGTTTGTTATTACTGCCGCTTGTCAGAAACAGAGCTCTGGCCTAGGGTGTGGCTTAGGGACTCTATAGTGCCACCTAGCAGAATATGTGTGTTGTGGTTGACGCATACATTCAGGAAAATGAACCAAATTTGGTGGGCATGTGTGTTATTGCTATAGCTATTCAGAGACAGCGCTCTGGCCAAGGGTGTCTTAGGGACTGTATAGCGCCACCTAGCGCATTGTCTGTTGTTGTTGACACACACATTCACGAAAATGGACCAAATTTGGTGGGCTTGTGCGTTATTGCTATCGATAGTCAGAGATAGAGCTCTGGCCTAGGGTGTGGCTTAGGGACTGTATAACGCCACCTAGCGTGTTGTCTGTTGTGGTTGACACATACATTCAGGAAAATTGACCAAATTTGGTGGGCATGTGTGTTGCTCATGCACATGCCCACCAACACGCACATGTTGCTTTGATAGATTCCGAAATGTCACAGGTCTCCGCACCGCAGGTGCTCGGGCCCGCCATCGCCGCTTGCGGCTATATTTATTATTATTTTTCTTCTTCTTCCGTCTTACCTGTTTTTTTTTTTCACCAACTTGGCATGCTCTAAAACTCTTGTAATTTCGCAGCCATTTGTAGAATTGCAATCGAAACTCAGAGACAGAGCTTTGGCCTAGGGTGTGGCTCAGGGACTCTATAGCGCCACCTAGCGCGGTTTCTGTTGTGTTTGACACATACATGCACGAAAATGAACCAAATTTGGTGGACATGTGTGTTGTATGAATCTGAACAATTTTTACATTTACACTCTATAGTAAATATTCGAAGAATTTGAGTTATGGTTATGATTATGAATTTTGCACATCATGTATTTTGAAACACTACTCCTAGACGGTGTATCGAAATCATGTCATATAAGCAGTAAAATGATCTTGAGGGGTTGCCCGAGAGGAATTGCGACCAGATTTTTGAATTTCAAAAGTATATCGAAATGGCAAAGGTTTGAATTATGGCGTTTTATTAAGAAACAGGAAGTTGGTGTTATAGGCAGAAAAAAGGTTTTGAATTGGATGTAATTTGGCAGCTATATGTGGAATTGCTTCTGCTAGTCAGAGACAGAGCTCTGGCCTAAGGTGTGGCTTTGGGACTCTATAGCGCCACCTAGCAGCACGTTATCTGTTGTGGTTGACACAAACATTCACGAAAATGAACCAAATTTGGTGGGCATGTGTGTTATTGCTATTGCTAGTCAGAGACAGAGCTCTAGCCAAGGGTGTGGCTTAGGGACTCTATAGCGCCACCTAGCAGCACGTTATCTGTTGTGGTTGACACAAACATTCACGAAAAAGAACCAAATTTGGTGGGCTTGTGTGTTATTGCTATTGCTAGTCAGAGACAGAGCTCTAGCCAAGGGTGTGGCTTAGGGACTCTATAGCGCCACCTAGCATATAGGCTGTTGTAGTTGTCACATACATTCACGAAAATTAATCAAATGTGGTGGGCTTGTGTGTTATTGCTACCACGAGTCAGAGACAGAGCTCTGGCCTAGAGTGTGGCTAAGGGACTCTAGAGCTCCACCTAGCGCATTGTCTGTTGTGGTTGACATATACATTCACGAAAATGAACCAAATTTGGTGGGCATGTGTGTTATTGCTTTTGCTAGTCAGAGACAGAGCTCTAGCCAAGGGTGTGGCTTAGGGACTCTATAGCGCCACCTAGCGCATTGTCTGTTGTGGTTGACACATACATTCACGAAAAAGAACCAAATTTGGTGGGCATGTGTGTTATTGCTATAGCTATTCAGAGACAGCGCTCTGGCCAAGGTTGTCTTAGGGACTGTATAGCGCCACCTAGTGCATTGTCTGTTGTGGTTGACACACACATTCACGAAAATGAACCAAATTTGGTGGGCTTGTGCGTTATTGCTATCGATAGTCAGAGATAGAGCTCTGGCCTAGGGTGTGGCTTAGGGACTCTATAGTGCTACCTAGCATGTTGTCTGTTGTGGCTGACACATACATTCAGGAAACTTGACCGAATTTGGTGGGCATGTGTGTTGCTAATGCACATGCCCACCAACACGCACATGTTGCTTCGTTAGATTCCGAAATCTCACAGGTCTCCGCACCGCAGGTGCTCGGGCCCGCCATCGCCGCTTGCGGCTATATTTAGGGCCCGAGCACCGAGGTGCGGCCACTGAAAGTGGCTGCACCGTAGGTGCAAGGCCCTATTGTTTTTGATCAGATTCTTCTTATTATTCTCTCTTCGTCTTAGCACGTGAGGCCTTTTTACACCAACTTGGCATGCTCCAAAACTCTTGTAATTTGGCAGCTACATGTGGAATTACAGTCGCTACTCAGAGACAGAGCTGTGGCCTAGGGTGTGGCTCAGGGACTCTCTAGCGCCACCTATTGAGCTGTCTGTTGTGGTTGACATATACATGCACGAAAATGAACCAAATTTGGTGGGCATGTGTGTTCTATTAATCTGAACAACTTTTACATTGCGACTACATAGTGAATCTTAGACAAATTTGAGTTATGATTATGATTATGATTTTTGCACGTCAAGTATTTTGAAACACTTCTCCTAGACGGTTTATCGAAATCATGTCATTTAAGCACTAAAATGATCTTGAGGGATTGCCCGAGAGGAATTGCGAACAGATTTTTGAATTTGTGAAGTATATTGAAATGGCGAAGGTTTGAATTATGGCGTTTTATTAAGAAACAGGAAGTTGGTGTTATAGGCAGAAAAAAGATTATAAATTGGATGTAATTTGGCAGCTACACATGAAATTGCTTCTGCTAGTCAGAGACAGACCTCTGGCCTAAGGTGTGGCTTTGGGACTCTATAGCGCCACCTAGCAGCACGTTATCTGTTGTGGTTGACACAAACATTCACGGAAATGAACCAAATTTGGTGGACTTGTGTGTTATTGCTATGGCTAGTCAGAGACAGAGCTTTGGCATAGGGTGTGGCGTAGGGACTCTATAGCGCCACCTACTGCGTTGTCTGTTGTGGTTGACACAAACATTCACGAAAATTAACCAAATTTGGTGGGCTTGTGTGTTATTGCTATCGGTAGTCAGAGACAGAGTTCTGGCCTTGGGTGTGGCTTAGGGACTCTATAGCGCCACCTAGTGCGTTGTCTGTTGTGGTTGACACAAACATTCACGAAAATGAACCAAATTTGGTGGACTTGTGTGTTATTGCTATGGCTAGTCAGAGACAGAGCTTTGGCATAGGGTGTAGCGTAAGGACTCTATAGCGCCAACTAGTGTGTTGTCTCTTGTGGTTGACACAAACATTCACCAAAATGAACCAAATTTGGTGGGCATGTGTGTTATTGCTAAAGTTATTCAGAGACAGAGCTCTGGCCTCGGGTGTGGCTTAGAGACTCTATAGCGCCACCTAGTGCATTGTCTGTTGTGGTTGGAACATACATTCATGAAAATGAACCAAATTTGGTTGGCATATGTGTTATTGCTATAGCTATTCAGAGACAGCGCTCTGGCCAAGGGTGTCTTAGGGACTGTATAGCGCCACCTAGCGCATTGTGTGTTGTGGTTGACAAATACATTCCTGAAAATTAACCAAATTTGGTGGACTTGTGCGTAATTGCTATCGATAGTCAGAGATAGAGCTCTGGCCTAGGGTGTGGCTTAGGGACTCTACAGCGCCACCTAGCGTGTTGTCTTTTGTGGTTGACACATACATTCAGGAAAATTGACCAAATTTGGTGGGCATGTGTGTTGCTCATGCACATGCCCACCAACACGCACATGTTGTTTTGTTAGATTCCGAAATGTCACAGGTGTCCGCACCGCAGGTGCTCGGGCCCGCCATCGCCGCTTGCGGCTATATTTATTAGGGCCCGAGCACCGAGGTGCGGCCACTGAAAGTGGCTGCACCGTTGGTGCAAGGCCCTATTGTTTTTGCTCAGATTATTAGGGCCCGAGCACCGAGGTGCGGCCACTGAAAGTGGCTGCACCGTAGGTGCAAGGCCCTATTGTTTCTGCTCAGATTATTATTATTATTATTATTATTCTTTTTCCGTCTTACCTGTTTTTTTTTTTTCACCAACTTGGCATGCTCTAAAACTCTTGTAATTTGGCAGCCATTTGTAGAATTGCAATCGAAACTCAGAGACAGAGCTTTGGCCTTGGGCGTGGCTCAGGGACTCTATAGCGCCACCTATCACGCTGTCTGTTTTGGTTGACACATGCATTCACGAAAATGGCCCAGATTTGGTGGGCACATGTGTTGTATTAATCTAAACAATTTTTACATTTACACTCTATAGTAAATATTCGAAGAATTTGAGTTATGGTTATGATTATGAATTTTGCACATCATGTATTTTGAAACACTTCTCCTAGACGGTTTATCGAAATCATGTCATATAAGCACTAAAATGATCTTGAGGGGTTGCCCGAGAGGAATTGCGACCAGATTTTTGAATTTCAAAAGTATATCGAAATGGCGAAGGTTTGAATCTAGGTGTCTTATAAAAGAAACAAAAAGTTGGTGTTATAGGCAGAAAACAGTGACTAATTTGGATGAAATTTGATGGAGTATTAGTTAGTGTGTTTGTAGTGACAGTCATATACAAAGTTTTGAATTTGGTGTTGTTTGTGATTTTTAAAAGCGCATTAATGATTGTGGTGGACACAGTTTTAGCTAAAATATTTTGAAGCGAGTTGATGAATAATAATAATCATATCAACCTATGCTGCAATTTCGACGTAAACCACATTAACAGAAAGTGAGTTATTTAGGTTTTCATATGACTATGGTCTCTCCTATCCGCTCCTTGCTGCCCGCGCGTGTTACACACAGAACTACCTAGCTGCTCCCTCACTGTGGCTCACCCACTCTCCACCTCCTTGTCTCTTTCCTTCCCCCCACAGTTATTCACACTTTCCCCTCTCTCCCAGCTGGATGTCTCTCTCTCCTCCCCCGCTCTCCACACAGAGACACAGACACAGACACAGACACAGACACACACACACACACACACACACACACACAGAGTCAAGAATGACAGTGTGATGCAAAGTAAAAGGTAAAAAAAAGATCATGTGTATAAAGATTTTATTCAGGTTAAGTCATTTTTGTGATTGAATTGGGGACTGACTGAGTAAGACCCAAGTTCTAATCCTCATAAAAATGTGGTGGCTTTGTGTGTTGCCACCTCTAGTCTGAGACAGAGCCCTGGCCTAGCGTGTGGCTTAGGGACTCCTGGTCTCACACACACACACACACACACACACACACACACACACACACACACACACACACACACACACACACACACACACACACACACACACACACACACACACACACACACACACACACACACACACACACACACACACACACACACACACACACACACACACTTGGGGCAGCCGTGGCCTACTGGTTAGGGCTTGGGGCTTGTAACTGGAGGGTTGTCGGTTCGATCCCCGACTAGTCCACAGCTGAAGTGCCCTTGAGCAAGGCACCTAGCCCCTCACTGCTCCCGGAGTGCGCTATTTTTTTGTACTGTATGGCTCCATTTGTCTCTACCCTGTCTGTCTGTCTGTCTGTCAGTGTCTGTCTGTCTCTGTCTCTGTCTCTGTCTCTGTCTCTGTCTCTGTCTCTCTCTCTCTCTCTCTCTCTCTCTCTCTCTCTCTCTCTCTCTCTCTCTCTCTCTCTCTCTCTCTCGCATTTTTCTCCCTCCCCCATTATTTCCACACAGACACAAACACACACACACACACACACACACACACACACACACTCTCTCCCTTCCTTGAACCACCTGAAAATGAATGGCCACCTAGCACATTGTCTGTTGCGGTTGACACACACATTCACGAAAATGAACCAAATTTGGTGGGCTTGTGCGTTATTGCTATCGATAGTCAGAGAAAGAGCTTTGGCCTAAGGTGTGGCTTAGGGACTCTATAGCGCCACTTAGCGTGTTGTCTGTTGTGGTTGACACATACATTCAAGAAAATTGACCAAATTTGGTGGGCATGTGTGTTGCTCATGCACATGCCCACCGACACGCACATGTTGCTTCGTTAGATTCCGAAATGTCACAGGTCTCCGCACCGCAGGTGCTCGGGCCCGCCATCGCCGCTTGCGGCTATATTTATTATTATTTTTCTTCTTCTTCTTCTTCCGTCTTACCTGTTTTTTTTTTTACACCAACTTGGCATGCTCTAAAACTCTTGTAATTTGGGCAGCCATTTGTAGAATTGCAATCGAAACTCAGAGACAGAGCTTTGGCCTAGGGTGTGGCTCAGGGACTCTATAGCGCCACCTAGCGCGGTTTCTGTTGTGGTTGACACATACATTCACGGAAATGAACCAAATTTGGTGGACATGTGTGTTGTATGAATCTGAACAAGTTTTACATTTAAACAATATAGTAAATCTTAGAAGAATTTGAGTTATGATTATGATTATGATTTTTGCACATCATGTATTTTGAAACACTTCTCCTAGACGGTTTATCGAAATCATGTCATATAAGCACTAAAATGATCTTGAGGGGTTGCCCGAGAGGAATTGCGACCAGATTTTTGAATTTCAAAAGTATATCGAAATGGCGAAGGTTTGAATTATGGCGTTTTATTAAGAAACAGGAAGTTGGTGTTATAGGCAGAAAAAAGGTTAGGAATTGTATGTAATTTGGCAGCTACATGTGGAATTGCTTCTGCTAGTCAGAGACAGGGCTCTGGCCTAAGGTGTGGCTTTGGGACTCTATAGCGCCACCTAGCAGCACGTTATCTGTTGTGGTTGACACAAACATTCACGAAAATGAACCAAATTTGGTGGACTTGTGTGTTATTGCTGTGGCTAGTCAGAGACAGAGCTTTGGCCTAGGGTGTGGCATAGGGACTCTATAGCGCCACCTAGCAGCACGTAATCTGTTGTGGTTGACACAAACATTCACGAAAATGAACTAAATTTGGTGGGCATGTGTGTTATTGCTATTGCTAGTCAGAGACAGAGCTCTAGCCAAGGGTGTGGCTTAGGGACTCTATAGCGCCACCTAGCATATAGGCTGTTGTAGTTGTCACATACATTCACGAAAATTAATCAAATGTGGTGGGCTTGTGTGTTATTGCTACCACTAGTCAGAGACAGAGCTCTGGCCTAGAGTGTGGCTTAGGGACTCTAGAGCGCCACCTAGCGCATTGTCTGTTGTGGTTGACACATACATTCACGAAAATGAACCAAATTTGGTGGGCATGTGTGTTATTGCTATTGCTAGTCAGAGACAGAGCTCTAGCCAAGGGTGTGGCTTAGGGACTCTATAGCGCCACCTAGCATATAGGCTGTTGTAGTTGTCACATACATTCACGAAAATTAATCAAATGTGGTGGGCTTGTGTGTTATTGCTACCACTAGTCAGAGACAGAGCTCTGGCCTAGAGTGTGGCTTAGGGACTCTAGAGCGCCACCTAGCGCATTGTCTGTTGTGGTTGACACATACATTCACGAAAATGAACCAAATTTGGTGGGCATGTGTGTTATTGCTATAGCTATTCAGAGACAGCGCTCTGGCCAAGGTTGTCTTAGGGACTGTATAGCGCCACCTAGTGCATTGTCTGTTGTGGTTGACACACGCATTCACGAAAATGAACCAAAATTGGTGGGCTTGTGCGTTATTGCTATCGATAGTCAGAGATAGAGCTCTGGCCTAGGGTGTGGCTTAGGGACTCTATAGCGCTACCTAGCATGTTGTCTGTTGTGGCTGACACATACATTCAGGAAACTTGACCGAATTTGGTGGGCATGTGTGTTGCTCATGCACATGCCCACCAACACGCACATGTTGCTTTGTTAGATTCCGAAATCTCACAGGTCTCCGCACCGCAGGTGCTCGGGCCCGCCATCGCCGCTTGCGGCTATATTTATTAGGGCCCGAGCACCGAGGTGCGGCCACTGAAAGTGGCTGCACCTTAGGTGCAAGGCCCTATTGTTTTTGCTCAGATTATTAGGGCCCGAGCACCGAGGTGCGGCCACTGAAAGTGGCTGCACCGTAGGTGCAAGGCCCTATTGTTTTTGCTCAGATTATTATTATTATTTTTCTTCTTCTTCCGTCTTACCTGTTTTTTTTTTTTCACCAACTTTGCATGCTCTAAAACTCTTGTAATTTGGCAGCCATTTGTAGAATTGCAATCGAAACTCAGAGACAGAGCTTTGGCCTAGGGTGTGGCTCAGGGACTCTATAGCGCCACCTAGCGCGGTTTCTGTTGTGTTTGACACATACATGCACGAAAATGAACCAAATTTGGTGGACATGTGTGTTGTATGAATCTGAACAATTTTTACATTTACACTCTATAGTAAATATTCGAAGAATTTGAGTTATGGTTATGATTATGAATTTTGCACATCATGTATTTTGAAACACTTCTCCTAGACGGTTTATCGAAATCATGTCATTTAAGCACTAAATTGATCTTGAGGGGTTGCCCGAGAGGAATTGCGACCAGATTTTTGAATTTCAAAAGTATATCGAAATGGCGAAGGTTTGAATCTAGGTGTCTTATAAAAGAAACAAAAAGTTGGTGTTATAGGCAGAAAACAGTGACTAATTTGGATGAAATTTGATGGAGTATTAGTTAGTGTGTTTGTAGTGACAGTCATATACAAAGTTTTGAATTTGGTGTTGTTTGTGATTTTTAAAAGCGCATTAATGATTGTGGTGGACACAGTTTTAGCTAAAATATTATGTAGCGAGTTGATGAATAATAATAATCATATTAACCTATGCTGCAATTTTGACTTTAACCACATTAACAGAAAGTGAGTTATTTAGGTTTTCTTATGAGGCTGGCTCTGTGTTACGATCTTTCCTCATCCGCGCCTTCATGTTGGTCCTGTTACACACACAGAACCACATTTAACCGCACACACATTACACACGCGCAAGCTTTCCAGAGAGTTACGCACACACACAGCCTCTCCCTTGACCCCTCTGCCTCCCTCCCTCTCTCTCTTTCTATCTTAGCCCCATGCCCCCCCCCCCTCATTTGCATACCGACCCCCCACACACTCTCTCACCCATCCCCCATGCCTCTCTGGTGGTGATAAGAAGGCCAACAGATGATAACCCAACTTGAGGATGAGAGAAGGCACCACAATCCTGCAACTTATTTGCGTGAGTGTGAGGGTAGGCCTAGGGTGTGGCTAAGGGACTCTATAGCGCCACCTAGCGCATTGCCTGTTCTGGTTGACACATACATTCACGAAAATTAACCAGATTTGATGGGCTTGTGTGTTATCCCTATTGCTAGTCAGAGACAAACTCTGGCCAAAGTTGTGGCTTAGGGACTCTATAGCGCCACCTAGAGCATTGTTTTTTGTGGTTGACACAAACATTCACAAAAATGAACCAAATTTGGTGGGCTTGTGTGTTATTGCTGCCGCAAGATAAAAACAGAGCTCTGGCCCCGGGTGTGGCTTAGGGACTCTATAGCGCCACCTAGCACATTGCCTGTTGTGGTTGACACGTACATTCACGAAAATTAACCAAATTTGATGGGCTTGTGTGTTATTCCTATTGCTAGTCAGAGACAGAGCTCTGGCCAAAGGTCTGACTTAGGGACTCTATAGCGCCACCTAGAGCATTGTTTGTTGTGGTTGACACAAACATTCACAAAAATTAACCACATTTGGTGGGCTTGAGTGTTATTGCTGCCGCTAGATAAAGACAGAGCTCTGGCCTCGGGTGTGGCTTAGGGACTCCATAGCGCCACCTAGCGCATTGTCTGTTGTGGTTGACACGTACATTCACCAAAATGAACCAAATTTGGTGGGCATATGTTTTGCTATAGCTATTCAGAGACAGAGCTCTGGCTGAGGGTGTGGCTTAGGGACTCTATAACGCCACCTAGTGTGTTACCTGTTGTGGTTGACATAAACATTCACGAAAATGAATCAAATTTGGTGAGCTTATTTGGTGGGCATGTGTGTTATTGCTACCGCTAGTCAGGGATAGAGCTCTGGCCTAGGGTGTGGCTTAGGGACTCTATAGCGCCACCTAGCACATTGTCTATTATGGTTGACACATTCACGAAAATGAACCACATTTGGTGGGCATGTGTGCTATTGCTACTGCTTGTCAGGGATAGAGCTCTGGCCTGGGGTGTGGCTTAGGGACTCTATAACGCCACCTAGCTTGTTGTCTGCTGTGGTTGACACATACATTGATGAAAATTAACCAAATTTGGTGGGCATGTGTGTTGCTCATGCACATGCAAACCAACAACTATGTGTTGCTTTGTTAGATGCCGAAATGTCACCGGTCCGCACCGCAGGTGCTCGGGCCCGCCATCGCCGCTTGCGGCTATATTTATTATTATTATTATTTTTCTTCTTCTTCTTCTTCTTCCGTCTTACCTGTTTTTTTTTTTACACCAACTTGGCATGCTCTAAAACTCTTGTAATTTGGCAGCCATTTGTAGAATTGCAATCGAAACTCAGAGACAGAGCTTTGGCCTAGGGTGTGGCTCAGGGACTCTATAGCGCCACCTAGCGCGGTTTCTGTTGTGGTTGACACATACATTCACGGAAATGAACCAAATTTGGTGGACATGTGTGTTGTATGAATCTGAACAAGTTTTACATTTAAACAATATAGTAAATCTTAGAAGAATTTGAGTTATGATTATGATTATGATTTTTGCACATCATGTATTTTGAAACACTTCTCCTAGACGGTTTATCGAAATCATGTCATATAAGCACTAAAATGATCTTGAGGGGTTGCCCGAGAGGAATTGCGACCAGATTTTTGAATTTCAAAAGTATATCGAAATGGCGAAGGTTTGAATTATGGCGTTTTATTAAGAAACAGGAAGTTGGTGTTATAGGCAGAAAAAAGGTTAGGAATTGTATGTAATTTGGCAGCTACATGTGGAATTGCTTCTGCTAGTCAGAGACAGGGCTCTGGCCTAAGGTGTGGCTTTGGGACTCTATAGCGCCACCTAGCAGCACGTTATCTGTTGTGGTTGACACAAACATTCACGAAAATGAACCAAATTTGGTGGACTTGTGTGTTATTGCTGTGGCTAGTCAGAGACAGAGCTTTGGCCTAGGGTGTGGCATAGGGACTCTATAGCGCCACCTAGCAGCACGTAATCTGTTGTGGTTGACACAAACATTCACGAAAATGAACTAAATTTGGTGGGCATGTGTGTTATTGCTATTGCTAGTCAGAGACAGAGCTCTAGCCAAGGGTGTGGCTTAGGGACTCTATAGCGCCACCTAGCATATAGGCTGTTGTAGTTGTCACATACATTCACGAAAATTAATCAAATGTGGTGGGCTTGTGTGTTATTGCTACCACTAGTCAGAGACAGAGCTCTGGCCTAGAGTGTGGCTTAGGGACTCTAGAGCGCCACCTAGCGCATTGTCTGCTGTGGTTGACACATACATTCACGAAAATGAACCAAATTTGGTGGGCATGTGTGTTATTGCTATTGCTAGTCAGAGACAGAGCTCTAGCCAAGGGTGTGGCTTAGGGACTCTATAGCGCCACCTAGCATATAGGCTGTTGTAGTTGTCACATACATTCACGAAAATTAATCAAATGTGGTGGGCTTGTGTGTTATTGCTACCACTAGTCAGAGACAGAGCTCTGGCCTAGAGTGTGGCTTAGGGACTCTAGAGCGCCACCTAGCGCATTGTCTGTTGTGGTTGACACATACATTCACGAAAATGAACCAAATTTGGTGGGCATGTGTGTTATTGCTATAGCTATTCAGAGACAGCGCTCTGGCCAAGGTTGTCTTAGGGACTGTATAGCGCCACCTAGTGCATTGTCTGTTGTGGTTGACACACGCATTCACGAAAATGAACCAAATTTGGTGGGCTTGTGCGTTATTGCTATCGATAGTCAGAGATAGAGCTCTGGCCTAGGGTGTGGCTTAGGGACTCTATAGCGCTACCTAGCATGTTGTCTGTTGTGGCTGACACATACATTCAGGAAACTTGACCGAATTTGGTGGGCATGTGTGTTGCTCATGCACATGCCCACCAACACGCACATGTTGCTTTGTTAGATTCCGAAATCTCACAGGTCTCCGCACCGCAGGTGCTCGGGCCCGCCATCGCCGCTTGCGGCTATATTTATTATTCTTTTTTCCGTCTTACCTGTTTTTTTTTTTTCACCAACTTGGCATGCTCTAAAACTCTTGTAATTTGGCAGCCATTTGTAGAATTGCAATCGAAACTCAGAGACAGAGCTTTGGCCTAGGGCGTGGCTCAGGGACTCTATAGCGCCACCTATCACGCTGTCTGTTGTGGTTGACACATGCATTCACGAAAATGGCCCAGATTTGGTGGGCATGTGTGTTGTATTAATCTAAACAATTTTTACATTAACACTCTATAGTAAATATTCGAAGAATTTGAGTTATGGTTATGATTATGAATTTTGCACATCATGTATTTTGAAACACTTCTCCTAGACGGTTTATCGAAATCATGTCATATAAGCACTTAAATGATCTTGAGGGGTTGCCCGAGAGGAATTGCGACCAGATTTTTGAATTTCAAAAGTATATCGAAATGGCGAAGGTTTGAATTATGGCGTTTTATTAAGAAACAGGAAGTTGGTGTTATAGGCAGAAAAAAGGCTATGAATTGGATGTAATTTGGCAGCTACATGTGGAATGGCTTCTGCTAGTCAGAGACAGAGCTCTGGCCTAAGGTGTGGCTTTGGGACTCTATAGCGCCACCTAGCAGCACGTTATCTTTTGTGGTTGACACGTACATTCACCAAAATGAACCAAATTTGGTGGACTTGTGTGTTATTGCTATGGCTAGTCAGAGACAGAGCTTTGGCAGAGGGTGTGGCGTAGGGACTCTATAGCGCCACCTAGTGCTTTGTCTGTTGTGGTTGACACAAACATTCACGAAAATTAACCAAATTTGGTGGGCATGTGTGTTATTGCTATCGGTAGTCAGAGACAGAGCTCTGGCCTAGAGTGTGGCTTAGGGACTCTAGAGCGCCACCTAATGCATTGTCTGTTGTGGTTGACACGTACATTCACCAAAATTAACCAAATTTTGTGGGCATGTGTGTTATTGCTATAGTTATTCAGAGACAGAGCTCTGGCCTCGGGTGTGGCTTAAGGACTCTATAGCGCCACCTAGTGCATTGTCTGTTGTGGTTGACACATACATTCACAAAAATGAACTAAATTTGGTTGGCATATGTGTTATTGCTATAGCTTTTTAGAGACAGCACTCTGGCCAAGGGTGTCTTCGGGACTGTATAACGCCACCTAGCGCATTGTCTGTTGTGGTTGACACACACATTTAGGAAAATGAACCAAATTTGGTGGGCTTGTGCGTTATTGCTATCGATAGTCAGAGATAGAGCTCTGCCCTAGGGTGTGGCTTAGGGACTCTAAAGCGCCACCTAACGCATTGTCTGTTTTGGTTGACACGTACATTCACCCAAATTAACCAAATTTGGTGGGCATGTGTGTTATTGCTATAGTTATTCAGAGACAGAGCTCTGGCCTTGGGTGTGGCTTAGGGACTCTATAGCGCCACCTAGTGCATTGTCTGTTGTGGTTGACACATACATTCACAAAAATGAACCAAATTTGGTTAGCATAAGTGTTATTGCTATAGCTATTCAGAGACAGCGCTCTGGTCAAGAGTGTCTTAGGGAGTGTATAGCGCCACCTAGCGCATTGTGTGTTGTGGTTAGCACACACATTCAAGAAAATGAACCACATTTGGTGGGCTTGTGCGTTATTACTATCGATAGTCAGAGATAGAGCTCTGGCCTAGGGTGTGGCTTAGGGACTATATAGCGCCACCTAGCGTGTTGTCTGTTGTGGTTGACACATACATTCTGGAAAATTGACCAAATTTGGTGGGTATGTGTGTTGCTCATGCACATGCCCACCAACACGCACATGCTGCTTTGTTAGATTCCGAAATGTCACAGGTCTCCGCACCGCAGGTGCTAGGGCCCGCCATCGCCGCTTGCGGCTATATTTAGGGCCCGAGCACCGAGGTGCGGCCACTGAAAGTGGCTGCACCGTAGGTGCAAGGCCCTATTGTTTTTGCTCAGATTATTATTATAGTTTTTCCGTCTTACCTAACTCCTTTTTTCACCAACTTGGCATGCTCTAAAACTCTTGAAATTTGGCAGCTACGTGTGGAATTAGTAACGCTACTCAGAACCAGAGCTCTGGCCTAGGGTGTGGCTCAGGGGCAGTATAGCGCCACCTAGCGTGTTGTCTGTTGTGGTTGACACATACATACACGAAAATGAACTACATTTGGTAGACATGTGTGTTTTATTAATCTGAACAACTTTTACATTTAAACAATATAGTGAATCTTAGAAGAATTTGAGTTATGATTATGATTATGATTTTTGCACGTCATGTATTTTGAAACACTTCTCCTAGACGGTTTATCGAAATCATGTCATTTAAGCACTAAAATGATCTTGAGGGGTTGCCCGAGAGGAATTGCGACCAGATTTTTGAATTTCAAAAGTATATTGAAATGGCGAAGGTTTGAATCTAGGTGTCTTATAAAAGAAACAAAAAGTTGGTGTTATAGGCAGAAAACAGTGACTAATTTGGATGAAATTTGATGGAGTATTAGTTAGTGTGTTTGTAGTGACAGTCATATACAAAGTTTTGAATTTGGTGTTGTTTGTGATTTTTAAAAGTGCATTAATGATTGTGGTGGATACAGTTTTAGCTAAAATATTTTGAAGCGAGTTGATGAATGATTATAATCATATCAAGCTATGCTGCAATTTTGATTTTAACCATGTTAACAGAAAGTGAGTTATTTTTAATTTCATATTTGCCCAATCACACAGCCCCTCCTCTCTGTCCTTCTCTGCCTCTCTCTCTGTTGCAACTAACAGACACACGCACACTCTGTCACCCCCCTTCTCGGGTCCTCCCTAACTAACACACACACATTGACACACGCGCGGCTTTCTAGAGACACACACACACACACACACACACACACACACACACACACACACACACACACACACACACACACACACACACACACACACACACACACACACACACACACACACACACACACACACACACACACACACACACACACACACACACACACACACCTTTGGGCAACCGTGGCCTACTGGTTAGGGCTTGGGGCTTGTAGCTGGAGGATTGCCGGTTCGATCCCTGACCAGTCCACAGCTGAAGTGCCCTTGAGCAAGGCACCTAACCCCTGACTGCTCCCTGAGCGCCGCTGTTTGGGCAGGCAGCTCACTGCTCTGAGTATGGTATATTAAAAAGTATACAAAAGTATATTGAAATGGCGAAGGTTTGAATCTAGGTGTCTTGTAAAAGAAACAGAAAGTTGGTGTTATAGGTAGAAAACAGTGACTAATTTGGATGAAATTTGATGGAGTATTAGTTAGTGTGTTTGTAGTGACAGTCATATGCAAAGTTTTGAATTTGGTGTTGTTTGTGTTTTTTAAAAGTGCATTAATGATTGTGGTGGACACAGTTTTAGCTAAAATATTTTGAAGCGAGTTGACGAATAATTATAATCATATCAACCTATGCTGCAATTTTGAAATTTTGACTTTAGCCATGTTCACAGTAAGTGAGTATTTAGGTTTATTTGTGTTTGCATGTGTCTTATACTCCATCCATTTAGCTGAGCAGGAGTAGGTGCTCTCTCTCTCAGCTGCATGTCTCTCTCGTCCCCTGCTAATTCTCTACACAGACTCACAGACACTCTCTCACCCCTCCCCCGTCATTCTCTCTCTCTCTCTCTCACGCACGCACGCGCGCGCGCACACACACACACACACAGACACACACAAACGCACACACACACACACACACACGCACGCACGCACGCACGCACGCACGCACGCACGCACGCACGCACGCACACCCTCCCTCCTCCCTCCCTCTTTCCTCCCTCCCTCCTTCCCTCTGGGCAGCCGTGGCCTACTGGTTAGGGCTTGGGGCTTGTAACTGGAAGGTTGCCGGTTCAATCCCCAACCAGTCCACCACTAAAGTGCCCTTGAGCAAGGCACCTAACCCCTCACTGCTCCCCCAGCACCGCTGGTTGGGCAGGCAGCTCACTGCTCTGGGTCAGTGTGTGATTCACATCACTGTGTGTTCACTGTGTGCTGTGTGTGTTCACTAATTTGGTTAAATTGGGTTACACGCAGATAAATAAATTTCCCTCACGGGATCAAAAAAGTGTATATTCTATTCTATTGATCCATTTGTCTCTACCCCCTCTGTCTGTGTCTGTCTAGCGTTATTGCTATCGATAGTCAGAGATAGAGCTCTGGCCTAGGGTGTGGCTTAGGGACTCTATAGCGCTACCTAGCATATTGTCTGTTGTGGCTGACACATACATTCAGGAAAATTGACCAAATTTGGTGGGCATGTGTGTTGCTCATGCACATGCCCACCAACACGCACATGTTGCTTTGTTAGATTCCGAAATCTCACAGGTCTCCGCACCGCTGGTGCTCGGGCCCGCCATCGCCGCTTGCGGCTATATTTAGGGCCCGAGCACCGAGGTGCGGCCACTGAAAGTGGCTGCACCGTAGGTGCAAGGCCCTATTGTTTTTGCTCAGATTATTAGGGCCCGAGCACCGAGGTGCGGCCACTGAAAGTGGCTGCACCGTAGGTGCAAGGCCCTATTGTTTTTGATCAGATTATTAGGGCCCGAGCACCGAGGTGCGGCCGCTGAAGCAGCGGCTGCACCGTAGGTGCAAGGCCCTATTGCTTCTGCTCAGATTATTATTATTATTATTATTAGGGCCCGAGCACCGAGGTGCGGCCGCTGAAGCAGCGGCTGCACCGTAGGTGCAAGGCCCTATTGCTTCTGCTCAGATTATTATTATTATTATTATTATTATTATGTCTGTGGATTCCTCTTACAGGTCATGTTTGGCCTTTTTTCACCAACTTGGCATGCTCTAAAACTCTTGAAATTTAGCAGTTAGATGTGGAATTGGTAACGCTACTCAGAGACAGAGCTCTG
This sequence comes from Sardina pilchardus, assembly GCF_963854185.1. Classification (NCBI taxonomy): domain Eukaryota; kingdom Metazoa; phylum Chordata; class Actinopteri; order Clupeiformes; family Clupeidae; genus Sardina; species Sardina pilchardus. Next base: position 28,341,644 of record NC_084998.1, read on the forward strand.
GCCAAGGGTGTGGCTCAGGGACTCTATAGCGCCACCTAGCACGGTGTCTTTTGTGGTTGACATATAAATGCACGAAAATGAACCAAATTTGGTGGGCATATGTGTTGTATTAATCTGAACAACTTTGACATTGAAACTACACAGTGAATCTTAGAAGAATTTGAGTTATGATTATGATTATGATTTTTGCACGTCATGTATTTTGAAACACTTCTCCTAGACGGTTTATCGAAATCATGTCATTTCAGCAGTAAAATGATCTTGAGGGGTGGCCCAAGAGAAATTGCGACCAGATTTTTGAATTTCAAAAGTATATTGAAATGGCGAAGGTTTGAATTATGGCGTATTATTAAAGAAACAGGAAGTTGGTGTTATAGGCAGAAAACAGTGACTAATTTGGATGTAATTTGGCAGCTACATGTGGAATTGCTACTGCTACTCAGAGACAGAGCGCTGGCCTAAGGTGTGGCTTAGGGACTCTATAGCGCCACCTAGCAGTGCATTGTCTGTTGTGGTTGACACATACATTAACGAAAATGAACCAAATTTGGTGGACTTGTGTGTTATTGCTATGGCTAGTCAGAGACAGAGCTCTGGCCAAGGGTGTGGCTTCGGGACTCTACAGCGCCACCTAGCAGCATGTTATCTGTTGTGGTTGACACAAACATTCACGAAAATGAACCAAATTTGGTGGACTTGTGTGTTATTGCTTTGGCTAGTCAGAGACAGGGCTCTGGCCTAGGGTGTGGCTTAAGGACTCTATAGCGCCACATGGCGCATTGTCTGTTGTGGTTGACCCACACATTCACGAAAATGAACCAAATTTGGTGGGCTTGTGCGTTATTGCTATCCATAGTCAGATTTAGAGTTCTGGCCTAGGGTGTGGCTTAGGGACTCTATAGCGCCACCTAGTGTGTTGTCTGTTGTGGTTGACACATACATTCAGTAAAATTTACCAAATTTGGTGGGCATGTGTGTTATTGCTATGGCTAGTCAGAGACAGAGCTCTGGCCAAGGGTGTGGCTTCGGGACTCTACAGCGCCACCTAGCAGCATGTTATCTGTTGTGGTTGACACAAACATTCACGAAAATGAACCAAATTTGGTGGACTTGTGTGTTATTGCTTTGGCTAGTCAGAGACAGGGCTCTGGCCTAGGGTGTGGCTTAAGGACTCTATAGCGCCACCTAGCGCTTTGTCTGTTGTGGTTGACACACACATTCACGAAAATGAACCAAATTTGGTGGGCTTGTGCGTTATTGCTATCGATAGTCAGATTTAGAGTTCTGGCCTAGGGTGTGTGGCCTTAGGGACTCTATAGCGCCACCTAGTGCTTTGTCTGTTCTGGTTGACACATACATTCAGGAAATTGACCAAATTTGGTGGGCATGTGTGTTGCTCAAGCACATGCCCATCAACATGCACATGGTGCTTTATTAGATTCCGAAATGTCACAGGTCTCCGCACCGCAGGTGCTCGGGCCCGCCATCGCCGCTTGCGGCTATATTTATTATTATGTCTGTGGATTCCTCTTACAGGTCATGTTTGGCCTTTTTTCACCAACTTGGCATGCTCTAAAACTCTTGAAATTTAGCAGTTAGATGTGGAATTGGTAACGCTACTCAGAGACAGAGCTCTGGCCAAGGGTGTGGCTCAGGGACTCTATAGCGCCACCTAGCACGGTGTCTTTTGTGGTTGACATATAAATGCACGAAAATGAACCAAATTTGGTGGGCATATGTGTTGTATTAATCTGAACAACTTTGACATTGAAACTACACAGTGAATCTTAGAAGAATTTGAGTTATGATTATGATTATGATTTTTGCACGTCATGTATTTTGAAACACTTCTCCTAGACGGTTTATCGAAATCATGTCATTTCAGCAGTAAAATGATCTTGAGGGGTGGCCCAAGAGAAATTGCGACCAGATTTTTGAATTTCAAAAGTATATTGAAATGGCGAAGGTTTGAATTATGGCGTATTATTAAAGAAACAGGAAGTTGGTGTTATAGGCAGAAAACAGTGACTAATTTGGATGTAATTTGGCAGCTACATGTGGAATTGCTACTGCTACTCAGAGACAGAGCGCTGGCCTAAGGTGTGGCTTAGGGACTCTATAGCGCCACCTAGCAGTGCATTGTCTGTTGTGGTTGACACATACATTAACGAAAATGAACCAAATTTGGTGGACTTGTGTGTTATTGCTATGGCTAGTCAGAGACAGAGCTCTGGCCAAGGGTGTGGCTTCGGGACTCTACAGCGCCACCTAGCAGCATGTTATCTGTTGTGGTTGACACAAACATTCACGAAAATGAACCAAATTTGGTGGACTTGTGTGTTATTGCTTTGGCTAGTCAGAGACAGGGCTCTGGCCTAGGGTGTGGCTTAAGGACTCTATAGCGCCACATGGCGCATTGTCTGTTGTGGTTGACCCACACATTCACGAAAATGAACCAAATTTGGTGGGCTTGTGCGTTATTGCTATCCATAGTCAGATTTAGAGTTCTGGCCTAGGGTGTGGCTTAGGGACTCTATAGCGCCACCTAGTGTGTTGTCTGTTGTGGTTGACACATACATTCAGTAAAATTTACCAAATTTGGTGGGCATGTGTGTTATTGCTATGGCTAGTCAGAGACAGAGCTCTGGCCAAGGGTGTGGCTTCGGGACTCTACAGCGCCACCTAGCAGCATGTTATCTGTTGTGGTTGACACAAACATTCACGAAAATGAACCAAATTTGGTGGACTTGTGTGTTATTGCTTTGGCTAGTCAGAGACAGGGCTCTGGCCTAGGGTGTGGCTTAAGGACTCTATAGCGCCACCTAGCGCTTTGTCTGTTGTGGTTGACACACACATTCACGAAAATGAACCAAATTTGGTGGGCTTGTGCGTTATTGCTATCGATAGTCAGATTTAGAGTTCTGGCCTAGGGTGTGTGGCCTTAGGGACTCTATAGCGCCACCTAGTGCTTTGTCTGTTCTGGTTGACACATACATTCAGGAAATTGACCAAATTTGGTGGGCATGTGTGTTGCTCAAGCACATGCCCATCAACATGCACATGGTGCTTTATTAGATTCCGAAATGTCACAGGTCTCCGCACCGCAGGTGCTCGGGCCCGCCATCGCCGCTTGCGGCTATATTTAGGGCCCGAGCACCGAGGTGCGGCCACTGAAAGTGGCTGCACCGTAGGTGCAAGGCCCTATTGTTTCTGCTCAGATTATTATTATTATTATTATTATAGTTTTTTCCGTCTTACCGAATCCCTTTTTTCACCAACTTGGCATGCTCTAAAACTCTTGTAATTTAGCAGGCATATGTAGAATTCCATGTGATACTCAGAGACAGAGCTCTGGCCTAGGGTGTGGCTCAGGGACTCTACAGCGCCACCTACCGCGCTGTCTGTTGTGGTTGACACGTGCATGCACGAAAATGAACCAAATTTGGTGGACATGTGTGTTATGTTAATCTGAACAACTTTCACATTTAAACTACATAGTGAATCTTACCAGAATTTGAGTTATGATTATGATTATGATTTTTGCACATCATGTATTTTGAAACACTTCTCCTAGACGGTTTATCGAAATCATGTCATATAAGCACTAAAATTATCTTGAGGGGTTGCCCGAGAGGAATTGCGACCAGATTTTTGAATTTTTGAAGTATATTGAAATGGCGAAGGTTTGAATTATGGCGTTTTATGAAGAAACAGGAAGTTGGTGTTATAGGCAGAAAAAAGGTTAGGAATTGTATGTAATTTGGCAGCTACATGTGGAATTGCTTCTGCTAGTCAGAGACAGGGCTCTGGCCTAAGGTGTGGCTTTGGGACTCTATAGCGCCACCTAGCAGCACGTTATCTGTTGTGGTTGACACAAACATTCCCGAAAATGAACCAAATTTGGTGGACTTGTGTGTTATTGCTATGGCTAGTCAGAGACAGAGCTTTGGCCTAGAGTGTGGCATAGGGACTCTATAGCGCCACCTAGTGCGTTGTCTGTTGTGGTTGACTCATACATTCACGAAAATGAACCAAATTTGGTGGACTTGTGTGTTATTGCTATCGGTAGTCAGAGACAGAGCTTTGGCCTAGGGTGTGGCATAGGGACTCTATAGCGCCACCTAGCGCATTGTCTGTTGTGGTTGACACAAACATTCACGAAAATTAACCAAATTTGGTGGGCTCGTGTGTTATTGTTTTTGCTAGTCAAAGACAGAACTCTGGCCGAGGGTGTGGCTTAAGGACTCAATAACGCCATCTAGCGCATTGTCTGTTGTGGTTGACACATACAGTACATTCACAAAAATGAACCAAATTTGGTGGGCATGTGTTTTGTTATAGCTATTCAGAGACAGAGCTCTGGCCGAGGGTGTGGCTTAGGGACTCTATAGCGCCACCTAGTGTGTTACCTGTTGTGGTTGACATACATTCACGAAAATGAATCAAATTTGGTGAGCTTGTTTGTTATTACTGCCGCTAGTCAGAAACAGAGCTCTGGCCTAGGGTGTGGCTTAGGGACTCTATAGCGCCACCTAGCAGATTGTGTGTTGTGGTTGACGCATACATTCAGGAAAATGAACCAAATTTGGTGGGCATGTGTGTTATTGCTATAGCTATTCAGAGACAGCGCTCTGCCCAAGGGTGTCTTAGGGACTGTATAGCGCCACCTAGCGCATTGTCTGTTGTGGTTGACACACACATTCACGAAAATGAACCAAATTTGGTGGGCTTGTGCGTTATTGCTATCGATAGTCAGAGATAGAGCTCTGGCCTAGGGTGTGGCTAAGGGACTCTATAGCGCCACCTAGCGTGTTGTCTGTTGTGGTTGACTCATACATTCAGGAAAATTGACCAAATTTGGTGGGCATGTGTGTTGCTCATGCACATGCCCACCAACACGCACATGTTGCTTTGTTAGATTCCGAAATGTCACAGGTCTCCGCACCGCAGGTGCTCGGGCCCGCCATCGCCGCTTGCGGCTATATTTCTTATTATTCTCTCTTCGTCTTATCCCGTGCGGCCCTTTTTCACCAACTTGGCATGCTCCAAAACTCTTGTAATTTGGCAGCTACATGTGGAGTTACCGTGGCTACTCAGAGACAGAGCTCTAGCCTAGGGTGTGGCTCAGGGACTCTATAGCGCCACCTAGAATAGTTGTCTGTTGTGGTTGACACATACATTCACGGAAATGGCCCAGATTTGGTGGGCATATGTGTTGTATAAATCTGAACAAGTTTTACATTTAAACAATATAGTGAATCTTAGAAGAATTTGAGTTATGATTATGATTATGATTTTTGCACGTCAAGTATTTTGAAACACTTCTCCTAGACGGTTTATCGAAATCATGTCATTTAGGCACTAAAATGATGTTGAGGGATTGCCCGAGAGGAATTGCGAACAGATTTTTGAATTTGTGAAGTATATCGAAATGGCGAAGGTTTGAATTATGGCGTTTTATTAAGAAACAGGAAGTTGGTGTTTTAGGCAGAAAAAAGATTATAAATTGGATGTAATTTGGCAGCTACACGTGAAATTGCGTCTGCTAGTCAGAGACAGACCTCTGGCCTAAGGTGTGGCTTTGGGACTCTACAGCGCCACCTAGCAGCACGTTATCTGTTGTGGTTGACACAAACATTCACGGAAATGAACCAAATTTGGTGGACTTGTGTGTTATTGCTATGGCTAGTCAGAGACAGAGCTTTGGCATAGGGTGTGGCGTAGGGACTCTATAGCGCCACCTACTGCGCTGTCTGTTGTGGTTGACACAAACATTCACGAAAATTAACCAAATTTGGTTGGCTTGTGTGTTATTGCTATCGGTAGTCAGAGACAGAGCTCTGGCCTTGGGTGTGGCTTAGGGACTCTATAGCGCCACCTAGTGCTTTGTCTGTTGTGGTTGACACAAACATTCACGAAAATGAACCAAATTTGGTGGACTTGTGTGTTATTGCTATGGCTAGTCAGAGACAGAGCTTTGGCATAGGGTGTAGCGTAAGGACTCTATAGCGCCACCTAGTGTGTTGTCTCTTGTGGTTGACACAAACATTCACGAAAATGAACCAAATTTGGTGGACTTGTGTGTTATTGCTATGGCTAGTCAGAAACAGAGCTTTGGCATAGGGTGTAGCGTAAGGACTCTATAGCGCCACCTAGTGTGTTGTCTCTTGTGGTTGACACAAACATTCACCAAAATGAACCAAATTTGGTGGGCATGTGTGTTATTGCTAAAGTTATTCAGAGACAGAGCTCTGGCCTCGGGTGTGGCTTAGAGACTCTATAGCGCCACCTAGTGCATTGTCTGTTGTGGTTGACACATACATTCACGAAAATGAACCAAATTTGGTTGTCATATGTGTTATTGCTATAGCTATTCAGAGACAGCGCTCTGGCCAAGGGTGTCTTAGGGACTGTATAGCGCCACCTAGCGCATTGTCTGTTGTTGTTGACACACACATTCACGAACATGAACCAAATTTGGTGGGCCTGTGCGTTATTGCTATCGATAGTCAGAGATAGAGCTTTGGCCTTAGGTGTGGCTTAGGGACTCTATAGCGCCACCTAGCGCATTGTCTGTTGTGGTTGACACGTACATTCACCCAAATGAACCAAATTTGGTGGGCATGTGTGTTATTGCTATAGTTATTCAGAGACAGAGCTCTGGCCTCGGTTGTGGCTTAGGGACTCTATAGCGCCACCTAGTGCATTGTCTGTTGTGATTGACACATACATTCACGAAAATGAACCAAATTTGGTTAGCATATGTGTTATTGCTATAGCTATTCAGAGACACGATCTGGCCTAGGGTGTGGCTTAGGGACTCTATAGCGCCACCTAGCGCGTTGTCTGTTGTGGTTGACACATACATTCAGGAAAATTGACCAAATTTGGTGGGCATGTGTGTTGCTCATGCACATGCCCACCAACATGCACATGTTGCTTTGATAGATTCCGAAATGTCACAGGTCTCCGCATCGCAGGTGCTCGGGCCCGCCATCGCCGCTTGCGGCTATATTTATTAGGGCCCGAGCACCGAGGTGCGGCCACTGAAAGTGGCTGCACCGGAGGTGCAAGGCCCTATTGTTTTTGCTCAGATTATTCTTATTATTATAGTATAATTCTCTTACCAGTAACATTTTTCACCAACTTGGCATGCTCTAAAACTCTTGCAATTTAGCTGGCATATGTGACCATTCATAGCGAAATCAGTCGTTTTGCGCACAACATTATTTTGATAAAATCAACAATAACAAACTTCCGGGTTAAAATGTTGAATTTCACGTTTTCGCCTAATTCGACTGTATACAGTCTACAGTTTCATATCATGAACGCATTTCACGGAAAAACATACGTTTTGACTGTTAAACCCCGCGAAGATTCAACACATTTGCTGTCATTCCCGTTGTGCACGCGCCGCTTAAAAAGGTGATTTCTCCTCTTCTGGCATATCGTGACAGGAGAACCATGTCAACTTTGGATGCTGTTATCTTAGCGATAGTTTGTGTAATACCCTCGATATACATATCGTTGGAAAGCTTAGTTTATGGCCGTTCACATGAGCACAATAACTTAATTTAATTAATTTTACCGAAACGACTGGTTCCGCTTTACAGGGTCACATATGTAGAATTGCATTTGATACTCAGACACAGAGCTGTGGCCTAGGGTGTGGCTCAGGGACTCTATAGCGCCACCTAGCGCTCCGTCTACTGTGGTTGACACATACATTCACGGAAATGAACCAAATTTGGTGGACATGTGTGTTGTATTATTCTGAACAAGTTTTGCATTTAAACTATATAGTGAATCTTAGAGGAATTTGAGTTATGATTATGATTATGATTTTTGCACATCACGTATTTTGAAATACTTCTCCTAGACGGTTTATCGAAATCATGTCATATCAGCACAAAAATGATCTTGAGGGGTTGCCCGAGAGGAATTGCGACCAGATTTTTGAATTTTTGAAGTATATTGAAATGGCGAAGGTTTGAATTATGGCGTTTTATTAAGAAACAGGAAGTTGGTGTTATAGGCAGAAAAAAGGTTAGGAATTGGATGTAATTTGGCAGCTACATGTGGAATTGCTTCTGCTAGTCAGAGACAGAGCTCTGGCCTAAGGTGTGGCTTTGGGACTCTATAGCGCCACCTAGCAGCATGTTATCTGTTGTGGTTGACACAAACATTCACTAAAATGAACCAAATTTGGTGGACTTGTGTGTTATTGCTGCAACTAGTCAGAGACAGAGCTTTGGCCTAGGGTGTGGCTTAGGAACTCTATAGCGCCACCTAGCACATAGTCTGTTGTGGTTGACACATACATTGATGAAAATTAACCAAATTTGGTGTGCTTGTGTGTTATTGCTATCGCTAGTCAGAGACAGAGCTCTGGCCTAAGGTGTGGCTTCGGGACTCTATAGCGCCACCTAGCAGCATGTTATCTGTTGTGGTTGACACAAACATTCACGAAAATGAACCAAATTTGGTGGACTTGTGTCTTATTGCTATGGCTAGTCAGAGATAGAGCTTTGGCCTAGGGTGTGGCATAGGGACTATATAGCGCCACCTAGTGCGTTGTCTGTTGTGGTTGACACATACATTCACGAAAATGAACCAAATTTGGTGGACTTGTGTGTTATTGCTATCGGTAGTCAGAGACAGAGCTTTGGCCTAGGGTGTGGCTTAAGGACTCTATAGCGCCACCTAGCGCATTGTCTGTTGTGGTTGACACAAACATTCACGAATATTAACCAAATTTGGTGGGCTCGTGTGTTATTGTTTTTGCTAGTTAGAGACAGAGCTCTGGACTAGGGTGTGGCTTAGGAACTCTATAGCGCCACCTAGCACATTGTCTGTTGTGGTTGACACAAACATTGATGAAAATGAACCAAATTTGGTGTGCTTGTGTGTTATTGCTATCGCTAGTCAGAGACAGAGCTCTGGCCTAAGGTGTGGCTTCGGGACTCTATAGCGCCACCTAGCAGCATGTTATCTGTTGTGGTTGACACAAACATTCACGAAAATGAACCAAATTTGGTGGACTAGTGTCTTATTGCTATGGCTAGTCAGAGACAGAGCTTTGGCCTAGGGTGTGGCATAGGGACTATATAGCGCCACCTAGTGCGTTGTCTGTTGTGGTTGACACATACATTCACGAAAATGAACCAAATTTGGTGGACTTGTGTGTTATTGCTATCGGTAGTCAGAGACAGAGCTTTGGCCTAGGGTGTGGCTTAAGGACTCTATAGCGCCACCTAGCGCATTGTCTGTTGTGGTTGACACAAACATTCACGAAAATTAACCAAATTTGGTGGGCATGTGTTTTGTTATAGCTATTCAGAGACAGAGCTCTGGCCGAGGGTGTGGCTTAGGGACTCTATAGCGCCACCTAGTGTGTTACCTGTTGTGGTTGACATACATTCACGAAAATGAATCAAATTTGGTGAGCTTGTTTGTTATTACTGCCGCTAGTCAGAAACAGAGCTCTGGCCTAGGGTGTGGCTTAGGGACTATAGCGCCATCTAGCAGATTGTGTGTTGTTGTTGACGCATACATTCAGGAAAATGAACCAAATTTGGTGGGCATGTGGGTTATTGCTATAGCTATTCAGAGACAGCGCTTTGGCCAAGGGTGTCTTAGAGACTGTATAGCGCCACCTAGCGCATTGTCTGTTGTGGTTGACACACTCATTCACGAAAATGAACCAAATTTGGTGGGCTTGTGCGTTATTGCTATCGATAGTCACAGATAGAGCTCTGGCCTAGGGTGTGGCTTAGGGACTCTATAGCGCCACCTAGCACATTGTCTGTTGTGGTTGACACATACATTCAGGAAAATTGACCAAATTTGGTGGGCATGTGTGTTGCTCATGCACATGCCCACCAACACGCACATGTTGCTTTGTTAGATTCCGAAATTTCACAGGTCTCCGCACCGCAGGTGCTCGGGCCCGCCATCGCCGCTTGCGGCTATATTTAGGGCCCGAGCACCGAGGTGCGGCCACTGAAAGTGGCTGCACCGTAGGTGCAAGGCCCTATTGTTTCTGCTCAGATTATTATTATTATTCTTTTTCCGTCTTACCTGTTTTTTTTTTTTCACCAACTTGGCATGCTCTAAAACTCTTGTAATTTGGCAGCCATTTGTAGAATTGCAATCGAAACTCGGAGACAGAGCTTTGGCCTAGGGCGTGGCTCAGGGACTCTATAGCGCCACCTATCACGCTGTCTGTTGTGGTTGACACATGCATTAACGAAAATGGCCCAGATTTGGTGGGCATGTGTGTTGTATTAATCTAAACAATTTTTACATTTACACTCTATAGCAAATATTCGAAGAATTTGAGTTATGGTTATGATTATGAATTTTGCACATCATGTATTTTGAAACACTTCTCCTAGACGGTTTATCGAAATCATGTCATATAAGCACTAAAATGATCTTGAGGGGTTGCCCGAGAGGAATTGCGACCAGATTTTTGAATTTCAAAAGTATATCGAAATGGCGAAGGTTTGAATTATGGTGTTTTATTGAGAAACAGGAAGTTGGTGTTATAGGCAGAAAAAAGATTATGAATTGGATGTAATTTGGCAGCTACATGTGGAATTGCTTCAGCTAGTCAGAGACAGAGCTCTGGCTTAAGGTGTGGCTTTGGGACTCTATAGCGCCACCTAGCAGCACATTATATTTTGTGGTTGACACGTACATTCACCAAAATGAACCAAATTTGGTGGACTTGTGTGTTATTGCTATGGCTAGTCAGAGACAGAGCTTTGGCAGAGGGTGTGGCGTAGGGACTCTATAGCGCCACCTAGTGCGTTGTCTGTTGTGGTTGACACAAACATTCACCAAAATTAACCAAATTTGGTGGGCTTGTGTGTTATTGCTATCGGTAGTCAGAGACAGAGCTCTGGCCTAGAGTGTGGCTTAGGGACTCTAGAGCGCCACCTAATGCATTGTCTGTTGTGGTTGACACGTACATTCACCAAAATGAACCAAATTTTATGGGCATGTGTGTTATTGCTATAGTTATTCAGAGACAGAGCTCTGGCCTCGGGTGTGGCTTAAGGACTCTATAGCGCCACCTAGTGCATTGTCTGTTGTGGTTGACACATACATTCACAAAAATGAACCAAATTTGGTTGGCATATGTGTTATTGCTATAGCTATTCAGAAACAGCACTCTGGCCAAGGGTGTCTTCGGGACTGTATAACGCCACCTAGCGCATTGTTTGTTGTGGTTGACACACACATTCACGAAAATGAACCAAATTTGGTGGGCTTGTGCGTTATTGCTATCGATAGTCAGAGATAGAGCTCTGCCCTAGGGTGTGGCTTAGGGACTCTATAGCGCCACCTAGCGCATTGTCTGTGTACGTTCACCCAAATTAACCAAATTTGGTGGGCATGTGTGTTATTGCTATAGTTATTCAGAGACAGAGCTCTGGCCTCGGGTGTGGCTTAGGGACTCTATAGCGCCACCTAGTGCATTGTCTGTTGTGGTTGACACATACATTCACAAAAATGAACCAAATTTGGTTGGCATGTGTTATTGCTATAGCTATTCAGAGACAGCACTCTGGCCAAGGGTGTCTTCGGGACTGTATAACACCACCTAGCGCATTGTCTGTTGTGGTTGACACACACATTCACGAAAATGAACCAAATTTGGTGGGCTTGTGCGTTATTGCTATCGATAGTCAGAGATAGAGCTCTGGCCTAGGGTGTGGCTTAGGAACTCTATAGCGCCACCTAGCGTGTTGTCTTTTGTGGTTGACACATACATTCAGGAAAATTGACCAAATTTGGTGGGCATGTGTGTTGCTCATGCACATGCCCACCAACACGCACATGTTGCTTTGTTAGATTCCGAAATGTCACATGTCTCCGCACCGCAGGTGCTCGGGCCCGCCATCGCCGCTTGCGGCTATATTTAGGGCCCGAGCACCGAGGTGCGGCCGCTGTAGCAGCGGCTGCACCGTAGGTGCAAGGCCCTATTGCTTCTGCTCAGATTATTATTATTATTATTATTATTATTATTATGTCTGTGGAATCCTCTTACAGGTCATGTTTGGCCTTTTTTCACCAACTTGGCATGCTCTAAAACTCTTGAAATTTGGCAGTAAGATGTGGAATTGGTAACGCTACTCAGAGACACAGCTCTGGCCAAGGGTGTGGCTCAGGGACTCTATAGCGCCACCTACCGCGCTGTCTATTGTGGTTGACACGTGCATGCACGAAAATGAACCAAATTTGGTAGGCAGATGTGTTGCATGAATCTGAACAACTTTTACATTTACACTACATAGTGAATCTTAAACAAATTTGAGTTATGATTATGATTATGATTTTTGCACATCATGTATTTTGAAACACTTCTCCTAGACGGTTTATCGAAATCATGTCATATCAGCACTAAAATGATCTTGAGGGGTTGCCCGAGAGGAATTGCGACCAGATTTTTGAATTTCAAAAGTATATCGAAATGGCGAAGGTTTGAATTATGGCGTTTTATTAAGAAACAGGAAGTTGGTGTTATAGGCAGAAAAAAGGCTATGAATTGGATGTAATTTGGCAGCTACATGTGGAATTGCTTCTGCTAGTCAGATACAGAGCTCTGGCCTAAGGTGTGGCTTTGGGACTCTATAGCGCCATCTAGCAGCACGTTATGTGTTGTGGTTGACACAAACATTCACGAAAATGAACCAAATTTGGTGGACTTGTGTGTTATTGCTATGGCTAGTCAGAGACAGAGCTTTGGCATAGGGTGTGGCGTAGGGACTCTATAGCGCCACCTAGTGCGTTGTCTGTTGTGGTTGACACAAACATTCACGAAAATGAACCAAATTTGGTGGGCTTGTGCATTATTGCTATCGATAGTCAGAGATAGAGCTCTGGCCTAGGGTGTGGCTTAGGGACTCTATAGCGCCACCTAGCGCATTGTCTGTTGTGGTTGACACATACATTCACCCAAAGGAACCAAATTTGGTGGGCATGTATGTTATTGCTATAGTTATTCAGAGACAGAGCTCTGGCCTCGGGTTTGGCTTAGGGACTCTATAGCGCCACCTAGTGCATTGTCTGTTGTGGTTGACACATACATTCACCAAAATGAACCAAATTTGGTGAGCATATGTGTTATTGCTATAGCTATTCAGAGACAGCGCTCTGGCCAAGGGTGTCTTAGGGACTGTATAACGCCACCTAGCGTGTTGTCTGTTGTGGTTGACACATACATTCAGGAAAATTGACCAAATTTGGTGGGCACATGTGTTATTGCCATCGCTATTCAGAGACAGAGCTCTGGCTGAGGGTGTGTCTTAGGGACTCTATAGCGCCACCTAGCACATTGTCTGTTGTGGTTGACACATACATTGATGAAAATGAACCAAATTTGGTGGGCTTGTGTGTTATTGCTATAGCTAGACAGAGAAAGAGCTCTGGTCTAGGGTGTAGCTTAGGGATTCTATAGCGCCACCTAGTGCATAGTTTGTTGAGGTTGACACATACATTCACGAAAATGAACCAAATTTGGTGGGCTTGTGTGTCATTGCTATCGTTAGTCAGAGACAGAGCTCTGGCATGGTGCGGCTTAGGGACTCTATAGCGCCACATAGCGTGTTGTCTGTTGTGATTGAAACATATATTCACAAAAAATAACCAAATTTAGTGGGCATGTGTGTTGCTCATGCACATGGCCACCAACCCACAAATGTTGCTTTGTTAGATTCCGAAATGTCACACGTCCGCACCGCAGGTGCTCGGGCCTGCCATCGCCGCTTGCGGCTATATTTATTATTATTTTTCTTCTTCTTCTTCTTCCGTCTTACCTGTTTTTTTTTTTACACCAACTTGGCATGCTCTAAAACTCTTGTAATTTGGCAGCCATTTGTAGAATTGCAATCGAAACTCAGAGACAGAGCTTTGGCCTAGGGTGTGGCTCAGGGACTCTATAGCGCCACCCAGCGCGGTTTCTGTTGTGGTTGACACATACATTCACGGAAATGAACCAAATTTGGTGGACATGTGTGTTGTATGAATCTGAACAAGTTTTACATTTAAACAATATAGTAAATCTTAGAAGAATTTGAGTTATGATTATGATTATGATTTTTGCACATCATGTATTTTGAAACACTTCTCCTAGACGGTTTATCGAAATCATGTCATATAAGCACTAAAATGATCTTGAGGGGTTGCCCGAGAGGAATTGCGACCAGATTTTTGAATTTCAAAAGTATATCGAAATGGCGAAGGTTTGAATTATGGCGTTTTATTAAGAAACAGGAAGTTGGTGTTATAGGCAGAAAAAAGGTTATGAAATGGATGTAATTTGGAAGCTACATGTGGAATTGCTTCTGCTAGTCAGAGACAGAGCTCTGGCCTAAGGTGTGGCTTTGGGACTCTATAGCGCCACCTAGAAGCACGTTATCTGTTGTGGTTGACACAAACATTCACGAAAATGAACCAAATTTGGTGGACTTGTGTGTTATTGCTATGGCTAGTCAGAGACAGAGCTTTGGCATAGGGTGTGGCGTAGGGACTCTATAGCGCCACCTGTCTGTTGCGGTTGACACAAACATTCACGAAAATTAACCAAATTTGGTGGGCTTGTGTGTTATTGCTATCGGTAGTCAGAGACAGAGCTCTGGCCTAGAGTGTGGCTTAGGGACTCTAGAGCGCCACCTAATGCATTTTCTGTTGTGGTTGACACGTACATTCAACAAAATGAACCAAATTTGGTGGGCATGTGTGTTATTGCTAAAGTTATTCTGGGACAGAGCTCTGGCCTTGGGTGTGGCTTAGGGACTCTATAGCGCCACCTAGTGCATTGTCTGTTGTGGTTGACACATACATTCACGAAAATGAACCAAATTTGGTTGGCATATGTGTTATTGCTATAGCTATTCAGAGACAGCGCTCTGGCCAAGGGTGTCTTAGGGACTGTATAGCGCCACCTAGCGCATTGTCTGTTGTGGTTGACACACACATTCACGAAAGTGAACCAAATTTGGTGAGCTTGTGCGTTATTGCTATGTCTAGTCAGAGACAGCTCTGGCATAGGGTGTGGCGTAGGGACTCTATAGCGCCACCTAGTGCGTTGTCTGTTGTGGTTGACACAAACATTCACGAAAATTAACCAAATTTGGTGGGCTTGTGTGTTATTGCTATCCGTAGTCAGAGACAGATTTCTGGCCTAGAGTGTGGCTTAGGGACACTAGAGCGGCACCTAATGCATTGTCTGTTGTGGTTGACACGTACATTCATCAAAATGAACCAAATTTGGTGGGCATGTGTGTTATTGCTAAAGTTATTCAGAGACAGAGCTCTGGCCTCGGGTGTGGCTTAGGGACTCTATAGCGCCACCTATTGCATTGTCTGTTGTGGTTGATACATACATTCACGAAAATGAACCAAATTTGGTGGGCTTGTGCGTTATTGCTATCGATAGTCAGAGATAGAGCTCTGGCCTAGGGTGTGGCTTAGGGACTCTATAGCGCCACCTAGCGTGTTGTTTGTTGTGGTTGACATATACATTCAGAAAAATTGACCAAATTTGGTGGGCATGTGTGTTGCTCATGCACATGCCCACCAACACGCACATGTTGCTTTGTTAAGTTCCGAAATGTCACAGGTCTCCGCACCGCAGGTGCTCGGGCCCGCCATCGCCGCTTGCGGCTATATTTATTATTATTATTATACTTCTATTCCTCTTACCCTTAACTTTTTTGCCCTTTTTCACCAACTTGGCATGCTCTAAAACTCTTGAAATTTGGCAGCTACCTGTAGAATTGATGCCTCTACTGAGAGACAGACCTCTGGCCTAGGGTGTGGCTCAGGGACTCTATAGCGCCACCTAATTCATTGTCTGTTGTGGTTGACACATACATTCACGGAAATGAACCAAATTTGGTGGACATGTGTGTTGTATTATTCTGAACAAGTTTTACATTTAAACTATATAGTGAATCTTAGAAGAATTTGAGTTATGATTATGATTATGATTTTTGCACATCACTTATTTTGAAATACTTCTCCTAGACGGTTTATCGAAATCATGTCATATCAGCACTAAAATGATCTTGAGGGGTTGCCCGAGAGGAATTGCGACCAGATTTTTGAATTTTTGAAGTATATTGAAATGGCGAAGGTTTGAATTATGGCGTTTTATTAAGAAACAGGAAGTTGGTGTTATAGAAAGAAAAAAGGCTATGAATTGGATGTAATTTGGCAGCTACATGTGGAATTGCTTTTGGTAGTCAGAGACAGAGCTCTGGCCTAAGGTGTGGCTTTGGGACTCCATAGCGCCACCTAGCAGCACGTTATCTGTTGTGGTTGACACAAACATTCATGAAAATGAACCAAATTTGGTGGACTTGTGTGTTATTGCTATGGCTAGTCAGAGACAGAGCTTTGGCCTAGGGTGTGGCTTAGGGACTCTATAGCGCCACCTAGCAGCACGTTATCTGTTGTGGTTGACACAAACATTCCCGAAAATGAACCAAATTTGGTGGACTTGTGTGTTATTGCTACGGCTAGTCAGAGACAGAGCTTTGGCCTAGGGTGTGGCATAGGGACTCTATAGCGCCACCTAGTGCGTTGTCTGTTGTGGTTGACACATACATTCACGAAAATGAACCAAATTTGGTGGACTTGTGTGTTATTGCTATCGGTAGTCAGGGACAGAGCTTTGGCCTAGGGTGTGGCTTAAGGACTCTATAGCGCCACCTAGCGCATTGTCTGTTGTGGTTGACACAAACATTCACGAAAATTAACCAAATTTGGTGGGCTCGTGTGTTATTGTTTTTGCTAGTCAGAGACAGAGCTCTGGCCTCGGGTTTGGCTTAGGGACTCTATAGCGCCACCTAGCACATTGCCTGTTGTGGTTGACACGTACATTCACAAAAATTAACCAAATTTGATGGGCTTGTGTGTTATTCCTATTGCTAGTCAGAGACAGAGCTCTGGCCAAAGGTCTGACTTAGGGACTCTATAGCGCCACCTAGAGCATTGTTTGTTGTGGTTGACACAAACATTCACAAAAATGAACCACATTTGATGGGCTTGAGTGTTATTGCTGCCGCTAGATAAAGACAGAGCTCTGGCCACGGGTGTGGCTTAGGGACTCCATAGCGCCACCTAGCGCATTGTCTGTTGTGGTTGACACGTACATTCACGAAAATGAACCAAATTTGGTGGGCATATGTTTTGCTATAGCTATTCAGAGACAGAGCTCTGGCCGAGGGTGTGGCTTAGGGACTCTATAACGCCACCTAGTGTGTTGCCTGTTGTGGTTGACATATACATTCGCGAAAATGAATCAAATTTGGTGAGCTTGTGTGTTATTACTGCCGCAAGTCAGAAACAGAGCTCTGGCCTAGGGTGTGGCTTAGGGACTCTATAGTGCCACCTAGCGCATTGTCTGTTGTGGTTGATACATTCACGAAAATGAACCACATTTGGTGGGCATGTGTGTTATTGCTACCACTAGTCAGGGATAGAGCTCTGGCCTAGGGTGTGGCTTAGGGACTCTATAGCGCCACCTAGCACATTGTCTATTATGGTTGACACATTCACGAAAATGAACCACATTTGGTGGGCATGTGTGCTATTGCTACTGCTTGTCAGGGATAGAGCTCTGGCCTAGGGTGAGGCTTAGGGACTCTATAGCGCCACCTAGCACATTGTCTATTATTGTTGACACATACACAACAATTAGGTACGCTTGTGTGTTATTGCTGCGACTAGTCAGAGACAGAGCTCTGGCCTTGGGTGTGGCTTTGGGACTCTATAGCGCCACCTAGCTTGTTTTCTGTTGTGGTTGACACATACATTGATGAAAATGTACCAAATTTGGTGGGCATGTGTGTTGCTCATGCACATGCCCACCAACAAGTACGTGTTGCTTTGTTAGATTCCGCAAATGTCACGGGTCCGCACCGCAGGTGCTCGGGCCCGCCATCGCCGCTTGCGGCTATATTTCTTATTATTCTCTTTTCCTCTTATCCCGTGCGGCCGTTTCACCAACTTGGCATGCTCCAAAACTCTTGCAATTTGGCAGGCATATGTAGAATTGCATTTGATGCTCAGAGACAGAGCCCTGGCCTAGGGTGTGGCTCAGGGGATCTATAGCGCCACCTACCGTGCTGTCTGTTGTGGTTGACACGTGCATGCACGAAAATGAACCAAATTTGGTATGCAGATGTGTTGTATGAATCTGAACAACTTTTACATTTACACTACATATTGAATCTTAAACAAATTTGAGTTATGATTATGATTATGATTTTTGCACATCATGTGTTTTGAAACACTTCTCCTAGACGGTTTATCGAAATCATGTCATATGAGCAGTAAAAGGATCTTGAGGGGTTGCCCGAGAGGAATTGCGAACAGATTTTTGAATTTTCGAAGCATATCGAAATGGCGAAGGTTTGAATTATGGCGACTTATTATGAAACAGGAAGTTGGTGTTATAGGCAGAAAAAAGGTTATAAATAGGATGTAATTTGCCAGCTACATGTGGAATTGCTTCTGCTAGTTAGGGACAGAGCTCTGGCCTAAGGTGTGGCTTCGGGACTCTATAGCGCCACCTAGTAGCACATTTTCTGTTGTGGTTGACACATACATTCAAGAAAATGAACCAAATTTGGTGGACATATGTGTTATTGCTATCGCTAGTCAGAGACAGAGCTTTGGCCTAGGGTGTGGCTTAGGGACTCTATAGCGCTACCTAGTGCGTTGTCTGTTGTGGTTAAAACATACATTCACGAAAATGAACCAAATTTGGTGGGCAGATGTGTTATTGCCATCGCTATTCAGAGACAGAGCTCTGGCTAAGGGTGTGGCTTAAGGACTCTATAGCGCCACCTAGTGTGTTACCTGTTTTGGGTTGACATTTACATTCACGAAAATCAATCAAATTTGGTGGGCTTGTGTGTTATTGCTATTGCTAGTCAGAGACAGACCTCTGGCCTAGGGTGTGGCTTAGGGACTCTATAGCGCCACCTAGCAGATTGTGTGTTGTGGTTTACACGTACATTCATGAAAATGAACCAAATTTGGTGGTTTTGTGTGTTATTGCTGCTGCTACTGAAAGATAGAGCTCTGGCCTAGGGTGTGGTTTAAGGACTCTACAGCGCCACCTAGTGTGTTGTCTGTTGTGGTTGACGTGTACATTCACGAAAATGAACCAAATTTAGTGGACTTCTTTCGTATTGCTATCGCTAGACAGAGAAGGAGCTCAGGCCTAGGGTGTGGCTTAGTGACTCTCTAGCGCCACCTAGCATGTTGTCTGTTGTGGTTGACACATATATTCACGAAAATTAACCACATTTGGTGGGCATGTGTGTTATTGCTATTGCTAGTCAGGGACAGAGCTCTGGCCTAGGGTGTGGCTTAGGGACTCTATAGCGCCACCTAGCGCGGTTTCTGTTGTGTTTGACACATACATGCACGAAAATGAACCAAATTTGGTGGACATGTGTGTTGTATGAATCTGAACAATTTTTACATTTACACTCTATAGTAAATATTCGAAGAATTTGAGTTATGGTTATGATTATGAATTTTGCACATCATGTATTTTGAAACACTACTCCTAGACGGTGTATCGAAATCATGTCATATAAGCAGTAAAATGATCTTGAGGGGTTGCCCGAGAGGAATTGCGACCAGATTTTTGAATTTCAAAAGTATATCGAAATGGCAAAGGTTTGAATTATGGCGTTTTATTAAGAAACAGGAAGTTGGTGTTATAGGCAGAAAAAAGGTTTTGAATTGGATGTAATTTGGCAGCTATATGTGGAATTGCTTCTGCTAGTCAGAGACAGAGCTCTGGCCTAAGGTGTGGCTTTGGGACTCTATAGCGCCACCTAGCAGCACGTTATCTGTTGTGGTTGACACAAACATTCACGAAAATGAACCAAATTTGGTGGGCATGTGTGTTATTGCTATTGCTAGTCAGAGACAGAGCTCTAGCCAAGGGTGTGGTTTAGGGACTCTATAGCGCCACCTAGCAGCACGTTATCTGTTGTGGTTGACACAAACATTCACGAAAAAGAACCAAATTTGGTGGGCTTGTGTGTTATTGCTATTGCTAGTCAGAGACAGAGCTCTAGCCAAGGGTGTGGCTTAGGGACTCTATAGCGCCACCTAGCATATAGGCTGTTGTAGTTGTCACATACATTCACGAAAATTAATCAAATGTGGTGGGCTTGTGTGTTATTGCTACCACGAGTCAGAGACAGAGCTCTGGCCTAGAGTGTGGCTAAGGGACTCTAGAGCGCCACCTAGCGCATTGTCTGTTGTGGTTGACATATACATTCACGAAAATGAACCAAATTTGGTGGGCATGTGTGTTATTGCTTTTGCTAGTCAGAGACAGAGCTCTAGCCAAGGGTGTGGCTTAGGGACTCTATAGCGCCACCTAGCGCATTGTCTGATGTGGTTGACACATACATTCACGAAAAAGAACCAAATTTGGTGGGCATGTGTGTTATTGCTATAGCTATTCAGAGACAGCGCTCTGGCCAAGGTTGTCTTAGGGACTGTATAGCGCCACCTAGTGCATTGTCTGTTGTGGTTGACACACACATTCACGAAAATGAACCAAATTTGGTGGGCTTGTGCGTTATTGCTATCGATAGTCAGAGATAGAGCTCTGGCCTAGGGTGTGGCTTAGGGACTCTATAGTGCTACCTAGCATGTTGTCTGTTGTGGCTGACACATACATTCAGGAAACTTGACCGAATTTGGTGGGCATGTGTGTTGCTAATGCACATGCCCACCAACACGCACATGTTGCTTCGTTAGATTCCGAAATCTCACAGGTCTCGGCACCGCAGGTGCTCGGGCCCGCCATCGCCGCTTGCGGCTATATTTAGGGCCCGAGCACCGAGGTGCGGCCACTGAAAGTGGCTGCACCGGAGGTGCAAGGCCCTATTGTTTTTGCTCAGATTATTCTTATTATTATAGTATAATTCTCTTACCAGTAACATTTTTCACCAACTTGGCATGCTCTAAAACTCTTGCAATTTAGCTGGCATATGTAGAATTGCATTTGATACTCAGACACAGAGCTGTGGCCTAGGGTGTGGCTCAGGGACTCTATAGCGCCACCTAGCGCTCCGTCTACTGTGGTTGACACATACATTCACGGAAATGAACCAAATTTGGTGGACATGTGTGTTGTATTATTCTGAACAAGTTTTGCATTTAAACTATATAGTGAATCTTAGAGGAATTTGAGTTATGATTATGATTATGATTTTTGCACATCACGTATTTTGAAATACTTCTCCTAGACGGTTTATCGAAATCATGTCATATCAGCACAAAAATGATCTTGAGGGGTTGCCCGAGAGGAATTGCGACCAGATTTTTGAATTTTTGAAGTATATTGAAATGGCGAAGGTTTGAATTATGGCGTTTTATTAAGAAACAGGAAGTTGGTGTTATAGGCAGAAAAAAGGTTAGGAATTGGATGTAATTTGGCAGCTACATGTGGAATTGCTTCTGCTAGTCAGAGACAGAGCTCTGGCCTAAGGTGTGGCTTTGGGACTCTATAGCGCCACCTAGCAGCATGTTATCTGTTGTGGTTGACACAAACATTCACTAAAATGAACCAAATTTGGTGGACTTGTGTGTTATTGCTGCAACTAGTCAGAGACAGAGCTTTGGCCTAGGGTGTGGCTTAGGAACTCTATAGCGCCACCTAGCACATAGTCTGTTGTGGTTGACACATACATTGATGAAAATTAACCAAATTTGGTGTGCTTGTGTGTTATTGCTATCGCTAGTCAGAGACAGAGCTCTGGCCTAAGGTGTGGCTTCGGGACTCTATAGCGCCACCTAGCAGCATGTTATCTGTTGTGGTTGACACAAACATTCACGAAAATGAACCAAATTTGGTGGACTTGTGTCTTATTGCTATGGCTAGTCAGAGATAGAGCTTTGGCCTAGGGTGTGGCATAGGGACTATATAGCGCCACCTAGTGCGTTGTCTGTTGTGGTTGACACATACATTCACGAAAATGAACCAAATTTGGTGGACTTGTGTGTTATTGCTATCGGTAGTCAGAGACAGAGCTTTGGCCTAGGGTGTGGCTTAAGGACTCTATAGCGCCACCTAGCGCATTGTCTGTTGTGGTTGACACAAACATTCACGAATATTAACCAAATTTGGTGGGCTCGTGTGTTATTGTTTTTGCTAGTTAGAGACAGAGCTCTGGACTAGGGTGTGGCTTAGGAACTCTATAGCGCCACCTAGCACATTGTCTGTTGTGGTTGACACAAACATTGATGAAAATGAACCAAATTTGGTGTGCTTGTGTGTTATTGCTATCGCTAGTCAGAGACAGAGCTCTGGCCTAAGGTGTGGCTTCGGGACTCTATAGCGCCACCTAGCAGCATGTTATCTGTTGTGGTTGACACAAACATTCACGAAAATGAACCAAATTTGGTGGACTAGTGTCTTATTGCTATGGCTAGTCAGAGACAGAGCTTTGGCCTAGGGTGTGGCATAGGGACTATATAGCGCCACCTAGTGCGTTGTCTGTTGTGGTTGACACATACATTCACGAAAATGAACCAAATTTGGTGGACTTGTGTGTTATTGCTATCGGTAGTCAGAGACAGAGCTTTGGCCTAGGGTGTGGCTTAAGGACTCTATAGCGCCACCTAGCGCATTGTCTGTTGTGGTTGACACAAACATTCACGAAAATTAACCAAATTTGGTGGGCATGTGTTTTGTTATAGCTATTCAGAGACAGAGCTCTGGCCGAGGGTGTGGCTTAGGGACTCTATAGCGCCACCTAGTGTGTTACCTGTTGTGGTTGACATACATTCACGAAAATGAATCAAATTTGGTGAGCTTGTTTGTTATTACTGCCGCTAGTCAGAAACAGAGCTCTGGCCTAGGGTGTGGCTTAGGGACTATAGCGCCATCTAGCAGATTGTGTGTTGTTGTTGACGCATACATTCAGGAAAATGAACAAAATTTGGTGGGCATGTGTGTTATTGCTATAGCTATTCAGAGACAGCGCTTTGGCCAAGGGTGTCTTAGAGACTGTATAGCGCCACCTAGCGCATTGTCTGTTGTGGTTGACACACTCATTCACGAAAATGAACCAAATTTGGTGGGCTTGTGCGTTATTGCTATCGATAGTCACAGATAGAGCTCTGGCCTAGGGTGTGGCTTAGGGACTCTATAGCGCCACCTAGCACATTGTCTGTTGTGGTTGACACATACATTCAGGAAAATTGACCAAATTTGGTGGGCATGTGTGTTGCTCATGCACATGCCCACCAACACGCACATGTTGCTTTGTTAGATTCCGAAATTTCACAGGTCTCCGCACCGCAGGTGCTCGGGCCCGCCATCGCCGCTTGCGGCTATATTTATTATTATTATTATACTTCTATTCCTCTTACCCTTAACTTTTTTGCCCTTTTTCACCAACTTGGCATGCTCTAAAACTCTTGAAATTTGGCAGCTACCTGTAGAATTGATGCCTCTACTGAGAGACAGACCTCTGGCCTAGGGTGTGGCTCAGGGACTCTATAGCGCCACCTAATTCATTGTCTGTTGTGGTTGACACATACATTCACGGAAATGAACCAAATTTGGTGGACATGTGTGTTGTATTATTCTGAACAAGTTTTACATTTAAACTATATAGTGAATCTTAGAAGAATTTGAGTTATGATTATGATTATGATTTTTGCACATCACTTATTTTGAAATACTTCTCCTAGACGGTTTATCGAAATCATGTCATATCAGCACTAAAATGATCTTGAGGGGTTGCCCGAGAGGAATTGCGACCAGATTTTTGAATTTTTGAAGTATATTGAAATGGCGAAGGTTTGAATTATGGCGTTTTATTAAGAAACAGGAAGTTGGTGTTATAGAAAGAAAAAAGGCTATGAATTGGATGTAATTTGGCAGCTACATGTGGAATTGCTTTTGGTAGTCAGAGACAGAGCTCTGGCCTAAGGTGTGGCTTTGGGACTCCATAGCGCCACCTAGCAGCACGTTATCTGTTGTGGTTGACACAAACATTCATGAAAATGAACCAAATTTGGTGGACTTGTGTGTTATTGCTATGGCTAGTCAGAGACAGAGCTTTGGCCTAGGGTGTGGCTTAGGGACTCTATAGCGCCACCTAGCAGCACGTTATCTGTTGTGGTTGACACAAACATTCCCGAAAATGAACCAAATTTGGTGGACTTGTGTGTTATTGCTACGGCTAGTCAGAGACAGAGCTTTGGCCTAGGGTGTGGCATAGGGACTCTATAGCGCCACCTAGTGCGTTGTCTGTTGTGGTTGACACATACATTCACGAAAATGAACCAAATTTGGTGGACTTGTGTGTTATTGCTATCGGTAGTCAGGGACAGAGCTTTGGCCTAGGGTGTGGCTTAAGGACTCTATAGCGCCACCTAGCGCATTGTCTGTTGTGGTTGACACAAACATTCACGAAAATTAACCAAATTTGGTGGGCTCGTGTGTTATTGTTTTTGCTAGTCAGAGACAGAGCTCTGGCCTCGGGTTTGGCTTAGGGACTCTATAGCGCCACCTAGCACATTGCCTGTTGTGGTTGACACGTACATTCACAAAAATTAACCAAATTTGATGGGCTTGTGTGTTATTCCTATTGCTAGTCAGAGACAGAGCTCTGGCCAAAGGTCTGACTTAGGGACTCTATAGCGCCACCTAGAGCATTGTTTGTTGTGGTTGACACAAACATTCACAAAAATGAACCACATTTGATGGGCTTGAGTGTTATTGCTGCCGCTAGATAAAGACAGAGCTCTGGCCACGGGTGTGGCTTAGGGACTCCATAGCGCCACCTAGCGCATTGTCTGTTGTGGTTGACACGTACATTCACGAAAATGAACCAAATTTGGTGGGCATATGTTTTGCTATAGCTATTCAGAGACAGAGCTCTGGCCGAGGGTGTGGCTTAGGGACTCTATAACGCCACCTAGTGTGTTGCCTGTTGTGGTTGACATATACATTCGCGAAAATGAATCAAATTTGGTGAGCTTGTGTGTTATTACTGCCGCAAGTCAGAAACAGAGCTCTGGCCTAGGGTGTGGCTTAGGGACTCTATAGTGCCACCTAGCGCATTGTCTGTTGTGGTTGATACATTCACGAAAATGAACCACATTTGGTGGGCATGTGTGTTATTGCTACCACTAGTCAGGGATAGAGCTCTGGCCTAGGGTGTGGCTTAGGGACTCTATAGCGCCACCTAGCACATTGTCTATTATGGTTGACACATTCACGAAAATGAACCACATTTGGTGGGCATGTGTGCTATTGCTACTGCTTGTCAGGGATAGAGCTCTGGCCTAGGGTGAGGCTTAGGGACTCTATAGCGCCACCTAGCACATTGTCTATTATTGTTGACACATACACAACAATTAGGTACGCTTGTGTGTTATTGCTGCGACTAGTCAGAGACAGAGCTCTGGCCTTGGGTGTGGCTTTGGGACTCTATAGCGCCACCTAGCTTGTTTTCTGTTGTGGTTGACACATACATTGATGAAAATGTACCAAATTTGGTGGGCATGTGTGTTGCTCATGCACATGCCCACCAACAAGTACGTGTTGCTTTGTTAGATTCCGCAAATGTCACGGGTCCGCACCGCAGGTGCTCGGGCCCGCCATCGCCGCTTGCGGCTATATTTAGGGCCCGAGCACCGAGGTGCGGCCACTGAAAGTGGCTGCACCGTAGGTGCAAGGCCCTATTGTTTCTGCTCAGATTATTATTATTATTATTATTATAGTTTTTTCCGTCTTACCGAATCCCTTTTTTCACCAACTTGGCATGCTCTAAAACTCTTGTAATTTAGCAGGCATATGTAGAATTCCATGTGATACTCAGAGACAGAGCTCTGGCCTAGGGTGTGGCTCAGGGACTCTACAGCGCCACCTACCGCGCTGTCTGTTGTGGTTGACACGTGCATGCACGAAAATGAACCAAATTTGGTGGACATGTGTGTTATGTTAATCTGAACAACTTTCACATTTAAACTACATAGTGAATCTTACCAGAATTTGAGTTATGATTATGATTATGATTTTTGCACATCATGTATTTTGAAACACTTCTCCTAGACGGTTTATCGAAATCATGTCATATAAGCACTAAAATTATCTTGAGGGGTTGCCCGAGAGGAATTGCGACCAGATTTTTGAATTTTTGAAGTATATTGAAATGGCGAAGGTTTGAATTATGGCGTTTTATGAAGAAACAGGAAGTTGGTGTTATAGGCAGAAAAAAGGTTAGGAATTGTATGTAATTTGGCAGCTACATGTGGAATTGCTTCTGCTAGTCAGAGACAGGGCTCTGGCCTAAGGTGTGGCTTTGGGACTCTATAGCGCCACCTAGCAGCACGTTATCTGTTGTGGTTGACACAAACATTCCCGAAAATGAACCAAATTTGGTGGACTTGTGTGTTATTGCTATGGCTAGTCAGAGACAGAGCTTTGGCCTAGAGTGTGGCATAGGGACTCTATAGCGCCACCTAGTGCGTTGTCTGTTGTGGTTGACTCATACATTCACGAAAATGAACCAAATTTGGTGGACTTGTGTGTTATTGCTATCGGTAGTCAGAGACAGAGCTTTGGCCTAGGGTGTGGCATAGGGACTCTATAGCGCCACCTAGCGCATTGTCTGTTGTGGTTGACACAAACATTCACGAAAATTAACCAAATTTGGTGGGCTCGTGTGTTATTGTTTTTGCTAGTCAAAGACAGAACTCTGGCCGAGGGTGTGGCTTAAGGACTCAATAACGCCATCTAGCGCATTGTCTGTTGTGGTTGACACATACAGTACATTCACAAAAATGAACCAAATTTGGTGGGCATGTGTTTTGTTATAGCTATTCAGAGACAGAGCTCTGGCCGAGGGTGTGGCTTAGGGACTCTATAGCGCCACCTAGTGTGTTACCTGTTGTGGTTGACATACATTCACGAAAATGAATCAAATTTGGTGAGCTTGTTTGTTATTACTGCCGCTAGTCAGAAACAGAGCTCTGGCCTAGGGTGTGGCTTAGGGACTCTATAGCGCCACCTAGCAGATTGTGTGTTGTGGTTGACGCATACATTCAGGAAAATGAACCAAATTTGGTGGGCATGTGTGTTATTGCTATAGCTATTCAGAGACAGCGCTCTGCCCAAGGGTGTCTTAGGGACTGTATAGCGCCACCTAGCGCATTGTCTGTTGTGGTTGACACACACATTCACGAAAATGAACCAAATTTGGTGGGCTTGTGCGTTATTGCTATCGATAGTCAGAGATAGAGCTCTGGCCTAGGGTGTGGCTAAGGGACTCTATAGCGCCACCTAGCGTGTTGTCTGTTGTGGTTGACTCATACATTCAGGAAAATTGACCAAATTTGGTGGGCATGTGTGTTGCTCATGCACATGCCCACCAACACGCACATGTTGCTTTGTTAGATTCCGAAATGTCACAGGTCTCCGCACCGCAGGTGCTCGGGCCCGCCATCGCCGCTTGCGGCTATATTTCTTATTATTCTCTTTTCCTCTTATCCCGTGCGGCCGTTTCACCAACTTGGCATGCTCCAAAACTCTTGCAATTTGGCAGGCATATGTAGAATTGCATTTGATGCTCAGAGACAGAGCCCTGGCCTAGGGTGTGGCTCAGGGGATCTATAGCGCCACCTACCGTGCTGTCTGTTGTGGTTGACACGTGCATGCACGAAAATGAACCAAATTTGGTATGCAGATGTGTTGTATGAATCTGAACAACTTTTACATTTACACTACATATTGAATCTTAAACAAATTTGAGTTATGATTATGATTATGATTTTTGCACATCATGTGTTTTGAAACACTTCTCCTAGACGGTTTATCGAAATCATGTCATATGAGCAGTAAAAGGATCTTGAGGGGTTGCCCGAGAGGAATTGCGAACAGATTTTTGAATTTTCGAAGCATATCGAAATGGCGAAGGTTTGAATTATGGCGACTTATTATGAAACAGGAAGTTGGTGTTATAGGCAGAAAAAAGGTTATAAATAGGATGTAATTTGCCAGCTACATGTGGAATTGCTTCTGCTAGTTAGGGACAGAGCTCTGGCCTAAGGTGTGGCTTCGGGACTCTATAGCGCCACCTAGTAGCACATTTTCTGTTGTGGTTGACACATACATTCAAGAAAATGAACCAAATTTGGTGGACATATGTGTTATTGCTATCGCTAGTCAGAGACAGAGCTTTGGCCTAGGGTGTGGCTTAGGGACTCTATAGCGCCACCTAGTGCGTTGTCTGTTGTGGTTAAAACATACATTCACGAAAATGAACCAAATTTGGTGGGCAGATGTGTTATTGCCATCGCTATTCAGAGACAGAGCTCTGGCTAAGGGTGTGGCTTAAGGACTCTATAGCGCCACCTAGTGTGTTACCTGTTTTGGGTTGACATTTACATTCACGAAAATCAATCAAATTTGGTGGGCTTGTGTGTTATTGCTATTGCTAGTCAGAGACACACCTCTGGCCTAGGGTGTGGCTTAGGGACTCTATAGCGCCACCTAGCAGATTGTGTGTTGTGGTTTACACGTACATTCATGAAAATGAACCAAATTTGGTGGTTTTGTGTGTTATTGCTGCTGCGACTGAAAGATAGAGCTTGGCCTAGGGTGTGGTTTAAGGACTCTACAGCGCCACCTAGTGTGTTGTCTGTTGTGGTTGACGTGTACATTCACGAAAATGAACCAAATTTAGTGGACTTCTTTCGTATTGCTATCGCTAGACAGAGAAGGAGCTCAGGCCTAGGGTGTGGCTTAGTGACTCTCTAGCGCCACCTAGCATGTTGTCTGTTGTGGTTGACACATATATTCACGAAAATTAACCACATTTGGTGGGCATGTGTGTTATTGCTATTGCTAGTCAGGGACAGAGCTCTGGCCTAGGGTGTGGCTTAGGGGCCCTATATCGCCACCTAGCGCATTGTGTATTGTGGTTGACTCATATATTCATGAAAATGAACCAAATTCAGTGGGATTGTGTGTTATTGCTACCACTAGTCAGAGACAGAGCTATGGCCTAGAGTGTGGCTTAGGGACTCTAGCGCCACCTATTGCATTGTCTGTTGTGGTTGACACATACATTCACCAAAATGAACCAAATTTGGTGGGCATGTGTGTTATTGCTATAGTTATTCCTGGACAGAGCTCTGGCCACGGGTGTGGCCTAGGGACTCTATAGCGCCACCTAGCGTGTTTTCTGTTGTGGTTGACACATACATTCAAGAAAATTGACGAAATTTGGTGGGCATGTGTGTTCCTCATGCACATGCCCACCAACACGCACATGTTGCTTTGTTAGATTCCGAAATGTCACAGGTCTCCGCATCGCAGGTGCTCGGGCCCGCCATCGCCGCTTGCGGCTATATTTAGGGCCCGAGCACCGAGGTGCGGCCACTGAAAGTGGCTGCACCGTAGGTGCAAGGCCCTATTGTTTTTGCTCAGATTATTATTCTTATTATAGTATTTTCCCCTTACCGGAATGTTTTGCCCTTTTTCACCAACTTGGCATGCTCTAAAACTCTTGAAATTTGGCAGCTACCTGTAGAATTGATGCCTCTACTGAGAGACAGACCTCTGGCCTAGGGTGTGGCTCAGGGACTCTATAGCGCCACCTAGCGCGCTGTCTGTTGTGGTTGACACATACATTCACTGAAATGAACCAAATTTGGTGGACATGTGTGTTGTATTATTCTAAACAAGTTTTACGTTGAAACTATATAGTAAATATTAAAAGAATTTGAATTATGTGAGATTTTCTGATTTTTGCACATCATGTATTTTGAAATACTTCTCCTAGACGGTTTATCGAAATCATGTCATTTAAGCACTAAAATGATCTTGAGGGGTTCCCCGAGAGGAATTGCGACCAGATTTTTGAATTTCAAAAGTATATTGAAATGGCGAAGGTTTGAATCTAGGTGTCTTGTAAAAGAAACAGAAAGTTGGTGTTATAGGTAGAAAACAGTGACTAATTTGGATGAAATTTGATGCAGTATTAGTTAGTGTGTTCGTAGTGACAGTCATATGCAAAGTTTTGAATTTGGTGTTGTTTGTGTTTTTTAAAGGTGCATTAATAATTGTGGTGGACACAGTTTTAGCTAAAATATTTTGAAGCGAGTTGACGAATAATTATAATCATATCAACCTATGCTGCAATTTTGACATTTTGACTTTAGCCATGTTCACAGTGAGTATTTAGGTTTATTTGTGTTTGCATGTGTCTTATACTCCATCCATTTAGCTGACCAGGAGTAGGTGCTCTCTCTCTCAGCTGCATGTCTCTCTCGTCCCCTGCTAATTCTCCACACAGACTCACAGACACTCTCTCACCCCTCCCCCGTCATTCTCTCTCTCTCTCACGCACGTGCGCGCACACACACACACACACACACACACACAGACACACACAAACGCACACACACACACACACACACACACACACACACACACACACACACACACACCCTCCCTCCCTCCCTCCCTCCCTCCCTCCTTCCCTCTGGGCAGCCGTGGCCTACTGTTTAGGGCTTGGGGCTTGTAACTGGAAGGTTGCCGGTTCAATCCCCAACCAGTCCACCACTAAAGTGCCCTTGATCAAGGCACCTAACCCCTCACTGCTCCCCCAGCACCGCTGGTTGGGCAGGCAGCTCACTGCTCTGGGTCAGTGTGTGATTCACCTCACTGTGTGTTCACTGTGTGCTGTGTGTGTTCACTAATTTGGTTAAATTGGGTTACATGCAGAGAAATACATTTCCCTCACGGGATCAAAAAAGTGTATATTCTATTCTATTGATCCATTTGTCTCTACCCCCTCTGTCTGTGTCTGTCTAGCGTTATTGCTATCGATAGTCAGAGATAGAGCTCTGGCCTAGGGTGTGGCTTAGGGACTCTATGCTACTAGCATATTGTCTGTTGTGGCTGACACATACATTCAGGAAAATTGACCAAATTTGGTGGGCATGTGTGTTGCTCATGCACATGCCCACCAACACGCACATGTTGCTTTGTTAGATTCCAAAATCTCACAGGTCTCCGCACCGCTGGTGCTCGGGCCCGCCATCGCCGCTTGCGGCTATATTTAGGGCCCGAGCACCGAGGTGCGGCCACTGAAAGTGGCTGCACCGGAGGTGCAGGGCCCTATTGTTTTTGCTCAGATTATTCTTATTATTCTCTTTTCCTCTTATCCCGTGCGGCTGTTTCACCAACTTGGCATGCTCCAAAACTCTTGTAATTTGGCAGGCATATGTAGAATTGCATTTCATGCTCAGAGACAGAGCCCTGGCCTAGGGTGTGGCTCAGGGGGTCTATAGCGCCACCTACCGTGCTGTCTGTTGTGGTTGACACGTGCATGCACGAAAATGAACCAAATTTGGTATGCAGATGTGTTGTATGAATCTGAACAACTTTTACATTTACACTACATATTGAATCTTAAACAAATTTGAGTTATGATTATGATTATGATTTTTGCACATCATGTATTTTGAAACACTTCTCCTAGACGGTTTATCGAAATCATGTCATATGAGCAGTAAAAGGATCTTGAGGGGTTGCCCGAGAGGAATTGCGAACAGATTTTTGAATTTTCGAAGCATATCGAAATGGCGAAGGTTTGAATTATGGCGACTTATTACGAAACAGGAAGTTGGTGTTATAGGCAGAAAAAAGGTTATAAATAGGATGTAATTTGCCAGCTACATGTGGAATTGCTTCTGCTAGTTAGGGACAGAGCTCTGGCCTAAGGTGTGGCTTCGGGACTCTATTGCGCCACCTAGTAGCACATTTTTTGTTGTGGTTGACACATACATTCAAGAAAATGTACCAAATTTGGTGGACATGTGTTATTGCTATCGCTAGTCAGAGACAGAGCTTTGGCCTAGGGTGTGGCTTAGGGACTCTATAGCGCCACCTAATTTGGTATGCAGATGTGTTGTATGAATCTGAACAACTTTTACATTTACACTACATATTGAATCTTAAACAAATTTGAGTTATGATTATGATTATGATTTTTGCACATCATGTATTTTGAAACACTTCTCCTAGACGGTTTATCGAAATCATGTCATATGAGCAGTAAAAGGATCTTGAGGGGTTGCCCGAGAGGAATTGCGAACAGATTTTTGAATTTTCGAAGCATATCGAAATGGCGAAGGTTTGAATTATGGCGACTTATTACGAAACAGGAAGTTGGTGTTATAGGCAGAAAAAAGGTTATAAATAGGATGTAATTTGCCAGCTACATGTGGAATTGCTTCTGCTAGTTAGGGACAGAGCTCTGGCCTAAGGTGTGGCTTCGGGACTCTATTGCGCCACCTAGTAGCACATTTTTTGTTGTGGTTGACACATACATTCAAGAAAATGTACCAAATTTGGTGGACATGTGTTATTGCTATCGCTAGTCAGAGACAGAGCTTTGGCCTAGGGTGTGGCTTAGGGACTCTATAGCGCCACCTAGTGCGTTGTCTGTTGTGGTTGACACAAACATTCACGAAAATCAATCAAATTTGGTGGGCTTGTGTGTTATTGCTATTGCTAGTCAAATACAGAGCTCTGGCCTAGGGTGTGGCTTAGGGACTCTATAGCGCCACCTAGCGGATTGTGTGTTGTGGTTGACACGTACATTCATGAAAATGAACCAAATTTGGTGGTTTTGTGTGCTATTGCTGCCGCTACTGAAAGATAGAGCTCTGGCCTAGGGTGTGGTTTAAGGACTCTAAAGCGCCACCTAGTGTGTTGTCTGTTGTGGTTGACGTGTACATTCACGAAAATGAACCAAATTTAGTGGACTTCTTTCGTATTGCTATCGCTAGACAGAGAAGGAGCTCAGGCCTAGGGTGTGGCTTAGTAACTCTATAGCGCCACCTAGCATGTTGTCTGTTGTGGTTGACACATATATTCACGAACATTAACCACATTTGGTGGGCATGTGTGTTATTGCTATTGCTAGTCAGGGACAGAGCTCTGGCCTAGGGTGTGGCTTAGGGGCCCTATAGCGCCACCTAGTGCATTGTGTATTGTGGTTGACTCATATATTCACGAAAATGAACCAAATTCAGTGGGCTTATGTGTTATTGCTACCACTAGTCAGAGACAGAGCTATGGCCTAGAGTGTGGCTTAGGGACTCTAGCGCCACCTAGTGCATTGTCTGTTGTGGTTGACACATACATTCACCAAAATCAACCAAATTTGGTGGGCATGTGTGTTATTGCTATAGTTATTCAAGGACAGAGCTCTGGCCACGGGTGTGGCTTAGGGACTCTATAGCGCCACCTAGCGTGTTGTCTGTTGTGGTTGACACATACATTCAAGAAAACTGACCAAATTTGGTGGGCATGTGTGTTGCTCATGCACATGCCCACCAACACGCACATGTTGCTTTGTTAGATTCCGAAATGTCACAGGTCTCCGCACCGCAGGTGCTCGGGCCCGCCATCGCCGCTTGCGGCTATATTTAGGGCCCGAGCACCGAGGTGCGGCCGCTGTAGCAGCGGCTGCACCGTAGGTGCAAGGCCCTATTGTTTCTGCTCAGATTATTATTAGGGCCCGAGCACCGAGGTGCGGCCACTGAAAGTGGCTGCACCGTAGGTGCAAGGCCCTATTGTTTTTGCTCAGATTATTATTATTATTTTTCTTCTTCTTCCGTCTTACCTGTTTTTTTTTTTTCACCAACTTGGCATGCTCTAAAACTCTTGTAATTTGGCAGCCATTTGTAGAATTGCAATCGAAACTCAGAGACAGAGCTTTGGCCTAGGGTGTGGCTCAGGGACTCTATAGCGCCACCTAGCGCGGTTTCTGTTGTGTTTGACACATACATGCACAAAAATGAACTAAATTTGGTGGGCATATGTGTTGTACTAATCTGAACAACTTTTACATTTAAATGATATAGTAAATCTTAGAGGAATTTGAGTTATGATTATGATTATGATTTTTGCACATCACGTATTTTGAAACACTTCTCCTAGACGGTTTATCGAAATCATGTCCTTTCAGCAGTATAATGATCTTGAGGGGTTGCCCGAGAGGAATTGCGACCAGATTTTTGAATTTCAAAAGTATATTGAAATGGCGAAGGTTTGAATCTAGGTGTCTTATAAAAGAAACAAAAAGTTGGTGTTATAGGCAGAAAACAGTGACTAATTTGGATGAAATTTGATGGAGTATTAGTTAGTGTGTTTGTAGTGACAGTCATATACAAAGTTTTGAATTTGGTGTTGTTTGTGATTTTTAAAAGCGCATTAATGATTGTGGTGGATACAGTTTTAGCTAAAATATTTTGAAGCGAGTTGATGAATGATTATAATCATATCAAGCTATGCTGCAATTTTGATTTTAACCATGTTAACAGAAAGTGAGTTATTTTTAATTTCATATTTGCCCAATCACACAGCCCCTCCTCTCTGTCCTTCTCTGCCTCTCTCTCTGTTGCAACTAACAGACACACGCACGCACTCTGTCACCCCCCTTCTCGGGTCCTCCCTAACTAACACACACACATTGACACACGCGCGGCTTTCTAGAGACACAGAGACAGACAGACACACACACACACACACACACACACACACACACACACACACACACACACACACACACACACACAGACACACACACACACACACACACACACACACACACACACACACACACACACACACACACACACACACACACACACACACACACACACACACACACACACACACACACACACACACCCTTTGGGCAACCGTGGCCTACTGGTTAGGGCTTGGGGCTTGTAGCTGGAGGATTGCCGGTTCGATCCCTGACCAGTCCACAGCTGAAGTGCCCTTGAGCAAGGCACCTAACCCCTGACTGCTCCCTGAGCGCCGCTGGTTGGGCAGGCAGCTCACTGCTCTGAGTATAGTATATTAAAAAGTATACAAAAGTATATTGAAATGGCGAAGGTTTGAATCTAGGTGTCTTGTAAAAGAAACAGAAAGTTGGTGTTATAGGTTGAAAACAGTGACTAATTTGGATGAAATTTGATGGAGTATTAGTTAGTGTGTTTGTAGTGACAGTCATATGCAAAGTTTTGAATTTGGTGTTTGTGTTTTTTAAAAGTGCATTAATGATTGTGGTGGACACAGTTTTAGCTAAAATATTTTGAAGCGAGTTGACGAATAATTATAATCATATCAACCTATGCTGCAATTTTGAAATTTTGACTTTAGCCATGTTCACAGTAAGTGAGTATTTAGGTTTATTTGTGTTTGCATATGTCTTATACTCCATCCATTTAGCTGAGCAGGAGTAGGTGCTCTCTCTCTCAGCTGCATGTCTCTCTCGTCCCCTGCTACTACTCTACACAGACTCACAGACACTCTCTCACCCCTCCCCCGTCATTCTCTCTCTCTCTCAAGCACGCACGCGCGCACGCACACACACACACACACACACACACAGACACACACAAACGCACACACACACACACACACACACACACACACACACACACACACACACACACACACACACACACACACACACACACACACACACACACACACACACACACACACACACCTCCCTCTTTCCTCCCTCCCTCCTTCCCTCTGGGCAGCCGTGGCCTACTGGTTAGGGCTTGGGGCTTGTAACTGGAAGGTTGCCGGTTCAATCCCCAACCAGTCCACCACTAAAGTGCCCTTGAGCAAGGCACCTAACCCCTCACTGCTCCCCCAGCACCGCTGGTTGGGCAGGCAGCTCACTGCTCTGGGTCAGTGTGTGATTCACCTCACTGTGTGTTCACTGTGTGCTGTGTGTGTTCACTAATTTGGTTAAATTGGGTTACATGCAGAGAAATAAATTTCCCTCACGGGATCAAAAAAGTGTATATTCTATTCTATTGATCCATTTGTCTCTACCCCCTCTGTCTGTGTCTGTCTAGTGTTATTGCTATCGATAGTCAGAGATAGAGCTCTGGCCTAGGGTGTGGCTTAGGGACTCTATAGCGCTACCTAGCATATTGTCTGTTTTGGCTGACACATACATTCAGGAAAATTGACCAAATTTGGTGGGCATGTGTGTTGCTCATGCACATGCCCACCAACACGCACATGTTGCTTTGTTAGATTCCAAAATCTCACAGGTCTCCGCACCGCTGGTGCTCGGGCCCGCCATCGCCGCTTGCGGCTATATTTATTAGGGCCCGAGCACCGAGGTGCGGCCACTGAAAGTGGCTGCACCGTAGGTGCAAGGCCCTATTGTTTTCGCTCAGATTATTATTATAGTTTTTTCCTCCTTACCTGTTTTTTTTTTTCACCAACTTGGCATGCTCTAAAACTCTTGTAATTTGGCAGCCATTTGTAGAATTGCAATCGAAACTCAGACACAGAGTTTTGGTCTAGGGTGTGGCTCAGGGATTCTATAGCGCCACCTAGCGCGGTTTTTGTTGTGGTTGACACATACATGCACAAAAATGAACCAAATTTGGTGGGCATATGTGTTGTATTAATCTGAACAACTTTTACATTTAAACAATATAGTAAATCTTAGAAGAATTTGAGTTATGAATATGATTATGATTTTTGCACATCACGTATTTTGAAACACTTCTCCTACACGGTTTATCGAAATCATGTCATATAAGCACTAAAATGATCTTGAGGGGTTGCATGAGAGGAATTGCGACCAGATTTTTGAATTTCAAAAGTAAATCGAAATGGCGAAGGTTTGAATTATGGCGTTTTATTCAGAAACAGGAAGTTGGTGTTATAGGCAGAAAAAAGGTTTTGAATTGGATGTAATTTGGCAGCTATATGTGGAATTGCTTCTGCTAGTCAGAGACAGAGCTCTGGCCTAGGGTGTGGCTTTGGGACTCTATAGCGCCACCTAGCAGCACGTTATCTGTTGTGGTTGACACAAACATTCACGAAAATGAACCAAATTTGGTGGGCATGTGTGTTATTGCTATTGCTAGTCAGAGACAGAGCTCTAGCCAAGGGTGTGGCTTAGGGACTCTATAGCACCACCTAGCAACCCGTTATCTGTTGTGGTTGACACAAACATTCACGAAAATGAACCAAATTTGGTGGGCTTGTGTGTTATTGCTATTGCTAGTCAGAGACAGAGCTCTAACCAAGGGTGTGGCTTAGGGACTCTATAGCGCCAGCTGGTGTGTTGTCTGTTGTGGTTGACACATACATTCTCGAAAATTAATCAAATGTGGTGGGCTTGTGTGTTATTGCTACCGCTAGTCAGAGACAGAGCTCTGGCCTCAGGTGTGGCTCAGGGACTCTATAGCGCCACCTAACGCATTGTCTGTTGTGGTTGATACATTCACGAAAATGAACCACATTTGGTGGGCATGTGTGTTAATGCTACTGCTAGTCAGGGATAGAGCTCTGGCCTAGGGTGTGGCTTAGGGACTCTATAGCGCCACCTAGCACATTGTCTATTATGGTTGACACGTTCACGAAAATGAACCACATTTGGTGGGCATGTGTGCTATTGCTACTGCCTGTCAGGGATAGAGCTCTGGCCTAGGGTGAGGCTTAGGGACTCTATAGCGCCACCTAGC
The DNA here is from genome assembly GCF_963854185.1 of Sardina pilchardus. Taxonomy (NCBI): domain Eukaryota; kingdom Metazoa; phylum Chordata; class Actinopteri; order Clupeiformes; family Clupeidae; genus Sardina; species Sardina pilchardus. The sequence goes on from NC_084998.1 coordinate 28,379,249, forward strand.
ACATTGTCTATTATTGTTGACACATACATACACGACAATTAGGTACGCTTGTGTGTTATTGCTGCCACTAGTCAGGGACAGAGCTCTGGCCTTGGGTGTGGCTTTGGGACTCTATAGCGCCACCTAGCTTGTTGTCTGTTGTGGTTGACACATACTTTGATGAAAATTAACCAAATTTGGTGGGAATGTGTGTTGCTCATGCACATGCCCACCAACAAGTACGTGTTGCTTTGTTAGATTCCGCACATGTCACGGGTCCGCACCGCAGGTGCTCGGGCCCGCCATCGCCGCTTGCGGCTATATTTAGGGCCCGAGCACCGAGGTGCGGCCACTGAAAGTGGCTGCACCGTAGGTGCAAGGCCCTATTGTTTTCGCTCAGATTATTATTATTATTATAGTTTTTTCCTCCTTACCTGTTTTTTTTTTTTTCACCAACTTGGCATGCTCTAAAACTCTTGTAATTTGGCAGCCATTTGTAGAATTGCAATCGAAACTCAGACACAGAGTTTTGGTCTAGGGTGTGGCTCAGGGACTCTATAGCGCCACCTAGCGCGGTTTCTGTTGTGTTTGACACATACATGCACGAAAATGAACCACATTTGGTGGGCATATGTGTTGTGTTAATCTGAACAACTTTTACATTTAAACAATATAGTAAATCTTAGAAGAATTTGAGTTATGATTATGATTATGATTTTTGCACATCACGTATTTTGAAACACTTCTCCTACACAGTTTATCGAAATCATGTCATATAAGCACTAAAATGATCTTGAGGGGTTGCCCGAGAGGAATTGCGACCAGATTTTTGAATTTCAAAAGTATATCGAAATGGCGAAGGTTTGAATTATGGCGTTTTATTCAGAAACAGGAAGTTGGTGTTATAGGCAGAAAAAAGGTGTTGAATTGGATGTAATTTGGCAGCTATATGTGGAATTGCTTCTGCTAGTCAGAGACAGAGCTCTGGCCTAAGGTGTGGCTTTGGGACTCTATAGCGCCACCTAGCAGCACGTTATCTGTTGTGGTTGACACAAACATTCACGAAAATGAACCAAATTTGGTGGGCATGTGTGTTATTGCTATTGCTAGTCAGAGACAGAGCTCTAGCCAAGGGTGTGGCTTAGGGACTCTATAGCGCCATCTAGCAGCACGTTATCTGTTGTGGTTGACACAAACATTCACAAAAATGAACCAAATTTGGTGGGCATGTGTGTTATTGGTATTGCTAGTCAGAGACAGAGCTCTAGCCAAGGGTGTGGCTTAGGGACTCTATAGCGCCACCTAGCAACCCATTATCTGTTGTGGTTGACACAAACATTCACGAAAATGAACAAAATTTGGTGGGCTTGTGTGTTATTGCTATTGCTAGTCAGAGACAGAGCTCTAGCCAAGGGTGTGGCTTAGGGACTCTATAGCGCCACCTAGCATATAGGCTGTTGTAGTTGTCACATACATTCACGAAAATTAATCAAATGTGGTGGGCTTGTGTGTTATTGCTACCGCTAGTCAGAGACAGAGCTCTGGCCTCAGGTGTGGCTCAGGGACTCTATAGCGCCACCTAACGCATTGTCTGTTGTGGTTGATACATTCACGAAAATGAACCACATTTGGTGGGCATGTGTGTTAATCCTACTGCTAGTCAGGGATAGAGCTCTGGCCTAGGGTGTGGCTTAGGGACTCTATAGCGCCACCTAGCACATTGTCTATTATGGTTGACACGTTCACGAAAATGAACCACATTTGGTGGGCATGTGTGCTATTGCTACTGCCTGTCAGGGATAGAGCTCTGGCCTAGGGTGAGGCTTAGGGACTCTATAGCGCCACCTAGCACATTGTCTATTATTGTTGACACATACATACACGACAATTAGGTACGCTTGTGTGTTATTGCTGCCACTAGTCAGGGACAGAGCTCTGGCCTTGGGTGTGGCTTTGGGACTCTATAGCGCCACCTAGCTTGTTGTCTGTTGTGGTTGACACATACTTTGATGAAAATTAACCAAATTTGGTGGGAATGTGTGTTGCTCATGCACATGCCCACCAACAAGTACGTGTTGCTTTGTTAGGTTCCGCACATGTCACGGGTCCGCACCGCAGGTGCTCGGGCCCGCCATCGCCGCTTGCGGCTATATTTATTATTATTATAGTATAATTATCTTACCAGTAACATTTTTCACCAACTTGGCATGCTCTAAAACTCTTGCGATTTAGCTGGCATATGTAGAATTGCATTTGATACTCAGACACAGAGCTGTGGCCTAGGGTGTGGCTCAGGGACTCTATAGCGCCACCTAGCGCGCCGTCTACTGTGGTTGACACATACATTCACGGAAATGAACCAAATTTGGTGGACATGTGTGTTGTATTATTCTGAACAAGTTTTAAATTCAAACTATATAGTGAATCTTAGAAGAATTTGAGTTATGATTATGATTATGATTTTTGCACATCACATATTTTGAAATACTTCTCCTAGACGGTTTATCGAAATCATGTCATATGAGCACTAAAATGATCTTGAGGGGTTGCCTGAGAGGAATTGCGACCAGATTTTTGAATTTTTGAAGTATATTGAAATGGCGAAGGTTTGAATTATGGCGTTTTATTAAGAAACAGGAAGTTGGAGTTATAGGCAGAAAAAAGGTTAGGAATTGTATGTAATTTGGCAGCTACATGTGGAATTGCTTCTGCTAGTCAGAGACAGGGCTCTGGCCTAAGGTGTGGCTTTGGGACTCTATAGCGCCACCTAGCAGTACGTTATCTGTTGTGGTTGACACAAACATTCACGAAAATTAACCAAATTTGGTGGACTTGTGTGTTATTGCTGTGGCTAGTCAGAGACAGAGCTTTGGCCTAGGGTGTGGCATAGGGACTCTATAGCGCCACCTAGCAGCACCTAATCTGTTGTGGTTGACACAAACATTCACGAAAATGAACTAAATTTGGTGGGCATGTGTGTTATTGCTATTGCTAGTCAGAGACAGAGCTCTAGCCAAGGGTGTGGCTTAGGGAATCTATAGCGCCACCTAGCAGCACGTTATCTATTGTGGTTGACACAAACATTCACGAAAATGAACCAAATTTGGTGGGCTTGTGTGTTATTGCTATTGCTAGTCAGAGACAGAGCTCTAGCCAAGGGTGTGGCTTAGGGACTCTATAGTGTCACATACATTCAAGAAAATTAGTCAAATGTGGTGGGCACATGTGTTATTGCCATCGCTATTCAGAGACAGAGCTCTGGCTGAGGGTGTGGCTTAGGGACTCTATAGCGCCACCTAGTGCATTGTCTGTTGTGATTGACACATACATTCACGAAAATGAACCAAATTTGGTTAGCATATGTGTTATTGCTATAGCTATTCAGAGACACGATCTGGCCAAGGGTGTCTTATGGACTGTATAGCGCCACCTAGCGCATTGTGTGTTGTGGTTGACACACACATTCACGAAAATGAACCAAATTTGGTGGGCTTGTGCGTTATTGCTATCGATAGTCAGAGATAGAGCTCTGGCCTAGGGTGTGGCTTAGGGACTCTATAGCGCCACCTAGCGTGTTGTCTGTTGTGGTTGACACATACATTCAGGAAAATTTACCAAATTTGGTGGGCATGTGTGTTGCTCATGCACATGCCCACCAACACGCACATGTTGCTTTGTTAGATTCCGAAATGTCACAGGTCTCCGCACCGCAGGTGCTCGGGCCCGCCATCGCCGCTTGCGGCTATATTTATTATTATTCTTTCATCGTCTTACCCTTCGCGCCCTTTTTTCACCAACTTAGCATGCTCCAAAACTCTTGTATTTTGGCAGCTACATGTGGAGTTAATGTGGCTACTCAGTGACAGAGCTCTGGCCTAGGGTGTGGCTCAGGGACTCTATAGCGCCACCTATCGCGCTGTCTGCTGTGGTTGACACATGCATTCACGAAAATGGCCCAGATTTGGTGGGCATGTGTGTTCTATTAATCTGAACAACTTTTACATTTACACTCTATAGTAAATATTAGAAGAATTTGAGTTATGATTATGATTATGATTTTTGCACATCATGTATTTTGAAACACTTCTCCTAGACAGTTTATCGAAATCATGTCATTTCAGTAGTAAAATGATCTTGAGGGGTTGCCCAAGAGAAATTGCGAACAGATTTTTGAATTTCAAAAGTATATTGAAATGGCGAAGGTTTGAATTATGGCGACTTATTACGAAACAGGAAGTTGGTGCAATAAGCAGAAAAAAGGTTATAAATTGGATGTAATTTGGCAGCTACATGTGGAATTGCTTTTGCTAGTCAGGGACAGAGCTCTGGCCTAAGGTGTGGCTTCGGGACTCTACAGCGCCACCTAGTAGCACGTTATCCGTTGTGGTTGACACAAACATTCACGAAAATGAACCAAATTTGTTGGGCTTGTTTGTTATTGCTATGGCTTGTCAGAGGCAGAGCTTTGGCCTAGGGTGTGGCGTAGGGACTCTATAGCGCCACCTAGCACATTGTCTGTTGTGGTTGACACATACATTCACGAAAAATGAACCAAATTTGGTGGGCTTGTGTGTTATTGCTATCGCAAGTCAGAGACAGAGCTCTGGCCTAGGGTGTGGCTTAGGGACTCTATAGCGCCACCTAGTGTGTTACCTGTTGTGGTTGACATATACATTCACGAAAATGAATCAAATTTGGTGAGCTTGTGTGTAATTACTGCCGCAAGTCAGAAACAGAGCTCTGACCTAAGGTGTGGCTTAGGGACTCTATAGCACCACCTAGCGCATTATCTGTTGTGGTTGATACATTCACGAAAATGAACCCGATTGGTGGGCATGTGTGTTATTGCTACTGCTAGTCAGGCATAGAGCTCTGGCCTAGGGTGTGGCTTAGGGACTCTATAGCGCCACCTAGCACATTGTCTATTATGGTTGACACATTAACGAAAATTAATCACATTTGGTGGGCATGTGTGTTATTGTTACAGCTAGTCAGGGATAGAGCTCTGGCCTAGGGTGTGGCTTAGGGACTGTATAGCGCCACCTAGTGCATTGTCTATTGTGGTTGACACACACATTCACAAAAATGAACCAAATTTGGTGGGCTTGTGCGTTATTGCTATCGATAGTCAGAGATAGAGCTCTGGCCTAGGGTGTGGCTTAGGGACTCTATAGCGCCACCTAGCGTGTTGTCTGTTGTGGTTGACACATACATTCAAGAAAATTGACCAAATTTGGTGGGCATGTGTGTTGCTCATGCACATGCCCACCAACACGCACAAGTTGCTTTGTTAGATTCCGAAATATCACAGGTCTCCGCACCGCAGGTGCTCGGGCCCGCCATCGCCGCTTGCGGCTATATTTATTATTATTATTATTCTTTTTCCGTCTTACCTGTTTTTTTTTTTCACCAACTTGGCATGCTCTAAAACTCTTGTAATTTGGCAGCCATTTGTAGAATTGCAATCGAAACTCAGAGACAGAGCTTTGGCCTAGGGTGTGGCTCAGGGACTCTATAGCGCCATCTAGCGCGGTTTCTGTTGTGTTTGACACATACATGCACGAAAATGAACCAAATTTGGTGGGCATATGTGTTGTACTAATCTGAACAACTTTTACATTTAAATGATATAGTAAATCTTAGAGGAATTTGAGTTATGATTATGATTATGATTTTTGCACATCACGTATTTTGAAACACTTCTCCTAGACGGTTTATCGAAATCATGTCCTTTCAGCAGTAAAATGATCTTGAGGGGTTGCCCGAGAGGAATTGCGACCAGATTTTTGAATTTCAAAAGTATATTGAAATGGCGAAGGTTTGAATCTAGGTGTCTTATAAAAGAAACAAAAAGTTGGTGTTATAGGCAGAAAACAGTGACTAATTTGGATGAAATTTGATGGAGTATTAGTTAGTGTGTTTGTAGTGACAGTCATATACAAAGTTTTGAATTTGGTGTTGTTTGTGATTTTTAAAAGCGCATTAATGATTGTGGTGGATACAGTTTTAGCTAAAATATTTTGAAGCGAGTTGATGAATGATTATAATCATATCAAGCTATGCTGCAATTTTGATTTTAACCATGTTAACAGAAAGTGAGTTATTTTTAATTTCATATTTGCCCAATCACACAGCCCCTCCTCTCTGTCCTTCTCTGCCTCTCTCTCTGTTGCAACTAACAGACACACGCACGCACTCTGTCACCCCCCTTCTCGGGTCCTCCCTAACTAACACACACACATTGACACACGCGCGGCTTTCTAGAGACACAGAGACAGACACAGACACACGCACGCACGCACGCACGCACGCACGCACGCACGCACGCACGCACGCACGCACGCACGCACGCACGCACACACACACACACACACACACACACACACACACACACACACACACACACACACACACACACACACACACACACACACACACACACACACACACACACCTTTGGGCAACCGTGGCCTACTGGTTAGGGCTTGGGGCTTGTAGCTGGAGGATTGCCGGTTCGATCCCTGACCAGTCCACAGCTGAAGTGCCCTTGAGCAAGGCACCTAACCCCTGACTGCTCCCTGAGCGCCGCTAGTTGGGCAGGCAGCTCACTGCTCTGAGTATAGTATATTAAAAAGTATACAAAAGTATATTGAAATGGCGAAGGTTTGAATCTAGGTGTGTTGTAAAAGAAACAGAAAGTTGGTGTTATAGGTAGAAAACAGTGACTAATTTGGATGAAATTTGATGGAGTATTAGTTAGTGTGTTTGTAGTGACAGTCATATGCAAAGTTTTGAATTTGGTGTTGTTTGTGTTTTTTAAAAGTGCATTAATGATTGTGGTGGACACAGTTTTAGCTAAAATATTTTGAAGCGAGTTGACGAATAATTATAATCATATCAACCTATGCTGCAATTTTGAAATTTTGACTTTAGCCATGTTCACAGTAAGTGAGTATTTAGGTTTATTTGTGTTTGCATATGTCTTATACTCCATCCATTTAGCTGAGCAGGAGTAGGTGCTCTCTCTCTCAGCTGCATGTCTCTCTCGTCCCCTGCTACTTCTCTACACAGACTCACAGACACTCTCTCACCCCTCCCCCGTCATTCTCTCTCTCTCTCACGCACGCACGCGCGCGCGCACACACACACACACACACACACACACACACAGACACACACAAACGCACACACACACACACACACACACACACACACACACACACACACACACACACACACACACACACACACACACACACACACACACACACACACACACGCACACACACACACACTCCCTCTTTCCTCCCTCCCTCCTTCCCTCTGGGCAGCTGTGGCCTACTGGTTAGGGCTTGGGGCTTGTAACTGGAAGGTTGCCGGTTCAATCCCCAACCAGTCCACCACTAAAGTGCCCTTGAGCAAGGCACCTAACCCCTCACTGCTCCCCCAGCACCGCTGGTTGGGCAGGCAGCTCACTGCTCTGGGTCAGTGTGTGATTCACCTCACTGTGTGTTCACTGTGTGCTGTGTGTGTTCACTAATTTGGTTAAATTGGGTTACATGCAGAGAAATACATTTCCCTCACGGGATCAAAAAAGTGTATATTCTATTCTATTGATCCATTTGTCTCTACCCCCTCTGTCTGTGTCTGTCTAGTGTTACTGCTATCGATAGTCAGAGACAGAGCTCTGGCCTAGGGTGTGGTTTAGGGACTCTATAGCGCTACCTAGCATATTGTCTGTTGTGGCTGACACATACATTCAGGAAAATTGACCAAATTTGGTGGGCATGTGTGTTGCTCATGCACATGCCCACCAACACGCACATGTTGCTTTGTTAGATTCCAAAATCTCACAGGTCTCCGCACCGCTGGTGCTCGGGCCCGCCATCGCCGCTTGCGGCTATATTTGGGGGCCAAGCAGCGAAGCTGCGAGGACCCCATTGTGTTTGTTAGTTTTCTTACTATTATTATTATTATAAACTATTATTATTATTCCTCTGTGCATTGAAGTCAATGGCAACCCATAGAACTGACTGGTCAAAAGTTGTGAAATTTGGCACACTGATTGGGGACAGTCTGATGATGACTGTGACCAAGTTTCATGTCGGCAGCTCAAGCGCTCTAGCGCCACCAACAGGTCAAAGTTGGACGTGCGTTCACGCACGTAACTTTTGAACCCTTGGGCCAATTTTCAAAAACCAGGTATTTCTGGAATCCTTGGACCAGCCCGAGTTCAACGCACCCTGTGACGTCATTTTCCGCCATGATGGATTTTCCGCCATTTTGGATTTCATTAAAAACACGTAAAATGTATTGGGGGTCACACTTTTTCTCTGATTTTCACCAAATTTGACAGAGAGCATCTTCAGACTAAGACAAATACAGCTCGTGCTTTTCCTCTTCGGAACTTATACCGTTGGCCCATAACAGCCAATCAAAACTCGCGGCGAAGCCGCCAAACAGGAAGTGGGCTTATATCTCAGCAACCCTTGCACGCATCAAAACCAAACTTAGTACATGTACTCTGGACCCCATCAGGAGGAGGCTCAAGAAATTTGGTGACCTTTGACCTCTAGGGGGCGCTTTAATTAGCAAAAAGGCATTTTGGCCTGTAGCTGTTGATTTGTTTGGAATTAAAACTTGCTACTGGTGCCTGGTTATACTGTTGGAGGTCCTTAGGCTGACCTAGCTCAATTTGTGACATCAACCTTTTTGATTCGGCCGCCATATTGGATTTAATCAAAATCCCTTAAACATTTCCACAGGTCACAAAATGTATCCGATCTGCACGAAACTTAACAGGGATGATCGGCAGCCCGAATGTAACATAGTCCTTGCTTTTCGGAAGGATATCTGAAACCGTTCGGCCGCAACAGCCAATCGAAAATAGCGGCGAAGCCGCCGAACAGGAAGTGAGCTCGCATCTCGGCCAATCTTGGGTTGTTTGACATCAAAATTCTTGTGACTGCTTAAAACTACATGCCTGACGTAACAGCATTGAGTTACCGTGGCAACTCTGGCCTTTTTGTCCTGCCTGCTTGGCCCCCACATTGCTGCTTGCAGCTATATTTAGGGCCCGAGCACCGAGGTGCGGCCACTGAAAGTGGCTGCACCGTTGGTGCAAGGCCCTATTGTTTTTGCTCAGATTATTATTATTATTTTTCTTCTTCTTCTTCTTCCGTCTTACCTGTTTTTTTTTTTACACCAACTTGGCATGCTCTAAAACTCTTGTAATTTGGCAGCCATTTGTAGAATTGCAATCGAAACTCAGAGACAGAGCTTTGGCCTAGGGTGTGGCTCAGGGACTCTATAGCGCCACCTAGCGCGGTTTCTGTTGTGGTTGACACATACATTCACGGAAATGAACCAAATTTGGTGGACATGTGTGTTGTATGAATCTGAACAAGTTTTACATTTAAACAATATAGTAAATCTTAGAAGAATTTGAGTTATGATTATGATTATGATTTTTGCACATCATGTATTTTGAAACACTTCTCCTAGACGGTTTATCGAAATCATGTCATATAAGCACTAAAATGATCTTGAGGGGTTGCCCGAGAGGAATTGCGACCAGATTTTTGAATTTCAAAAGTATATCGAAATGGCGAAGGTTTGAATTATGGCGTTTTATTAAGAAACAGGAAGTTGGTGTTATAGGCAGAAAAAAGGTTAGGAATTGTATGTAATTTGGCAGCTACATGTGGAATTGCTTCTGCTAGTCAGAGACAGGGCTCTGGCCTAAGGTGTGGCTTTGGGACTCTATAGCGCCACCTAGCAGCACGTTATCTGTTGTGGTTGACACAAACATTCACGAAAATGAACCAAATTTGGTGGACTTGTGTGTTATTGCTGTGGCTAGTCAGAGACAGAGCTTTGGCCTAGGGTGTGGCATAGGGACTCTATAGCGCCACCTAGCAGCACGTAATCTGTTGTGGTTGACACAAACATTCACGAAAATGAACTAAATTTGGTGGGCATGTGTGTTATTGCTATTGCTAGTCAGAGACAGAGCTCTAGCCAAGGGTGTGGCTTAGGGACTCTATAGCGCCACCTAGCATATAGGCTGTTGTAGTTGTCACATACATTCACGAAAATTAATCAAATGTGGTGGGCTTGTGTGTTATTGCTACCACTAGTCAGAGACAGAGCTCTGGCCTAGAGTGTGGCTTAGGGACTCTAGAGCGCCACCTAGCGCATTGTCTGTTGTGGTTGACACATACATTCACGAAAATGAACCAAATTTGGTGGGCATGTGTGTTATTGCTATTGCTAGTCAGAGACAGAGCTCTAGCCAAGGGTGTGGCTTAGGGACTCTATAGCGCCACCTAGCATATAGGCTGTTGTAGTTGTCACATACATTCACGAAAATTAATCAAATGTGGTGGGCTTGTGTGTTATTGCTACCACTAGTCAGAGACAGAGCTCTGGCCTAGAGTGTGGCTTAGGGACTCTAGAGCGCCACCTAGCGCATTGTCTGTTGTGGTTGACACATACATTCACGAAAATGAACCAAATTTGGTGGGCATGTGTGTTATTGCTATAGCTATTCAGAGACAGCGCTCTGGCCAAGGTTGTCTTAGGGACTGTATAGCGCCACCTAGTGCATTGTCTGTTGTGGTTGACACACGCATTCACGAAAATGAACCAAAATTGGTGGGCTTGTGCGTTATTGCTATCGATAGTCAGAGATAGAGCTCTGGCCTAGGGTGTGGCTTAGGGACTCTATAGCGCTACCTAGCATGTTGTCTGTTGTGGCTGACACATACATTCAGGAAACTTGACCGAATTTGGTGGGCATGTGTGTTGCTCATGCACATGCCCACCAACACGCACATGTTGCTTTGTTAGATTCCGAAATCTCACAGGTCTCCGCACCGCAGGTGCTCGGGCCCGCCATCGCCGCTTGCGGCTATATTTATTATTAGGGCCCGAGCACCGAGGTGCGGCCACTGAAAGTGGCTGCACCGTAGGTGCAAGGCCCTATTGTTTTTGCTCAGATTATTATTATTATTATTATTATTATTTTTCTTCTTCTTCCGTCTTACCTGTTTTTTTTTTTTCACCAACTTGGCATGCTCTAAAACTCTTGTAATTTCGCAGCCATTTGTAGAATTGCAATCGAAACTCAGAGACAGAGCTTTGGCCTAGGGTGTGGCTCAGGGACTCTATAGCGCCACCTAGCGCGGTTTCTGTTGTGTTTGACACATACATGCACGAAAATGAACCAAATTTGGTGGACATGTGTGTTGTATGAATCTGAACAATTATTACATTTACACTCTATAGTAAATATTCAAAGAATTTGAGTTATGGTTATGATTATGAATTTTGCACATCATGTATTTTGAAACATTTCTCCTAGACGGTTTATCGAAATCATGTCCTTTTAGCAGTAAAATGATCTTGAGGGGTTGCCCAAGAGAAATTGCGACCAGATTTTTGAATTTCAAAAGTATATCGAAATGGCGAAGGTTTGAATTATGGCGTTTTATTAAGAAACAGGAAGTTGGTGTTATAGGCAGAAAAAAGGTTATGAAATGGATGTAATTTGGCAGCTACATGTGGAATTGCTTCTGCTAGTCAGAGACAGAGCTCTGGCCTAAGGTGTGGCTTTGGGACTCTATAGCGCCACCTAGTAGCACGTTATCTGTTGTGGTTGACACAAACATTCACGAAAATGAACCAAATTTGGTGGACTTGTGTGTTATTGCTATCGGTAGTCAAAGACAGAGCTTTGGCCTAGGGTGTGGCTTAGGGACTCTATGGCGCCACCTAGCGCATTGTCTGTTGTGGTTGACACGTACATTCACGAAAATTAACCAAATTTGATGGGCTTGTGTGTTATTCCTATTGCTAGTCAGAGACAGAGCTCTGGCCTAAGGTGTGGCTTAGGGACTCTATAGCGCCACCTAGTAACACGTTATATGTTGTGGTTGACACAAACATTCACGAAAATGAACCAAATTTGGTGGACTTATGTGTTATTGCTATCGCTAGTCAGAGACAGAGCTCTGGCCTAGGGTGTGGCTTAGGGACTCTATAGCGCCACCTAGTAGCACGTTATCTGTTGTGGTTGACACAAACATTCACGAAAATGAACCAAATTTGGTGGACTTGTGTGTTATTGCTATCGCTAGTCAGAGACAGAGCTTTGGCCTAGGGTGTGGCGTAGGGACTCTATAGCGCCACCTAGTGCGTTGTCTGTTGTGGTTGACACATACATTCACGAAAATGAACCAAATTTGGTGGACTTGTGTGTTATTGCTATCGGTAGTCAGGGACAGAGCTTTGGCCTAGGGTGTGGCTTAAGGACTCTATAGCGCCACATAGCGCATTGTCTGTTGTGGTTGACACAAACATTCACGAAAATTAACCAAATTTGGTGGGCTCGTGTGTTATTGTTTTTGCTAGTCAGAGACAGAGCTCTGGCCTCGGGTGTGGCTTAGGGACTCTATAGCGCCACCTAGCACATTGCCTGTCGTGGTTGACACGTACATTCACGAAAATTAACCAAATTTGATGGGCTTGTGTGTTATTCCTATTGCTAGTCAGAGACAGAGCTCTGGCCAAAGGTCTGACTTAGGGACTCTATAGCGCCACCTAGAGCATTGTTTGTTGTGGTTGACACAAACATTCACAAAAATGAACCACATTTGATGGGCTTGAGTGTTATTGCTGCCGCTAGATAAAGACAGAGCTCTGGCCTCGGGTGTGGCTTAGGGACTCCATAGCGCCACCTAGCGCATTGTCTGTTGTGGTTGACACGTACATTCACGAAAATGAACCAAATTTGGTGGGCATATGTTTTGCTATAGCTATTCAGAGACAGAGCTCTGGCCGAGGGTGTGGCTTAGGGACTCTATAACGCCACCTAGTGTGTTGCCTGTTGTGGTTGACATATACATTCACGAAAATGAATCAAATTTGGTGAGCTTGTGTGTTATTACTGCCGCAAGTCAGAAACAGAGCTTTGGCCTAGGATGTGGCATAGGGACTCTATAGCGCCACCTAGTGCGTTGTCTGTTGTGGTTGACACATACATTCACGAAAATGAACCAAATTTGGTGGACTTGTGTGTTATTGCTATCGGTAGTCAGGGACAGAGCTTTGGCCTAGGGTGTGGCTTAAGGACTCTATAGCGCCACCTAGCGCATTGTCTGTTGTGGTTGACACGTTCACGAAAATGAACCACATTTGGTGGGCATATGTGTTATTGCTACCGCTAGTCAGGGATAGAGCTCTGGCTTAGGGTGTGGCTTAAGGACTCTATAGCGCCACCTAGGGTGTTGTCTGTTGTGGTTGACACATACATTCAGGAAAATTGACTAAATTAGGTAGGCATGTGTGTTGCTCATGCATATGCCCACCAACACGCACATGTTGCTTTGTTAGATTCCGAAATGTCACAGGTCTCCGCACCGCAGGTTCTCGGGCCCGCCATCGCCGCTTGCGGCTATATTTAGGGCCCGAGCACCGAGGTGCGGCCACTGAAAGTGGCTGCACTGGAGGTGCAAGGCCCTATTGTTTTTGCTCAGATTATTAGGGCCCGAGCACCGAGGTGCGGCCACTGAAAGTGGCTGCACCGTAGGTGCAAGGCCCTATTGTTTCTGCTCAGATTATTATTATTAGGGCCCGAGCACCGAGGTGCGGCCGCTGTAGCAGCGGCTGCACCGTAGGTGCAAGGCCCTATTGTTTCTGCTCAGATTATTAGGGCCTGAGCACCGAGGTGCGGCCACTGAAAGTGGCTGCACCGGAGGTGCAAGGCCCTATTGTTTTTGCTCAGATTATTCTTATTATTAGGGCCCGAGCACCGAGGTGCGGCCGCTGTAGCAGCGGCTGCACCGTAGGTGCAAGGCCCTATTGTTTCTGCTCAGATTATTATTATTATTATTATTCTTTTTCCGTCTTACCTGTTTTTTTTTTTTCACCAACTTGGCATGCTCTAAAACTCTTGTAATTTGGCAGCCATTTGTAGAATTGCAATCGAAACTCAGAGACAGAGCTTTGGCCTAGGGTGTGGCTCAGGGACTCTATAGCGCCACCTAGCGCGGTTTCTGTTGTGTTTGACACATACATGCACGAAAATGAACCAAATTTGGTGGGCATATGTGTTGTACTAATCTGAACAACTTTTACATTTAAATGATATAGTAAATCTTAGAGGAATTTGAGTTATGATTATGATTATGATTTTTGCACATCACGTATTTTGAAACACTTCTCCTAGACGGTTTATCGAAATCATGTCCTTTCAGCAGTAAAATGATCTTGAGGGGTTGCCCGAGAGGAATTGCGACCAGATTTTTGAATTTCAAAAGTATATTGAAATGGCGAAGGTTTGAATCTAGGTGTCTTATAAAAGAAACAAAAAGTTGGTGTTATAGGCAGAAAACAGTGACTAATTTGGATGAAATTTGATGGAGTATTAGTTAGTGTGTGTGTAGTGATAGTCATATACAAAGTTTTGAATTTGGTGTTGTTTGTGATTTTTAAAAGTGCATTAATGATTGTGGTGGATACAGTTTTAGCTAAAATATTTTGAAGCGAGTTGATGAATGATTATAATCATATCAACCTATGCTGCAATTTTGATTTTAACCATGTTAACAGAAAGTGAGTTATTTTTAATTTCATATTTGCCCAATCACACAGCCCCTCCTCTCTGTCCTTCTCTGCCTCTCTCTCTGTTGCAACTAACAGACACACGCACGCACTCTGTCACCCCCCTTCTCGGGTCCTCCCTAACTAACACACACACATTGACACACGCGCGGCTTTCTAGAGACACAGAGACAGACACAGACACACACACACAGACACACACACACACACACACACACACACACACACACACACAGACACACACACACACACACACACACACACACACACACACACACACACACACACACACACACACACACACACACACACACACACACACACACACACACACACACACACACACACACACACACACACACACACACATACCCTTTGGGCAACCGTGGCCTACTGGTTAGGGCTTGGGGCTTGTAGCTGGAGGATTGCCGGTTCGATCCCTGACCAGTCCACAGCTGAAGTGCTCTTGAGCAAGGCACCTAACCCCTGACTGCTCCCTGAGCGCTGCTGGTTGGGCAGGCAGCTCACTGCTCTGAGTATAGTATATTAAAAAGTATACAAAAGTATATTGAAATGGCGAAGGTTTGAATCTAGGTGTCTTGTAAAAGAAACAGAAAGTTGGTGTTATAGGTAGAAAACAGTGACTAATTTGGATGAAATTTGATGGAGTATTAGTTAGTGTGTTTGTAGTGACAGTCATATGCAAAGTTTTGAATTTGGTGTTGTTTGTGTTTTTTAAAAGTGCATTAATGATTGTGGTGGACACAGTTTTAGCTAAAATATTTTGAGCGAGTTGACGAATAATTATAATCATATCAACCTATGCTGCAATTTTGAAATTTTGACTTTAGCCATGTTCACAGTAAGTGAGTATTTAGGTTTATTTGTGTTTGCATATGTCTTATACTCCATCCATTTAGCTGATCAAGAGTAGGTGCTCTCTCTCTCAGCTGCATGTCTCTCTCGTCCCCTGCTACTTCTCTACACAGACTCACAGACACTCTCTCACCCCTCCCCCGTCATTCTCTCTCTCTCTCACGCACGCACGCACGCGCACGCGCGCGCGCACACACACACACACAGACACACACAAACGCACACACACACACACACACACACACACACACACACACACACACACACACACACACACACACACACACACACACACACACACACACACACACACACACACACACACACCCTCCCTCTTTCCTCCCTCCCTCCTTCCCTCTGGGCAGCCGTGGCCTACTGGTTAGGGCTTGGGGCTTGTAACTGGGCTTGTGGTTGCCGGTTCAATCCCCAACCAATCCACCACTAAAGTGCCCTTGAGCAAGGCACCTAACCCCTCACTGCTCCCCCAGCACCGCTGGTTGGGCAGGCAGCTCACTGCTCTGGGTTAGTGTGTGATTCACCTCACTGTGTGTTCACTGTGTGCTGTGTGTGTTCACTAATTTGGTTAAATTGGGTTACATGCAGAGAAATAAATTTCCCTCACGGGATCAAAAAAGTGTATATTCTATTCTATTGATCCATTTGTCTCTACCCCCTCTGTCTGTGTCTGTCTAGTGTTACTGCTATCGATAGTCAGAGATAGAGCTCTGGCCTAGGGTGTGGCTTAGGGACTCTATAGTGCTACCTAGCATATTGTCTGTTGTGGCTGACACATACATTCAGGAAAATTGACCAAATTTGGTGGGCATGTGTGTTGCTCATGCACATGCCCACCAACACGCACATGTTGCTTTGTTAGATTCCAAAATCTCACAGGTCTCCGCACCGCTGGTGCTCGGGCCCGCCATCGCCGCTTGCGGCTATATTTAGGGCCCGAGCACCGAGGTGCGGCCACTGAAAGTGGCTGCACCGTAGGTGCAAGGCCCTATTGTTTTTGCTCAGATTATTATTATTCTTATTATAGTATTTTCCTCTTACCGGAATGTTTTGCCCTTTTTCACCAACGTGGCATGCTCTAAAACTCTTGAAATTTGGCAGCTACCTGTAGAATTGATGCCTCTACTGAGAGACAGACCTCTGGCCTAGGGTGTGGCTCAGGGACTCTATAGCGCCACCTACCGCGCTGTCTGTTGTGGTTGACACATACATTCACGAAAATGAACCAAATTTGGTGGGCATATGTGTTGTATTAATCTGAACAACTTTTACATTTAAACGATATAGTAAATCTCAAAAGAATTTGAGTTATGATTATGATTATGATTTTTGCACATCACGTATTTTGAAACACTTCTCCTAGACGGTTTATCGAAATCATGTCATATAAGCACTAAAATGATCTTGAGGGGTTGCCCGAGAGGAATTGCGACCAGATTTTTGAATTTCAAAAGTATATCGAAATGGCGAAGGTTTGAATTATGGCGTTTTATTAAGAAACAGGAAGTTGGTGTTATAGGCAGAAAAAAGGGTTTGAATTGGATGTAATTTGGCAGCTATATGTGGAATTGCTTCTGCTAGTCAGAGACAGAGCTCTGGCCTAAGGTGTGGCTTTGGGACTCTATAGCGCCACCTAGCAGCATGTTATCTGTTGTGGTTGACACAAACATTCACGAAAATGAACCAAATTTGGTGGACATGTGTGTTATTGCTATTGCTAGTCAGAGACAGAGCTCTAGCCAAGGGTGTGGCTTAAGGACTCTATAGCGCCACCTAGCAGCACGTTATCTGTTGTGGTTGACACAAACATTCACGAAAATGAACCAAATTTGGTGGGCATGTGTGTTATTGCTATTGCTAGTCAGAGACAGAGCTCTAGCCAAGGGTGTGGCTTAGGGACTCTATAGCGCCACCTAGCAGCACGTTATCTGTTGTGGTTGACACAAACATTCACTAAAATGAACCAAATTTGATGGGCTTGTGTGTTATTCCTATTGCAAGTCAGAGACAAACTCTGGCCAAAGGTGTGGCTTAGGGACTCTATAGCGCCACCTAGAGCATTGTTTGTTGTGGTTGATACAAACATTCACAAAAATTAACCAAATTTGGTGGGCTTGTGTGTTATTGCTGCCGCTAGATAAAGACAGAGCTCTGTCCTCAGGTGTGGCTTAGGCACTCTATAGCGCCACCTAGCGTATTGTCTGTTGTGGTTGACACGTACATTCACAAAAATGAACCAAATTTGGTGGGCATGTGTTTTGCTATAGGTATTCAGAGACAGAGCTCTGGCTGAGGGTGTGGCTTAGGGACTCAATAGCGCCACCTAGTGTGTTAGCTGTTTTGGTTGACATATACATTCACGAAAATGAATCAAATTTGGTGAGCTTGTGTGTTATTACTGCCGCAAGTCAGAAACAGACCTCTGGCCTAGGGTGTGGCTTAGGGACTCTATAGCGCCACCTAGCACATTGTCTGTTGTGGTTGATACATTCACGAAAAAGAACCACATTTGGTTGGCATGTGTGCTATTGCTACTGCTTGTCAGGGATAGAGCTCTGGCCTAGGGTGAGGCTTAGGGACTCTATAGCGCCACCTAGCACATTGTCTATTATTGATGACACATACATACACGACAATTAGGTACGCTTGTGTGTTAATGCTGCCACTAATCAGAGACAGAGCTTTGGCCTTGGGTGTGGCTTTGGGACTCAATAGCGCCACCTAGCTTGTTGTCTCTTGTGGTTGACACATACATTGATGAAAATTAGCCAAATTTGGTGGGCATGTGTGTTGCTCATGCACATGCCCACCAACAAGTACGTGTTGCTTTGTTAGATTCCGCAAATGTCACGTGTCCGCACCGCAGGTGCTCGGGCCCGCCATCGCCGCTTGCGGCTATATTTATAGTATAATTCTCTTACCAGTAACATTTTTCACCAACTTGGCATGCTCTAAAACTCTTGCAATTTAGCTGGCATATGTAGAATTGCATTTGATACTCAGACACAGAGCTGTGGCCTAGGGTGTGGCTCAGGGACTCTATAGCGCCACCTAGCGCGCCGTCTACTGTGGTTGACACATACATTCACGGAAATGAACCAAATTTGGTGGACATGTGTGTTGTATTATTCTGAACAAGTTTTACATTCAAACTATATTTTGAATCTTAGAAGAATTTGAGTTATGATTATGATTATGATTTTTGCACATCACATATTTTGAAATACTTCTCCTAGACGGTTTATCGAAATCATGTCATATAAGCACTAAAATGATCTTGAGGGGTTGCCTGAGAGGAATTGCGACCAGATTTTTGAATTTTTGAAGTATATTGAAATGGCGAAGGTTTGAATTATGGCGTTTTATTAAGAAACAGGAAGTTGGTGTTATAGGCAGAAAAAAGGTTATGAATTGGATGTAATTTGGCAGCTACATGTGGAATTGCTTCTGCTAGTCAGAGACAGAGCTCTGGCCTAAGGTGTGGCTTTGGGACTCTATAGCGCCACCTAGCAGCACGTTATCTTTTGTGGTTGACACGTACATTCACCAAAATGAACCAAATTTGGTGGACTTGTGTTATTGCTATGGCTAATCAGAGACAGAGCTTTGGCAGAGGGTGTGGCGTAGGGACTCTATAGCGCCACCTAGTGCGTTGTCTGTTGTGGTTGACACAAACATTCATGAAAATTAACCAAATTTGGTGGGCTTGTGTGTTATTGCTATCGGTAGTCAGAGACAGAGCTCTGGCCTAGGGTGTGGCTTAGGGAATCTATAGCGCCACCTAGTGCGTTGTCTATTGTGGTTGACTCATATATTAACAAAAATGAACCAAATTTAGTGGGCTTGTGTGTTATTGCTACCACTAGTCAGAGACAGAGCTCTGGCCTAGAGTGTGGCTTAGGGACTCTAGAGCGCCACCTAGCACATTGTCTGTTGTGGTTGACACATACATTCACAAAAATGAACCAAATTTGGTGGGCATGTGTGTTATTGCTATTGCTATTCAGAGACAGCGCTCTGGCCAAGGTTGTCTTAGGGACTGTATAGCGCCACCTAGCGCATTGTCTGTTGTGGTTGACACACACATTCACGAAAATGAACCAAATTTGGTGGGCTTGTGCGTTATTGCTATCGATAGTCAGAGATAGAGCTCTGGCCTAGGGTGTGGCTTAGGGACTCTATAGCGCTACCTAGCGTGTTGTCTGTTGTGGCTGACACATACATTCAGGAAAATTGACCAAATTTGGTGGGCATGTGTGTTGCTCATGCACATGCCCACCAACACGCACATGTTGCTTTGTCAGATTCCGAAATCTCACAGGTCTCCGCACCGCAGGTGCTCGGGCCCGCCAACGCCGCTTGCGGCTATATTTAGGGCCCGAGCACCGAGGTGCGGCCACTGAAAGTGGCTGCACCGTAGGTGCAAGGCCCTATTGTTTTTGCTCAGATTATTATTATTATTTGCCTTCTTCTTCCGTCTTACCTGTTTTTTTTTTTCACCAACTTGGCATGCTCTAAAACTCTTGTAATTTCGCAGCCATTTGTAGAATTGCAATCGAAACTCAGAGACAGAGCTTTGGCCTAGGGTGTGGCTCAGGGACTCTATAGCGCGACCTAGCGCGGTTTCTGTTGTGTTTGACACATACATGCACGAAAATGAACCAAATTTGGTGGACATGTGTGTTGTATGAATCTGAACAATTTTTACATTTACACTCTATAGTAAATATTCGAAGAATTTGAGTTATGGTTATGATTATGAATTTTGCACATCATGTATTTTGAAACACTACTCCTAGACGGTGTATCGAAATCATGTCATATAAGCAGTAAAATGATCTTGAGGGGTTGCCCGAGAGGAATTGCGACCAGATTTTTGAATTTCAAAAGTATATCGAAATGGCAAAGGTTTGAATTATGGCGTTTTATTAAGAAACAGGAAGTTGGTGTTATAGGCAGAAAAAAGGTTTTGAATTGGATGTAATTTGGCAGCTATATGTGGAATTGCTTCTGCTAGTCAGAGACAGAGCTCTGGCCTAAGGTGTGGCTTTGGGACTCTATAGCGCCACCTAGCAGCACGTTATCTGTTGTGGTTGACACAAACATTCACGAAAATGAACCAAATTTGGTGGGCATGTGTGTTATTGCTATTGCTAGTCAGAGACAGAGCTCTAGCCAAGGGTGTGGCTTAGGGACTCTATAGCGCCACCTAGCAGCACGTTATCTGTTGTGGTTGACACAAACATTCACGAAAAAGAACCAAATTTGGTGGGCTTGTGTGTTATTGCTATTGCTAGTCAGAGACAGAGCTCTAGCCAAGGGTGTGGCTTAGGGACTCTATAGCGCCACCTAGCATATAGGCTGTTGTAGTTGTCACATACATTCACGAAAATTAATCAAATGTGGTGGGCTTGTGTGTTATTGCTACCACGAGTCAGAGACAGAGCTCTGGCCTAGAGTGTGGCTAAGGGACTCTAGAGCGCCACCTAGCGCATTGTCTGTTGTGGTTGACATATACATTCACGAAAATGAACCAAATTTGGTGGGCATGTGTGTTATTGCTTTTGCTAGTCAGAGACAGAGCTCTAGCCAAGGGTGTGGCTTAGGGACTCTATAGCGCCACCTAGCAGCACGTTATCTGTTGTGGTTGACACAAACATTCACGAAAAAGAACCAAATTTGGTGGGCTTGTGTGTTATTGCTATTGCTAGTCAGAGACAGAGCTCTAGCCAAGGGTGTGGCTTAGGGACTCTATAGCGCCACCTAGCATATAGGCTGTTGTAGTTGTCACATACATTCACGAAAATTAATCAAATGTGGTGGGCTTGTGTGTTATTGCTACCACGAGTCAGAGACAGAGCTCTGGCCTAGAGTGTGGCTAAGGGACTCTAGAGCGCCACCTAGCGCATTGTCTGTTGTGGTTGACATATACATTCACGAAAATGAACCAAATTTGGTGGGCATGTGTGTTATTGCTTTTGCTAGTCAGAGACAGAGCTCTAGCCAAGGGTGTGGCTTAGGGACTCTATAGCGCCACCTAGCGCATTGTCTGTTGTGGTTGACACATACATTCACGAAAAAGAACCAAATTTGGTGGGCATGTGTGTTATTGCTATAGCTATTCAGAGACAGCGCTCTGGCCAAGGTTGTCTTAGGGACTGTATAGCGCCACCTAGTGCATTGTCTGTTGTGGTTGACACACACATTCACGAAAATGAACCAAATTTGGTGGGCTTGTGCGTTATTGCTATCGATAGTCAGAGATAGAGCTCTGGCCTAGGGTGTGGCTTAGGGACTCTATAGTGCTACCTAGCATGTTGTCTGTTGTGGCTGACACATACATTCAGGAAACTTGACCGAATTTGGTGGGCATGTGTGTTGCTAATGCACATGCCCACCAACACGCACATGTTGCTTCGTTAGATTCCGAAATCTCACAGGTCTCCGCACCGCAGGTGCTCGGGCCCGCCATCGCCGCTTGCGGCTATATTTAGGGCCCGAGCACCGAGGTGCGGCCACTGAAAGTGGCTGCACCGTAGGTGCAAGGCCCTATTGTTTTTGCTCAGATTATTATTATTTTTTTTCTTCTTCTTCCGTCTTACCTGTTTTTTTTTTTTCACCAACTTGGCATGCTCTAAAACTCTTGTAATTTGGCAGCCCTTTGTAGAATTGCAATCGAAACTCAGAGACAGAGCTTTGGCCTAGGGTGTGGCTCAGGGACTCTATAGCGCCACCTAGCGCGGTTTCTGTTGTGTTTGACACATACATGCACAAAAATGAACTAAATTTGGTGGGCATATGTGTTGTACTAATCTGAACAACTTTTACATTTAAATGATATAGTAAATCTTAGAGGAATTTGAGTTATGATTATGATTATGATTTTTGCACATCACGTATTTTGAAACACTTCTCCTAGACGGTTTATCGAAATCATGTCCTTTCAGCAGTAAAATGATCTTGAGGGGTTGCCCGAGAGGAATTGCGACCAGATTTTTGAATTTCAAAAGTATATTGAAATGGCGAAGGTTTGAATCTAGGTGTCTTATAAAAGAAACAAAAAGTTGGTGTTATAGGCAGAAAACAGTGACTAATTTGGATGAAATTTGATGGAGTATTAGTTAGTGTGTTTGTAGTGACAGTCATATACAAAGTTTTGAATTTGGTGTTGTTTGTGATTTTTAAAAGCGCATTAATGATTGTGGTGGATACAGTTTTAGCTAAAATATTTTGAAACGAGTTGATGAATGATTATAATCATATCAAGCTATGCTGCAATTTTGATTTTAACCATGTTAACAGAAAGTGAGTTATTTTTAATTTCATATTTGCCCAATCACACAGCCCCTCCTCTCTGTCCTTCTCTGCCTCTCTCTCTGTTGCAACTAACAGACACACGCACGCACTCTGTCACCCCCCTTCTCGGGTCCTCCCTAACTAACACACACACATTGACACACGCGCGGCTTTCTAGAGACACAGAGACAGACAGACACACACACACACACACACACACACACACACACACACACACACACACACACACACACACACACACACACACACACACACACACACACACACACACACACACACACACACACACACACACACACACACACACACACACACACACACACACACACACCCTTTGGGCAACCGTGGCCTACTGGTTAGGGCTTGGGGCTTGTAGCTGGAGGATTGCCGGTTCGATCCCTGACCAGTCCACAGCTGAAGTGCCCTTGAGCAAGGCACCTAACCCCTGACTGCTCCCTGAGCGCCGCTGGTTGGGCAGGCAGCTCACTGCTCTGAGTATAGTATATTAAAAAGTATACAAAAGTATATTGAAATGGCGAAGGTTTGAATCTAGGTGTCTTGTAAAAGAAACAGAAAGTTGGTGTTATAGGTTGAAAACAGTGACTAATTTGGATGAAATTTGATGGAGTATTAGTTAGTGTGTTTGTAGTGACAGTCATATGCAAAGTTTTGAATTTGGTGTTTGTGTTTTTTAAAAGTGCATTAATGATTGTGGTGGACACAGTTTTAGCTAAAATATTTTGAAGCGAGTTGACGAATAATTATAATCATATCAACCTATGCTGCAATTTTGAAATTTTGACTTTAGCCATGTTCACAGTAAGTGAGTATTTAGGTTTATTTGTGTTTGCATATGTCTTATACTCCATCCATTTAGCTGAGCAGGAGTAGGTGCTCTCTCTCTCAGCTGCATGTCTCTCTCGTCCCCTGCTACTACTCTACACAGACTCACAGACACTCTCTCACCCCTCCCCCGTCATTCTCTCTCTCTCTCAAGCACGCACGCGCGCACGCACACACACACACACACACACACACAGACACACACAAACGCACACACACACACACACACACACACACACACACACACACACACACACACACACACACACACACACACACACACACACACACACACACACACACACACACACACACACACACACACACACACACCCTCCCTCTTTCCTCCCTCCCTCCTTCCCTCTGGGCAGCCGTGGCCTACTGGTTAGGGCTTGGGGCTTGTAACTGGAAGGTTGCCGGTTCAATCCCCAACCAGTCCACCACTAAAGTGCCCTTGAGCAAGGCACCTAACCCCTCACTGCTCCCCCAGCACCGCTGGTTGGGCAGGCAGCTCACTGCTCTGGGTCAGTGTGTGATTCACCTCACTGTGTGTTCACTGTGTGCTGTGTGTGTTCACTAATTTGGTTAAATTGGGTTACGGGTCATTCCACGCCAAATCAACCAGAGCCCACGCACTTGCGTCTCAAAAAAATCTGAAAAAAATACCATGTGTGCCTATGTTACCCAGGAGACACTCTGTAAAATGTTTTTGTGCTAAGATCAATACTTTTCAAGTAACAGCCAGTTTTACAGGGGGAGGGGGGTGTCAAATTTGTTCTACCTCTTTTTTTTGTCAAAGTTCACAAGCTCATTGCTCAAGAACTAGAATCTGTAGGACGCTCAAATTTTGCAGGCTTGTGCATAAATAGGAATAGTATGCAGTAAAATCACCACGAGTAGTCTGGATGATCCTGCATGGTCATAGCAGTCCCTCAAAGTTGATCAAAATTTTATTGGAGTTCTTGGCTGGGCTCTGTTTAGGCTTACAGAAGACATATTTTTACTCAACATAGGCTCTTGATTTTTTTCTCTTATTGAGATCAGTAGAAACACTTTCCGAAAAAGCAATGAAGAGAAAAGAAAATCCATCAGGGACTGAACAGCAGACCTCACAAGTTTGAAAAATAATTTTGGATCTCATATTCAGAGCACCCTAACACCTTGTGGGAATATACAAAGATTTTTTTTATATTTTTTTCGTTAATCTGCATTACCTCTTCTTTTTGAAAACACCAATTTGACTTGTCTTATGCAAATCTTTCTTTTTCATTTTCCACCCTAAACATGGACAAAATGCACCATTGAGATCAATATGTTTTGTCCCCACCCGGCAATTTCAGTGATTCAGTGATTTTAGTGGCACCTAGTGGTTACTCTATACAAAACAAATCTCTCAATAGATCTCTATGGTGCATTTTGCCCTTGTTCAGGGTGGGAAATGAAAAAGAAAGATTTGCATAAGACAAGTCAAATTGGTGTTTTTAAAAAGAAGAGGTAATGCAGATTATAGAAAAAAATATTTAAAAAATCTTTGTATATTCCCACAAGGTGTTAGGGTGCTCTGAATATGAGATCCAAATTTATTTTTCAAACTTGTGAGGTCTACTGTTCAGTGCCTGATGAATTTTCTTTTCTCTTCATTGCTTTTTCGGAGAGTGTTTCTACTTATTCAATAAGAAAAAAAAAAACAAGAGTCTATGTTGAGTAAAAATGTGTCTTCTGAAGGCCTAAACAGAACCCAGCCAAAAACTCCAATAAAATTTTGATCAACTTTGAGGGACTGCTATGACCATGCAGGATCATCCAGACTACTCGTGGTGATTTTACTGCATACTATTCCTATTTATGCACCAGCCTGCAAAATTTGAGCCTCCTACAGATTCTAGTTCTTGAGCAATGAGCTTGTGAACTTTGACAAAAAAAAGAGGCAGAACAAATTTGACACCCCCCTCCCCCTGTAAAACTGGCTGTTACTTGAAAAGTATTGATCTTAGCACAAAAACATTTTACAGAGTGTCTCCTGGGTAACATAGGCACACATGGTATTTTTTTCAGATTTTTTTGAGACGCAAGTGCGTGGGCTCTGGTTGATTTGGCGTGGAATGACCCTTACATGCAGAGAAATAAATTTCCCTCACGGGATCAAAAAAGTGTATATTCTATTCTATTGATCCATTTGTCTCTACCCCCTCTGTCTGTGTCTGTCTAGTGTTATTGCTATCGATAGTCAGAGATAGAGCTCTGGCCTAGGGTGTGGCTTAGGGACTCTATAGCGCTACCTAGCATATTGTCTGTTTTGGCTGACACATACATTCAGGAAAATTGACCAAATTTGGTGGGCATGTGTGTTGCTCATGCACATGCCCACCAACACGCACATGTTGCTTTGTTAGATTCCAAAATCTCACAGGTCTCCGCACCGCTGGTGCTCGGGCCCGCCATCGCCGCTTGCGGCTATATTTATTAGGGCCCGAGCACCGAGGTGCGGCCACTGAAAGTGGCTGCACCGTAGGTGCAAGGCCCTATTGTTTTTGCTCAGATTATTATTATTATTAGGGCCCGAGCACCGAGGTGCGGCCACTGAAAGTGGCTGCACCGTAGGTGCAAGGCCCTATTGTTTTTGCTCAGATTATTATTATTATTATTATTCTCTCTTCCTCTTAGCCCGTTTGGCCGTTTCACCAACTTGGCATAAACCAAAACTCTTGTAATTTGGCAGGCATATGTAGAATTGCATTTGATACTCAGAGACAGAGCCCTGGCCTAGGGTGTGGCTCAGGGACTCTATAGCGCCACCTACCGCGCTGTCTGTTGTGGTTGACACATACATTCACGGAAATGAACCAAATTTGGTGGACATGTGTGTTGTATTATTCTGAACAAGTTTTACATTTACACTACATAGTGAATCTTAAACAAATTTGAGTTATGATTATGATTATGATTTTTGCACATCATGTATTTTGAAACACTTCTCCTAGACGGTTTATCGAAATCATGTCATATGAGCAGTAAAATGATCTTGAGGGGTTGCCCGAGAGGAATTGCGAACAGATTTTTGAATTTTCGAAGCATATCGAAATGGCGAAGGTTTGAATTATGGCGTCTTATTATGAAACAGGAAGTTGGTGTTATAGGCAGAAAAAAGGTTAGGAATTGTATGTAATTTGGCAGATACACATGGAATTGCATCTGCTAGTCAGGGACAGAGCTCTGGCCTAAGGTGTGGCTTCGGGACTCTATAGCGCCACCTAGTAGCACATTATCTGTTGTGGTTGACACAAACATTCACGAAAATGAACCAAATTTGGTGGACTTATGTCTTATTGCTATCACTAGTCAGAGACAGAGCTCTGGCCTAAGGTGTGGCTTAGGGACTCTATAGCGCCACCTAGTAGCACGTTATCTGTTGTGGTTGACACAAACATTCACGAAAATGAACCAAATTTGGTGGACTTATGTGTTATTGCTATCGCTAGTCAGAGACAGAGCTTTGGCCTAGGGTGTGGCTTAGGGACTCTATAGCGCCACCTAGTGCGTTGTCTGTTGTGGTTGAAACATACATTCACGAAAATGAACCAAATTTGGTGGGCACATGTGTTATTGCCATCGCTATTCAGAGACAGAGCTCTGGCTGAGGGTGTGGCTTAGGGACTCTATAGCGCCACCTAGTGCATTGTCTGTTGTGATTGACACATACATTCACGAAAATGAACCAAATTTGGTTAGCATATGTGTTATTGCTATAGCTATTCAGAGACACGATCTGGCCAAGGGTGTCTTATGGACTGTATAGCGCCACCTAGCGCATTGTGTGTTGTGGTTGACACACACATTCACGAAAATGAACCAAATTTGGTGGGCTTGTGCGTTATTGCTATCGATAGTCAGAGATAGAGCTCTGGCCTAGGGTGTGGCTTAGGGACTCTATAGCGCCACCTAGCGTGTTGTCTGTTGTGGTTGACACATACATTCAGGAAAATTTACCAAATTTGGTGGGCATGTGTGTTGCTCATGCACATGCCCACCAACACGCACATGTTGCTTTGTTAGATTCCGAAATGTCACAGGTCTCCGCACCGCAGGTGCTCGGGCCCGCCATCGCCGCTTGCGGCTATATTTATTATTATTATACTTCTATTCCTCTTACCCTTAACTTTTTCGCCCTTTTTCACCAACTTGACATGCACTAAAACTCTTGTAATTTGGCATCTAGATGTGGAATTGTTAACTGTACTTAGAGACAAAGGTTTGGCCAAGGGTGTGGCTCAAGGACTGTATAGCGCCACCTAGCGTGCTGTCTGCTGTGGTTGACGCATACATTCACGGAAATGAACCAAATTTGGTGGACGTGTGTGTTGTATTATTCTGAACAAGTTTTACATTTAAACTATATAGTGAATCTTAGAAGAATTTGAATTATGTGAGATTTTCTGATTTTTGCACATCATGTATTTTGAAATACTTCTCCTAGACGGTTTATCGAAATTTTGTCATTTAAACACTAAAATGATCTTGAGGGGTGGCCTGAGAGGAATTGCGACCAGATTTTTGAATTTCAAAAGTATATCGAAATGGCGAAGGTTTGAATCTAGGTGTCTTATAAAAGAATCAAAAAGTTGGTGTTATAGGCAGAAAACAGTGACTAATTTGGATGAAATTTGATGGAGTATTAGTTAGTGTGTTTGTAGTGACAGTCATATACAAAGTTTTGAATTTGGTGTTGTTTGTGTTTTTTAAAAGCGCATTAATGATTGTGGTGGACACAGTTTTAGCTAAAATATTTTTAAGCGAGTTGATGAATAATTATAATCATATCAACCTATGCTGCAATTTTGATTTCAACCATGTTAACAGAAAGTGAGATATTTAGGTTTATTAGGTTTTTATAGGTCTGTTTCCCTAGCCGCGCATGGTCTTGCTCCCTCACTGTGGCTCACCCACTCTCCCCCCACAGTTCTTCCCACCCCTCCCCTCTCTCCCAGCTGGATGTCTCTCTAACCTCCCCCGCTTTCCACATAGAGACTCAGACACAGACAGACACACACACACACACACACAGACACACACACACACACAGGTTTGAACCTAGGTGTTTTATAAAAGGAACAATAAGTTGGTGTTATAGGCAGAAAGCAGTGACTAATTTGGATGAAATTGAATGGAGTATTAGATAGTGTGGTTGTAGTGACAGTCACATTCAAGTTTTGATGTTGTTTGGTGTGGTTGTGATTTTGTCACTTATAATAGCATATTAATGATTGACACATAGTTTTACCTAAAGTATTATGAGATGAGTTTACAAATACTAATAGTCATATTAACCTATGCTGCAATTTTGACTTTAAACACATTAACAGAAAGTGAGTTATTTAGGGTTATTTGTTTGATGCCCTAGGGAATGAAACTCAATTGTCTGTAAAAGTCTCTCACTCATTTGACATTCTGTGGTCGAGAGCACTGTCCCGCCCACTACATCATGTGATTTGTTAGTCAGTGCAGATCCAGGCGACCCCATAGAAGACTCATAGCATAGCTCTACACTGAGTGTTTTCGTGGATTTATATTGTGGAAACAGTGCAATCATTTTGACTTTTTGTCTACGGAGTTATTCTTGAAAGTAAGGTAACAGTTTTGTTGAAACGCAACTTTGCAAGCTATTTGATGCGGTTCAATAAGTTGGCTAAAGCGCTCGTTTCCTCCATCTAGCTAACTCCAAGTGATGGACGTTAGTGATATGGTGTTTACTAGCTAGTTTATCTTAGCTTACAAATAGAGCCTTGATAGCCTAGGTGACAGCCTAACTAGGCCTACCGAAACACAATCCAAACTGTTGACAGTTGTAAAATGTAACGTGAAGTTCAAATGTGTCACTGTTTGGGAGTAGCCTGCCTTTTGGGAGCTAACGTTATAGCAAGGCAGGTTTTTGTCACGTTCGGTAATTAACAAGTCCCAGTGCGATAACGAACGTCAAATAGCCTAGCTGCTACTGTAGTTGGTCTTGTTTGAAAAGGTCTAGCGGAAAACAACAGGCACCTAGGGCCAGCCGTAGTAAATTCGACCTGGTTTTAAATCTTGGCCTAAGCTAGCTAGCTAGCTAGCTAACTCCAAGTGATGCACGTTAGCGATATGGTGCTTACTAGTTTATTTTAGCTTACAAATAGAGCATTGATAGCCTAGGTGTCAGTTTAACTCCTGAAACATAATCCAAACTTTTGACAGTTGTAAAACGTAACGAGAAGTTCAAATGTGTCACATTTTGGGAGTAGCCTACCGTTTGTGAGTGGAAGCTAGCTAATGCTAGCTATTAGTGGAGGACGTAAGTTTGAAACCACAACGAACTTACTCTGCCTAACTGAAGGAGGACGTTTCTCCATGGACATCTAGAAAGCAGGAGAGAAGATGACAGAACTAGAACTGGCCGTCTGCTTCACTGGTTAGCTTTCAATCAAGGTAAGAACATTTCCCTCCAGTGCAAGGCAGGTTAATGTTAATCAGTTGTGGTGATTAATTGCCTTTAAATGGAGTGAACCATCTATCTATTCAAAATAATCTAAACGTTTCCACTGTCTGGAAATACGCTAGTTTGGTGCCACCGATTCATATGAGCAGTCGTGCAATGTGTGTGTGATCCAAGTGAAACCATACGAGGCTAGAAACAACGATATTTTTCAAACGATTGATTCCTGCAACTATACATTGAAACAGCATAGGCAGACTGCCTAATCCTAGTTTTTGAAACGATTGAAGATGGTATGAACATAGTTTATCCCTTTGCATGCGTTTGCAAACATGCTCTGGGTAGACTTCAAAACGTTTTTTTATTATTTGATCTGCCATCACTAAGCCTAGTTTATTAGGCTATAGGCCTATGCATTAATAACCTTGCCTATGATGGGCTGAGAAATCTGCTGTCGACGTTAGGCATGAAACGGTAGGCTCAAATTATTTATTTAAAAGACGTAATTTATGAAGTTGTTGTTGGCTTTGCCACGCGTTCGCATCCAGTTTGACGTGTCCGGATTTTCCGATAATGACAGCAATCTCGTGATGGCAATATTGACTTTTAATTTCTGCGCGTGTAAACTAGTCTAGGCTACAGTGCCTGAAGTTAGCTGTGACAGACTAGCCTACTGGTTTTCATAGTTTTAGCCACAAAGCCTGTCTACCCTAGGTCAACTAAATTGTTTAGTTATCACCTTGTCATGTCGCGTTTTTCCAGCCTTATCTCCGTGCGCCCCATGTCATTCAAAACGTCATTCAAAACATATTTCGGGATAGCCATCTCACTATGAGAAAACGTATGACGACAGTGCTAAGAGATTAACACATTGGCATGCTTGGTAAACTTGTCTTGCACATAATATTGAGCTGATTTTTTTAGTGAAAATGGCCTGTAGCATTGTGCTGATAGATGAAAAAAGTCGCCTATTTAAAGGCACAGTTTGAATTTTAATCCTAGCTCTCCATTTAGTGTGTGCACTTGAACAAGTGATGTAGCTTATAACAGTAGGGCCAGACATCTGTTTTTAAGAGGAAAGGTGTAGGACATGTTACTTTGGAAGGAGAGGGAGTGGTGCAATTTGATTTTCTTTGGAACTTAAATATCATCAAGCAACCTCTTCAAACAGCATCAATATATCAATAAGCCTATTCACTATTATATTATACGGAGTGATTATTTGCACCCGGGTGTAAATAGTGGAATGGAGGCATTTTCTTATTTGCACCCAAACCGGAAATGCGTGCTATCCAACATAGCGGGACCATCTTGGCAGGAGATGGCCTACCTAAATCTAACAAGTAAGGATTATTAAAACTATATTTGAGATGGGAAAGTGGTGCTAAATTTCCACAAACTTTATTCAGTGAACGGGTAAAGCCGTCCGTTTGCAAGCAAAATCAAGAAACACGATCTTTTAGTTTTGTTTACCGTTACCTAGCAACCCCAACAAGTAAGTCAATAATTAGTATTCTCCCCTATTCCTTCAACGGTGCGCAGTGCAGCGGTAAAGTGACCGGATTACCATGCTCGAGGTGTTGGGTTCGAATCTCATATGATGATTGTTTTTTTTTTTGCCTGCCAAAGTACGCACCATGACTTCTTTTTTGAGTTTGTGCTTTTTGAACCTGTCAAAGATTGAATGGTTATGAGTACAGTTAAGTAGAAGTAGGCTTCAGTAGTTGTTAGAAAGGTTGTGTTTTGACTTTGAGCCCCCAACGCTGCCTGGAAGGCGCTTAGGCGTGGGTTAAGGTTAAGGTTAGGGTTAAGGTTAGGTTAAGGTTAGGGTTAAGGTTAGGTTAAGGTTAGGTTAAGGTTAGGGTTAAGGTTAGGAGTAGGATTAAGTGTTTTTAAGTCAACAGTGGCAGCGCTGCCTGGAAGACAACTCAGAAAACAACTCTTTAAAGTAGCTTGTCTTTGATGAAGCTACCACATGACCACTCATTACCCTAATATTTGTATAATCACTTCCAAGTAACCCAGACATGGCAAAACAGCTAAAAACTGTTCAAAACTAAATTAGGCCTAGCCTACTGTAGAGCTGGTAAATACACAGGCCTATTGACAGAGAACATGGATGTTAGACATCGGGTGTAAATAGTATTGTTGATTATTACACTATTTACACCCGGGTGTAAATAGTAATGTTGATTATTACACTATTTACACCCGGGTGTAAATAGTAATGTTGATTATTTGCACCCGGGTGTAAATAGTAATGTTCATTATTTACACCCGGGTGCAAATAGTCTCTGCCTATATTATATTGTACAGGACTAGAGCTAGAGGACTAAGGGGGCAGGCTATATGTTATCAAGTAGGCCTATATTAAAACATGTAGTCAACATTATAACTTTATGTTGGTTTAAGTGAAAACAAAGCATGTCATGAACTAGGAAAATCCATGGTACTACATCATTGTTGGCAAAATGATCATGATAGCCTACATATTTCATCCATATCTGGTTTAGTCTTGAGCAGGCCTAGGCTACTTTGCTATAAATTAGTCGTAGACTTATTACAATATAGTCTATGTATATCTATATATATCGAGGGCTGAGAACCACAGGGGCGTAAGTGACATTTCACCAACTTTACAAGAGAGCCAAAACAAATCTAACTGCTTATGTTCACAGTTAAAGACCTTTGGTTTTTGGTTTTGTCAATCATTTTATATTTATAAATATTTTACTTCTATAATTGTGTCAGCTAAAAAGAGCTCAAGAGCTTTCAGGTGATATATATAACTCAATTTTGACCAAAATGTCACTTACGCAACTGCCCCTTTGGTTCTCAGCCCTCGATATATGTTATAATGTTTATATGTATCACAGTTTATCAACAGTTCTCATAAAAGTCATCTGATGTTATCATTTAAGGGGTCATTTTTGAAAACTTTCTCCTGAGGGTGCTGGGTATATTTTCCTCTTTTTTGTCCTTTGCCAATCACACCCCTGAAATATGGTGTGAATCAATCCATGCTGTTCAACATCGAGTGCTGTCAGTAAGAAAAAGAACAAGGAAACTTGATATGACAGAGCAGCAAACACTAATTTTCTATGCCCCATTCAGTTAACCTAATGATAGTTGCTGGTTCAGTATTCGGCTAAGGTTGTATCAAATTTCCTGGTTCTTTATCCTACAGTGACCTCAAACAACAGGGCTTTGAATTTGTTCACTCACAATTTCAATACTGGAAAACTGGTCTTGAAAGTCCTTAAAAAGTGCTTGAATTTGGCCATGATAATGGTGTACAAACCCTGTGCATGTAAATTTAACGGTCTATCGTAGCAATAACAGCAACATTTTCTTTTATTTGGACTTCGGATAGACTTTTTATGAGGAACATTTAAAACCCTTGAACTAATAAAGTAAATTAAGTGAGAGGAAGTGTGCAGACCTTTTACTCTTTTTTTGAACATTTAAAACCCTACAACTTATCTTCGTGGCAGAAGGCGTACTTTAGAAATTTCACAGACAAAATTGTTTTTGCTACCCCTAGTCAGAGACAGAGCTCTGGTCTAGGGTGTGGCTTAGGGACTCTATTAGGGATGCACCGATTCAACTTTTTCAGTCCCGATACAGATACCGATGCCTGGGCTCTGCGTATCGGTCGATATCCGATACCGATCCGATACCATTGTTAATTAATAAACTGTATACCTCACCATGTGGAAAAGACTAAAGGCATCAGGCTTGACTTCATTCTTCAGTCTTTCCCTAACTAAACATTACTTTCCTAAAAAAAATCTAACAAAATAACACTTAGATATAAAGGTAATGTATTATTATTATTATTATTATTATTATAATTATCATCATCATTATTGATTATATTACTAGTATTAAAAATAAACAGTTGTACATCAGCAGCAACTTGGAACAGCATTCAAATTCAAGTTCACAGTTATTACTAAATAATACATCTAACAAAAAAAACAATTTTGCAGATAAAAATCCCGTATTAGTGACATACATTGAAACACCCCTGCCAAAATGGTGTCACCCGCGAAACCCCTCTATTTACTCATAGTGGTACGGTCCTGCAGTTTCCCCACGATAAACTAATTAGTTCACACGGAGTTTGAATGGTGGTAAACGGTAGAAGTTGTACGTTTTATCTAATAAATTATAAGTTTTTAACAGCCAATTTGAACATTTGCATGTCTTTATACCAAGAACAGTTTATACAGATGAGATGAAAATGACAATGTGTTTAGTTTGAGTAGCCTATTTTGTTGACTATTACACATTAACGTGTTGCCTAAATGCAACAAAACGCATAAAGATCGTAATTAATCTATGACAAATGGTGGTTAGTATAGATATTCTTTTGATCCTATGACATAAATTTGGTATCTGTATTTATCCCATCCATGAATTTAGACACTCAGAGCACACAGTGAGGTGAGGCACGCTCTAACCCGCAGCAGTGAGCTGCGCTAAATAGCTGGTTGCGCGTCATGGCTCAGCCTTTTTTTGAGACTATATTAAATTCGGATCGGCCCATGGATCGGCTAATTTTTTCCGATCCCCGATCCAGCTATTTTGTTCATATCGGGGCCGATATCCGATCCAAATATCGGATCGGTGCATCCCTAGACTCTATAGTGCGTGCCACCTAGCAGATTGTGTTGTGGTGATGTGTACATTCACGAAAATGAAGCAAATTTGGTGGTTTTGTGTGTTGTTGCTGCCGCTACTGAAAGATAGAGCTGTGACACATACATTGACACAATTAGGTAGGCTTGTGTGTTATTGCTACCGCTAGTCAGGGACAGAGCTCTGGCCTAGGGTGTCGCTTAGGTACTCCATAGTGCCACCTAGCATGTTGTCTTTTGTGGTTGACACATGTATTCACAAAAATGAACCAAATTTAGTGGGCATGTATGTTGCTCATGCACAGGCACACCAACCCACACATGTTGCTTTGTTAGATTCCGAAATGTCACAGGTCTCCGCACCGCAGGTGCTCGGGCCCGCCATCGCCGCTTGCGGCTATATTTATTATTATTATAGTATAATTATCTTACCAGTAACATTTTTCACCAACTTGGCATGCTCTAAAACTCTTGCGATTTAGCTGGCATATGTAGAATTGCATTTGATACTCAGACACAGAGCTGTGGCCTAGGGTGTGGCTCAGGGACTCTATAGCGCCACCTAGCGCGCCGTCTACTGTGGTTGACACATACATTCACGGAAATGAACCAAATTTGGTGGACATGTGTGTTGTATTATTCTGAACAAGTTTTAAATTCAAACTATATAGTGAATCTTAGAAGAATTTGAGTTATGATTATGATTATGATTTTTGCACATCACATATTTTGAAATACTTCTCCTAGACGGTTTATCGAAATCATGTCATATGAGCACTAAAATGATCTTGAGGGGTTGCCTGAGAGGAATTGCGACCAGATTTTTGAATTTTTGAAGTATATTGAAATGGCGAAGGTTTGAATTATGGCGTTTTATTAAGAAACAGGAAGTTGGAGTTATAGGCAGAAAAAAGGTTAGGAATTGTATGTAATTTGGCAGCTACATGTGGAATTGCTTCTGCTAGTCAGAGACAGGGCTCTGGCCTAAGGTGTGGCTTTGGGACTCTATAGCGCCACCTAGCAGCACGTTATCTGTTGTGGTTGACACAAACATTCACGAAAATTAACCAAATTTGGTGGACTTGTGTGTTATTGCTGTGGCTAGTCAGAGACAGAGCTTTGGCCTAGGGTGTGGCATAGGGACTCTATAGCGCCACCTAGCAGCACCTAATCTGTTGTGGTTGACACAAACATTCACGAAAATGAACTAAATTTGGTGGGCATGTGTGTTATTGCTATTGCTAGTCAGAGACAGAGCTCTAGCCAAGGGTGTGGCTTAGGGAATCTATAGCGCCACCTAGCAGCACGTTATCTGTTGTGGTTGACACAAACATTCACGAAAATGAACCAAATTTGGTGGGCTTGTGTGTTATTGCTATTGCTAGTCAGAGACAGAGCTCTAGCCAAGGGTGTGGCTTAGGGACTCTATAGTGTCACATACATTCAAGAAAATTAGTCAAATGTGGTGGGCTTGTGTGTTATTGCTACCACTAGTCATAGACAGAGCTCTGGCCTAGAGTGTGGCTTAGGGACTCTAGAGCGCCACCTAGCGCATTGTCTGTTGTGGTTGACACATACATTCACGAAAATGAACCAAATTTGGTGGGCATGTGTGTTATTGCTATTGCTAGTCAGAGACAGAGCTCTAGCCAAGGGTGTGGCTTAGGGACTCTATAGCACCACCTAGCATATAGGCTGTTGTAGTTGTCACATACATTCACGAAAATTAATCAAATGTGGTGGGCTTGTGTGTTATTGCTACCACTAGTCAGAGACAGAGCTCTTGCCTAGAGTGTGGCTTAGGGACTCTAGAGCGCCACCTAGCGCATTGTCTGTTGTGGTTGACACATACATTCACGAAAATGAACCAAATTTGGTGGGCATGTGTGTTATTGCTATAGCTATTCAGAGACAGCGCTTTGGCCAAGTTGTCTTAGGGACTGTATAGCGCCACCTAGTGCATTGTCTGTTGTGGTTGACACACGCATTCACGAAAATGAACCAAATTTGGTGGGCTTGTGCGTTATTGCTATCGATAGTCAGAGATAGAGCTCTGGCCTAGGGTGTGGCTTAGGGACTCTATAGCGCTACCTAGCATGTTGTCTGTTGTGGCTGACACATACATTCAGGAAACTTGACCGAATTTGGTGGGCATGTGTGTTGCTCATGCACATGCCCACCAACACGCACATGTTGCTTTGTTAGATTCCGACATCTCACAGGTATCCGCACCGCAGGTGCTCGGGCCCGCCATCGCCGCTTGCGGCTATATTTATTATTACGGCCCGAGCACCGAGGTGCGGCCGCTGTAGCAGCGGCTGCACCGTAGGTGCAAGGCCCTATTGTTTCTGCTCAGATTATTAGGGCCCGAGCACCGAGGTGCGGCCACTGAAAGTGGCTGAACCGTAGGTGCAAGGCCCTATTGTTTCTGCTCAGATTATTAGGGCCCGAGCACCGAGGTGCGGCCACTGAAAGTGGCTGCACCGTAGGTGCAAGGCCCTATTGTTTTTGTACAGATTATTAGGGCCCGAGCACCGAGGTGCGGCCACTGAAAGGGGCTGCACCGTAGGTGCAAGGCCCTATTGTTTCTGCTCAGATTATTATTAGGGCCCGAGCACCGAGGTGCGGCCACTGAAAGTGGCTGCACCGTAGGTGCAAGGCCCTATTGTTTTTGCTCAGATTATTATTAGGGCCCGAGCACCGAGGTGCGGCCACTGAAAGTGGCTGCACCGGAGGTGCAAGGCCCTATTGTTTTTGCTCAGATTATTAGGGCCCGAGCACCGAGGTGCGGCCGCTGTAGCAGCGGCTGCACCGTAGGTGCAAGGCCCTATTGTTTTTGCTCAGATTATTATTATTGTTTTTCCGTCTTACCGAATTCCTTTTTTCACCAACTTGGCATGCTCTAAAACTCTTGAAATTTGGCAGCTACGTGTGGAATTGGTAACGCTACTCAGAACCAGAGCTCTGGCCTAGGGTGTGGCTCAGGGGCAGTATAGCGCCACCTAGCATGGTTTCTGTTGTGTTTGACACATACATGCACGAAAATGAACTAAATTTGGTACGCATATGTGTTGCATTAATCTGAACAACTTTTACATTTAAACAATATAGTAAATCTTAGAAGAATTTGAGTTATGATTATGATTATGATTTTTGCACATCACGTATTTTGAAACACTTCTCCTAGACAGTGTATCGAAATCATGTCATATAAGCACTAAAATGATCTTGAGGGGTTGCCCGAGAGGAATTGCGACCAGATTTTTGAATTTCAAAAGTATATTGAAATGGCGAAGGTTTGAATCTAGGCGTCTTATAAAAGAAACAAAAAGTTGGTGTTATAGGCAGAAAACAGTGACCAATTTGGATGAAATTTGATGGAGTATTAGTCAGTGTGTTTGTAGTGACAGTCATATACAAAGTTTTGAATTTGGTGTTGTTTGTGATTTTTAAAAGCGCATTAATGATTGTGGTGGATACAGTTTTAGCTAAAATATTTTGAAGCGAGTTGATGAATGATTATAATCATATCAAGCTATGCTGCAATTTTGATTTTAACCATGTTAACAGAAAGTGAGTTATTTTTAATTTCATATTTGCCCAATCACACAGCCCCTCCTCTCTGTCCTTCTCTGCCTCTCTCTCTGTTGCAACTAACAGACACACGCACGCACTCTGTCACCCCCCTTCTCGGGTCCTCCCTAACTAACACACACACATTGACACACGCGCGGCTTTCTAGAGAGACAGAGACAGAGACAGAGACAGACACAGACACACACACACACACACACACACAGACACACACACACACACACACACACACACACACACACACACACACACACACACACACACACACACACACACACACACACACACACACACACACACACCCTTTGGGCAACCGTGGCCTACTGGTTAGGGCTTGGGGCTTGTAGCTGGAGGATTGCCGGTTCGATCCCTGACCAGTCCACAGCTGAAGTGCCCTTGAGCAAGGCACCTAACCCCTGACTGCTCCCTGAGCGCCGCTGGTTGGGCAGGCAGCTCACTGCTCTGAGTATAGTATATTAAAAAGTATACAAAAGTATATTGAAATGGCGAAGGTTTGAATCTAGGTGTCTTGTAAAAGAAACAGAAAGTTGGTGTTATAGGTAGAAAACAGTGATTAATTTGGATGAAATTTGATGGAGTATTAGTTAGTGTGTTTGTAGTGACAGTCATATGCAAAGTTTTGAATTTGGTGTTGTTTGTGTTTTTTAAAAGTGCATTAATGATTGTGGTGGACACAGTTTTAGCTAAAATATTTTGAAGCGAGTTGACGAATAATTATAATCATATCAACCTATGCTGCAATTTTGAAATTTTGACTTTAGCCATGTTCACAGTAAGTGAGTATTTAGGTTTATTTGTGTTTGCATGTGTCTTATACTCCATCCATTTAGCTGAGCAGGAGTAGGTGCTCTCTCTCTCAGCTGCATGTCTCTCTCGTCCCCTGCTAATTCTCTACACAGACTCACAGACACTCTCTCACCCCTCCCCCGTCATTCTCTCTCTCTCTCACGCACTCACGCGTGCGCGCGCGCACACACACCACCCACCCACCCACCCTCCCTCCCTCCCTCCCTCCCTCCCTCCCTCCCTCCCTCCCTCTTTCCCCCTTCCCTCCTTCCCTCTGGGCAGCCGTGGCCTACTGGTTAGGGCTTGGGGCTTGTAACTGGAAGGTTGCCGGTTCAATCCCCAACCAGTCCACCACTAAAGTGCCCTTGAGCAAGGCACCTAACCCCTCACTGCTCCCCCAGCACCGCTGGTTGGGCAGGCAGCTCACTGCTCTGGGTCAGTGTGTGATTCACCTCACTGTGTGTTCACTGTGTGCTGTGTGTGTTCACTAATTTGGTTAAATTGGGTTACATGCAGAGAAATAAATTTCCCTCACGGGATCAAAAAAGTGTATATTCTATTCTATTGATCCATTTGTCTCTACCCCCTCTGTCTGTGTCTGTCTAGCGTTATTGCTATCGATAGTCAGAGATAGAGCTCTGGCCTAGGGTGTGGCTTATGGACTCTATAGCGCTACCTAGCATATTGTCTGTTGTGGCTGACACATACATTCAGGAAAATTGACCAAATTTGGTGGGCATGTGTGTTGCTCATGCACATGCCCACCAACACGCACATGTTGCTTTGTTAGATTCCAAAATCTCACAGGTCTCCGCACCGCTGGTGCTCGGGCCCGCCATCGCCGCTTGCGGCTATATTTCTTATTATTATAGTATAATTCTCTTACCAGTAACATTTTTCACCAACTTGGCATGCTCTAAAACTCTTGCAATTTAGCTGGCATATGTAGAATTGCATTTGATACTCAGACACAGAGCTGTGGCCTAGGGTGTGGCTCAGGGACTCTATAGCGCCACCTAGCGCGCCGTCTACTGTGGTTGACACATACATTCACGGAAATGAACCAAATTTGGTGGACATGTGTGTTGTATTATTCTGAACAAGTTTTACATTCAAACTATATAGTGAATCTTAGAAGAATTTGAATTATGTGAGATTTTCTGATTTTTGCACATCATGTATTTTGAAATACTTCTCCTAGACGGTTTATCGAAATTATGTCATTTAAGCACTAAAATGATCTTGAGGGGTTGCCTGAGAGGAATTGCGACCAGATTTTTGAATTTCAAAAGTATATTGAAATGGCGAAGGTTTGAATCTAGGTGTCTTATAAAAGAAACAAAAAGTTGGTGTTATAGGCAGAAAACAGTGACTAATGTGGATGAAATTTGATGGAGTATTAGTTAGTGTGTTTGTAGTGACAGTCATATACAAAGTTTTGAATTTGGTGTTGTTTGTGTTTTTTAAAAGCGCATTAATGATTGTGGTGGACACAGTTTTAGCTAAAATATTTTGAAGCGAGTTGATGAATAATTATAATCATATCAACCTATGCTGCCATTTTGATTTCAACCATGTTAACAGAAAGTGAGATATTTAGGTTTATTGGGTTTTTATAGGTCTGTGTGCCTAGCCGCGCACGGTCTGGCTCCCTCACTGTTTCCCTCCCCCCACAGTTCTTTCCACCCCTCCCCTCTCTCCCAGCTGGATGTCTCTCTAACCTCCCCCGCTTTCCACATAGAGACTCAGACACAGACACAGACAGACACACACACACACACACACACACACACACACACACACACACACACACACACACACACACACACACACACACACACACAGACACACACACACACACAGGTTTGAACCTAGGTGTCTTATAAAAGGAACAATAAGTTGGTGTTATAGGCAGAAAACAGTGACTAATTTGGATGAAATTTAATGGAGTATTAGATAGTGTGGTTGTAGTGACAGTCACATTCAAGTTTTGATTTTGTTTGGTGTGGTTGTGATTTTGTCACTTATAATAGCATATTAATGATTGTGGTTGACACATAGTTTTACCTAAAGTATTATGAGATGAGTTTACAAATACTAATAGTCATATTAACCTATGCTGCAATTTTGACTTTAAACACATTAACAGAAAGTGAGTTATTTAGGGTTATTTGTTTGATGCCCTAGGGAATGAAACTCAATTGTCTGTAAAAGTCTCTCACTCATTTGACATTCTGTGGTCGAGAGCACTGTCCCCGCCCACTACACCATGTGATTTGTTAGTCAGTGCAGATCCAGGCGACCCCATAGAAGTCTCAGTCAATGTAGCTCTATACTGAGTGTTTTCGTGGATTTATCGTGGAAACAGTGCAATCATTCTGACTTTTTGTCTACGGAGTTATTCTTGAAAGTAAGGTAACAGTTTTGTTGAAACGCAACTTTGCAAGCTATTTGATGCGGTTCAATAAGTTGGCTAAAGCGCTCGTTTCCTCCATCTAGCTAACTCCAAGTGATGCACGTTAGTGATATGGTGTTTACTAGCTAGTTTATCTCAGCTTACAAATAGAGCCTTGATAGCCTAGGTGACAGCCTAACTGGGCCTACTGAAACATAATCCAAACTTTTGACAGTTGTAAAATGTAACGTAAAGTTCAAATGTGTCACTGTTTGGGAGTAGCCTGCCGTTTGGGAGCTAACGTTATAGCAAGGCAGGTTTTTGTCACGTTCGGTAATTAACAAGTCCCAATGCGATAACGAACGTCAAATAGCCTACTGTAGTTGGTCTTGTTTGAAAAGGTCTAGCGGAAAACACAACAGGCACCTAGGGCCAGCCGTAGTAAATTCGACCTGGTTTTAAATCTTGGCCTAAGCTAGCTAGCTAGCTAGCTAAGCTAGCTAAGCTAGCTAGCTAACTCCAATTGATGCACGTTAGCGATATGGTGTTTACTAGTTTATTTTAGCTTGCAAATAGAGCATTGATAGCCTAGGTGTCAGTTTAACTCCTGAAACATAATCCAAACTTTTGACAGATGTAAAACGTAATGAGAAGTTCAAATGTGTCACATTTTGGGAGTAGCCTACCGTTTTTGAGTGGAAGCTAGCTAATGCCTTTATTAGTGGAGGACGTAAGTTTGAAACCACAACGAACTTACTCTGCCTAACTGAAGGAGGACGTTTCTCCATGGACATCTAGAAAGCAGGAGAGAAGATGACAGAACTAGAACTGGCCGTCTGCTTAGCTTTCAATCAAGGTAAGAACATTTCCCTGCAGTGCAAGGCAGGTTAATGTTATTCAGTTGTGGTGATTAATTACCTTTAAATTGAGTGAACCATCTATCTATTCAAAATAATCTAAACGTTTCCCCTATCTGGAAATACGTTAGTTTGGTGCCACCGATTCATATGAGCAGTCGTGCAATGTGTGTGTGATCCAAGTGAAACCATACGAGGCTAGAAACAACCATATTTTTCAAACGATTGATTCCTGCAACTAATACATGCAAACAGCATAGGCAGACTGCCTAATCCTAGTTTTTGAAACGATTGAAGATGGTATGAACATAGTTTATCCCTTTGCATGCGTTTGCAAACATGCTCTGGGTAGACTTCAAAACGTTTTTTTATTATTTGATCTGCCATCACTAAGCCTAGTTAAATTAGGCTATAGGCCTATGCATTAATAACCTTGCCTATGATGGACTGAGAAATTTGCTGTCGACGTTAGGCATGAAACGGTAGGCTCAAATTATTTATTTAAAAGACGTAATTTATGAAGTTGTTGTTGGCTTTGCCACGCGTTCGCATCCAGTTTGACGTGTCCGGATTTTCCGATAATGACAGCAATCTCGTGATGGCAATATTGACTTTTAATTTCTGCGCGTGTAAACTAGTCTAGGCTACAGTGCCTGAAGTTAGCTGTGACAGACTAGCCTACTGGTTTTCATAGTTTTAGCCACAAAGCCTGTCTACCCTAGGTCAACTGAATTGATTAGTTATCACCTTGTCATTTCGCGTTTTTCCAGCCTTATCTCCGTGCGCCCCATGTCATTCAAGACGTCATTCAAAACATATTTCGGGATAGCCATCTCACTATGAGAAAACGTATGACGACAGTGCTAAGAGATTAACACATTGGCATGCTTGGTAAACTTGTCTTGAACATAATATTGAGCTGATTTTTTTAGTGAAAATGGCCTGTAGCATTGTGCTGATAGATGAAAAAAGTCGCCTATTTAAAGGCACAGTTTGAATTTTAATCCTAGCTCTCCATTTAGTGTGTGCACTTGAACAAATGATGTAGCTTATAACAGTAGGGCCAGACATTTGTTTTTAAAAGGAAAGGTGATGGACATATTACTTTGGAAGGATAGGGAGTGGTGCAATTT
The DNA here is from genome assembly GCF_963854185.1 of Sardina pilchardus. Lineage (NCBI taxonomy): Eukaryota > Metazoa > Chordata > Actinopteri > Clupeiformes > Clupeidae > Sardina > Sardina pilchardus. The sequence goes on from NC_084998.1 coordinate 28,422,793, forward strand.
GATTTTCTTTGGAACTTAAATATCATCAAGCAACCTCTTCAAACAGCATCAATATATCAATAGGCCTATTCACTATTATATTGTACAGGACTAGAGCTAGAGGACTAAGGGGGTAGGCTATATGTTATCAAGTAGGTCTATATTAAAACATGTAGTCAACATTATAACTTTATGTTGGTTTAAGTGAAAACAAAGCATGTCATGAACTAGGAAAATCCATGGTTCTACATCATTGTTGGCAAAATGATCATGATAGCTGCCCTACATATTTCAGCCATATCTGGTTTAGTCTTGAGTAGGCCTAGGCTACTTTGCTATAAATTAGTCGTAGACTTATTACAATATAGTCTATGTATATCTATATATATCGAGGGCTGAGAACCACAGGGGCGTAAGTGACATTTCACCAACTTTACAATAGAGCCAAAACAAATCTAACTGCTTATGTTCACAGTTAAAGACCTTTGGTTGTTGTTTTTGTCAATCATTTAATATTTATAAATATTTTACTTCTATAATTGTGTCAGCTAAAAAGAGCTCATCAAGAGCTTTCAGGTGATATATATAACTCAATTTTGACCAAAATGTCACTTACGCAACTGCCCCTTTGGTTCTCAGCCCTCGATATATGTTATAATGTTTATATGTATCACAGTTTATAAACAGTTCTCATAAAAGTCATCTGATGTTATCATTTAAGGGGTAATTTTTGAAAACTTTCTCCTGAGGGTGCTGGGTATATTTTCCTCTTTTTTGTCCTTTGCCAATCACACCCCTGAAATATGGTGTGAATCAATCTCATCGAGTGCTGTCAGTAAGAAAAAGAACAAGGAAACTTGATATGCCAGAGCAGCAAACACTCATTTTCTATGCCCCATTCAGTTAACCTAATGATAGTTGCTGGTTCAGTATTCGGCTAAGGTTGTATCAAATTTCCTGGTTCTTTATCCTACAGTGACCTCAAACAACAGGGCTTTGAATTTGTTCACACACAATTTCAATACTGGAAAACTGGTCTTGAAAGTCCTTAAAAAATGCTTGAATTTGGCCATGACAATGGTGTACAAAACCTGTGCATGTAAATTTAACGGTCTATCGTAGCAATAACAGCAACATTTTCCTTTATTTGGACTTCGAAAAGACTTTTTATGAGGAACATTTAAAAACCTTGAACTAATAAAGTAAATTAAGTGAGAGGAAGTGTGCGGACCTTTTACTCTTTTTTTGAACATTTAAAACCCTACAATTTATCTTCGTGGCAGAAGGCGTACTTTAGAAATTTCACAGACAAAATTGTTTTTGCTACCCCTAGTCAGAGACAGAGCTCTGGTCTAGGGTGTGGCTTAGGGACTCTATAGTGCCACCTAGCAGATTGTGTTGTGGTTGACGTGTACATTCACGAAAATGAAGCAAATTTGGTGGTTTTACGTGTTATTGGTGTCGCTACTGAAAGATAGAGCTCTGGCCTAGGGTGTGGCTTAAGGACTAAGCGCCACCTAGTTTGTTGTCTGTTGTGGTTGACGTGTACATTCATGAAAATGAACCAAATTTATTGGACTTCTTTCGTATTGCTATCGCTAGTCAGAAAAGGAGCTCAGGCCTAGGGTGTGGCTTAGGGACTCTATAGCGCCACCTAGCGTGTTGTCCGTTGTGGTTGACACATATATTCACGAAAATTAGTCACATTTGGTGGGCATGTGTGTTATTGCTACAGCTAGTCAGGGACAGAGATCTGGCCTAGGGTTTGGCATAGGGACTCTATAGTGCCACCTAGCACGTTGTCTTTTATGGTTGACACATACATTGACACAATTAGGTAGGCTTGTGTGTTATTGCTACCGCTAGTCAGGGACAGAGCTCTGGCCTAGGGTGTCGCTTAGGTACTCTATAGTACCACCTAGCATGTTGTCTTTTGTGGTTGACACATATATTCACAAAAATGAACCAAATTTAGTGGGCATGTATGTTGCTCATGCACAGGCACACCAACCCACACATGTTGCTTTGTTAGATTCCGAAATGTCACAGGTCTCCGCACCGCAGGTGCTCGGGCCCGCCATCGCCGCTTGCGGCTATATTTATTAGGGCCCGAGCACCGAGGTGCGGCCACTGAAAGTGGCTGCACCGTTGGTGCAAGGCCCTATTGTTTTTGCTCAGATTATTAGGGCCCGAGCACCGAGGTGCGGCCACTGAAAGTGGCTGCACCGTAGGTGCAAGGCCCTATTGTTTTCGCTCAGATTATTATTATAGTTTTTTCCTCCTTACCTGTTTTTTTTTTTTCACCAACTTGGCATGCTCTAAAACTCTTGTAATTTGGCAGCCATTTGTAGAATTGCAATCGAAACTCAGAGACAGAGCTTTGGCCTAGGGTGTGGCTCAGGGACTCTATAGCGCCACCTAGCGCGGTTTCTGTTGTGTTTGACACATACATGCACGAAAATGAACCAAATTTGGTGGGCATATGTGTTGTATTAATCTGAACAACTTTTACATTTAAACAATATAGTGAATCTTAAAAGAATTTGAGTTATGATTATGATTATGATTTTTGCACGTCATGTATTTTGAAACACTTCTCCTAGACGGTTTATCGAAATCATGTCATTTAAGCACTAAAATGATCTTGAGGGGTTGCCCGAGAGGAATTGCGACCAGATTTTTGAATTTCAAAAGTATATTGAAATGGCGAAGGTTTGAATCTAGGTGTCTTATAAAAGAAACAAAAAGTTGGTGTTATAGGCAGAAAACAGTGACTAATTTGGATGAAATTTAATGGAGTATTAGTTAGTGTGTTTGTAGTGACAGTCATATACAAAGTTTTGAATTTGGTGTTGTTTGTGATTTTTAAAAGCGCATTAATGATTGTGGTGGACACAGTTTTAGCTAAAATATTTTGAAGCGAGTTGATGAATGAATATAATCATATCAACCTATGCTGAAATTTTGATTTTAACCATGTTAACAGAAAGTGAGTTATTTTTAATTTCATATTTGCCCAATCACACAGCCCCTCCTCCTTCTGCTTCTCTGTCTCTCTGTTGCAACTAACAGACACACGCACGCACTCTGTCACCCCCCTTCTCGGGTCCCCCCTAACTAACACACACACATTGACACGCGCGCGGCTTTCTAGAGACACAGAGACAGACAGACAGACAGAGACAGAGACAGAGACAGACACACACACACACACACACACACACACACACACACACACACACACACACACACACACACACACACACACACACACACACACACACACACACACACACACACACACACACACACACACACACACACACACACACACACACACACACACACCTTGGGGCAGCCGTGGCCTACTGGTTAGGGCTTGGGGCTTGTAACTGGAGGATTGCCGGTTCGATCCCCGACCAGTCCACGGCTGAAGTGCCCTAGAGCAAGGCACCTAATCCCTCACTGCTCCCTGCGCGCCGCTGGTTGGGCAGGCAGCTCACTGCTCTGAGTTAATGTGTAATTCACATGGAGTATTAGTAAGTGTGTTTGTAGTGACAGTCACATACATTTTTTTTTATGTTGTTTGATTTGATGTTGATTGTGTGTCTCAATAGCACATTAATGATAGTGGTTGACTCATAGTTTTACCTAAAATATTATGAGATGAGTTTACAAATATTACTACTCATATGAACCTACGCTGAATTTTGACTTTAACCACATTAACAGAAAGTGAGTTTTTTAGGTTTTCATATGAGGATGTCTCACTCTACGATCCTTCTTGCCCACACATTCCTTTCGCCTGTTACACACAGAACTACATTCAAACACACACACACTACACACGCGCGAGCTTCCAAGAGAACTACATTCAAACACACACACATTACACACGCGCGAGCTTCCCAGAGAGACACGCACACACATCCTCGCCCTTCCCCCGTTTGCCTCTGCCCTGCCTCTCTCTCTCTCCGTCTCCCTATCTTAGCCCCATGACCCCCCTCTTTCGCATGCCCCCCCACACACATACACACTCTCTCACTCCCTTCCCATCCCCCATGTCTCTGTATCCCAGCCCCTTTCTCTCCCTGATATGAGTAAAAATCATGAAAATAAATGGCAAGAATTGAAATGAGTCATGAATGACAGTGTGATGCAAAGTGAAAGGTAAAGAAAAGATCATGTTTATAATTATTTTATTTGGGTTATATATTGTATGCATGTTAAGCAGTGGTAGTAAGGAGGCCGACAGGTGACAACCCAACCTGAGGATGAGAGAAGGCACCACAATCCTGGAACTTATTTGCAATGTGTGTGTGTGTGTGATAACACCTTGTTTAAGAGATCTGAAACTTTCCTTAATATTAGATAATGATTAAAGAAGGGTTAAGAACACTCTGTCATGTTGTCTGTTGTGATTGACACAAACATTCACGAAAATGAACCAAATTTGGTGGACTTATGTGTTATTGCTATCACTAGTCAGAGACAGAGCTCTGGCCTAAGGTGTGGCTTAGGGACTCTATAGCACCACCTAATAGCACGTTATCTGTTGTGGTTGACACAAACATTCACGAAAATGAACCAAATTTGGTGGACTTATGTGTTATTGCTATCGCTAGTCAGAGACAGAGCTTTGGCCTAGGGTGTGGCTTAGGGACTCTATAGCGCCACCTAGTGCGTTGTCTGTTGTGGTTGAAACATACATTCACAAAATTAACAAAATTTGGTGGGCACATGTGTTTTTGCCATCGCTATTCAGAGACAGAGCTCTGGCTGAGGGTGTGGCTTAGGGACTCTATAGCGCCACCTAGCGTTCTACCCGTTTTGGGTTGACATTTACATTCACAAAAAAGAATAACATTTTATGAGCTTGTGTGTTATTACTGCCGCTAGTGAAAAACAGCTCTGGCCTAGGGTGTGGCTTAGGGACTCTTTAGCGCCACCTAGCAGGTTGTCTGTTGTGGTTGGCAAATACATTCAAGAAAATTGACCAAATTTGGTGGCCATGTGTGTTGCTCATGCACATGCCCACCAACACGCCTCATGTTGCTTTGTTAGATTCCGAAATGTCACAGGTCTCCGCACCGCAGGTGCTCGGGCCCGCCATCGCCGCTTGCGGCTATATTTAGGGCCCGAGCACCGAGGTGCGGCCACTGAAAGTGGCTGCACCGTAGGTGCAAGGCCCTATTGTTTCTGCTCAGATTATTATTATTATTATTATTATAGTTTTTTCCGTCTTACCGAATCCCTTTTTTCACCAACTTGGCATGCTCTAAAACTCTTGTAATTTAGCAGGCATATGTAGAATTCCATGTGATACTCAGAGACAGAGCTCTGGCCTAGGGTGTGGCTCAGGGACTCTACAGCGCCACCTACCGCGCTGTCTGTTGTGGTTGACACGTGCATGCACGAAAATGAACCAAATTTGGTGGACATGTGTGTTATGTTAATCTGAACAACTTTCACATTTAAACTACATAGTGAATCTTACCAGAATTTGAGTTATGATTATGATTATGATTTTTGCACATCATGTATTTTGAAACACTTCTCCTAGACGGTTTATCGAAATCATGTCATATAAGCACTAAAATTATCTTGAGGGGTTGCCCGAGAGGAATTGCGACCAGATTTTTGAATTTTTGAAGTATATTGAAATGGCGAAGGTTTGAATTATGGCGTTTTATGAAGAAACAGGAAGTTGGTGTTATAGGCAGAAAAAAGGTTAGGAATTGTATGTAATTTGGCAGCTACATGTGGAATTGCTTCTGCTAGTCAGAGACAGGGCTCTGGCCTAAGGTGTGGCTTTGGGACTCTATAGCGCCACCTAGCAGCACGTTATCTGTTGTGGTTGACACAAACATTCCCGAAAATGAACCAAATTTGGTGGACTTGTGTGTTATTGCTATGGCTAGTCAGAGACAGAGCTTTGGCCTAGAGTGTGGCATAGGGACTCTATAGCGCCACCTAGTGCGTTGTCTGTTGTGGTTGACTCATACATTCACGAAAATGAACCAAATTTGGTGGACTTGTGTGTTATTGCTATCGGTAGTCAGAGACAGAGCTTTGGCCTAGGGTGTGGCATAGGGACTCTATAGCGCCACCTAGCGCATTGTCTGTTGTGGTTGACACAAACATTCACGAAAATTAACCAAATTTGGTGGGCTCGTGTGTTATTGTTTTTGCTAGTCAAAGACAGAACTCTGGCCGAGGGTGTGGCTTAAGGACTCAATAACGCCATCTAGCGCATTGTCTGTTGTGGTTGACACATACAGTACATTCACAAAAATGAACCAAATTTGGTGGGCATGTGTTTTGTTATAGCTATTCAGAGACAGAGCTCTGGCCGAGGGTGTGGCTTAGGGACTCTATAGCGCCACCTAGTGTGTTACCTGTTGTGGTTGACATACATTCACGAAAATGAATCAAATTTGGTGAGCTTGTTTGTTATTACTGCCGCTAGTCAGAAACAGAGCTCTGGCCTAGGGTGTGGCTTAGGGACTCTATAGCGCCACCTAGCAGATTGTGTGTTGTGGTTGACGCATACATTCAGGAAAATGAACCAAATTTGGTGGGCATGTGTGTTATTGCTATAGCTATTCAGAGACAGCGCTCTGCCCAAGGGTGTCTTAGGGACTGTATAGCGCCACCTAGCGCATTGTCTGTTGTGGTTGACACACACATTCACGAAAATGAACCAAATTTGGTGGGCTTGTGCGTTATTGCTATCGATAGTCAGAGATAGAGCTCTGGCCTAGGGTGTGGCTAAGGGACTCTATAGCGCCACCTAGCGTGTTGTCTGTTGTGGTTGACTCATACATTCAGGAAAATTGACCAAATTTGGTGGGCATGTGTGTTGCTCATGCACATGCCCACCAACACGCACATGTTGCTTTGTTAGATTCCGAAATGTCACAGGTCTCCGCACCGCAGGTGCTCGGGCCCGCCATCGCCGCTTGCGGCTATATTTATTATTATTTTTCTTCTTCTTCTTCTTCCGTCTTACCTGTTTTTTTTTTTACACCAACTTGGCATGCTCTAAAACTCTTGTAATTTGGCAGCCATTTGTAGAATTGCAATCGAAACTCAGAGACAGAGCTTTGGCCTAGGGTGTGGCTCAGGGACTCTATAGCGCCACCTAGCGCGGTTTCTGTTGTGGTTGACACATACATTCACGGAAATGAACCAAATTTGGTGGACATGTGTGTTGTATGAATCTGAACAAGTTTTACATTTAAACAATATAGTAAATCTTAGAAGAATTTGAGTTATGATTATGATTATGATTTTTGCACATCATGTATTTTGAAACACTTCTCCTAGACGGTTTATCGAAATCATGTCATATAAGCACTAAAATGATCTTGAGGGGTTGCCCGAGAGGAATTGCGACCAGATTTTTGAATTTCAAAAGTATATCGAAATGGCGAAGGTTTGAATTATGGCGTTTTATTAAGAAACAGGAAGTTGGTGTTATAGGCAGAAAAAAGGTTAGGAATTGTATGTAATTTGGCAGCTACATGTGGAATTGCTTCTGCTAGTCAGAGACAGGGCTCTGGCCTAAGGTGTGGCTTTGGGACTCTATAGCGCCACCTAGCAGCACGTTATCTGTTGTGGTTGACACAAACATTCACGAAAATGAACCAAATTTGGTGGACTTGTGTGTTATTGCTGTGGCTAGTCAGAGACAGAGCTTTGGCCTAGGGTGTGGCATAGGGACTCTATAGCGCCACCTAGCAGCACGTAATCTGTTGTGGTTGACACAAACATTCACGAAAATGAACTAAATTTGGTGGGCATGTGTGTAATTGCTATTGCTAGTCAGAGACAGAGCTCTAGCCAAGGGTGTGGCTTAGGGACTCTATAGCGCCACCTAGCATATAGGCTGTTGTAGTTGTCACATACATTCACGAAAATTAATCAAATGTGGTGGGCTTGTGTGTTATTGCTACCACTAGTCAGAGACAGAGCTCTGGCCTAGAGTGTGGCTTAGGGACTCTAGAGCGCCACCTAGCGCATTGTCTGCTGTGGTTGACACATACATTCACGAAAATGAACCAAATTTGGTGGGCATGTGTGTTATTGCTATTGCTAGTCAGAGACAGAGCTCTAGCCAAGGGTGTGGCTTAGGGACTCTATAGCGCCACCTAGCATATTGTTTGTTGTGGCTGACACATACATTCAGGAAACTTGACCGAATTTGGTGGGCATGTGTGTTGCTCATGCACATGCCCACCAACACGCACATGTTGCTTTGTTAGATTCCGAAATCTCACAGGTCTCCGCACCGCAGGTGCTCGGGCCCGCCATCGCCGCTTGCGGCTATATTTATTATTATTCTTTTTCCGTCTTACCTGTTTTTTTTTTTTCACCAACTTGGCATGCTCTAAAACTCTTGTAATTTGGCAGCCATTTGTAGAATTGCAATCGAAACTCAGAGACAGAGCTATGGCCTTGGGCGTGGCTCAGGGACTCTATAGCGCCACCTATCACGCTGTCTGTTGTGGTTGACACATGCATTCACGAAAATGGCCCAGATTTGGTGGGCATGTGTGTTGTATTAATCTAAACAATTTTTACATTTACACTCTATAGCAAATATTCGAAGAATTTGAGTTATGGTTATGATTATGAATTTTGCACATCATGTATTTTGAAACACTTCTCCTAGACGGTTTATCGAAATCATGTCATATAAGCACTAAAATGATCTTGAGGGGTTGCCCGAGAGGAATTGCGACCAGATTTTTGAATTTCAAAAGTATATCGAAATGGCGAAGGTTTGAATTATGGTGTTTTATTGAGAAACAGGAAGTTGGTGTTATAGGCAGAAAAAAGATTATGAATTGGATGTAATTTGGCAGCTACATGTGGAATTGCTTCAGCTAGTCAGAGACAGAGCTCTGGCCTAAGGTGTGGCTTTGGGACTCTATAGCGCCACCTAGCATTACATTATATTTTGTGGTTGACACGTACATTCACCAAAATGAACCAAATTTGGTGGACTTGTGTGTTATTGCTATGGCTAGTCAGAGACAGAGCTTTGGCAGAGGGTGTGGCGTAGGGACTCTATAGCGCCACCTAGTGCGTTGTCTGTTGTGGTTGACACAAACATTCACCAAAATGAACCAAATTTGGTGGACTTGTGTGTTATTGCTATGGCTAGTCAGAGACAGAGCTTTGGCCTAGGGCGTGGCTCAGGGACTCTATAGCGCCACCTATCACGCTGTCTGTTGTGGTTGACACATGCATTCACAAAAATGGCCCAGATTTGGTGGGCATGTGTGTTGTATTAATCTAAACAATTTTTACCTTTACACTCTATAGCAAATATTCGAAGAATTTGAGTTATGGTTATGATTATGAATTTTGCACATCATGTATTTTGAAACACTCCTCCTAGACGGTTTATCGAAATCATGTCATATAAGCACTAAAATGATCTTGAGGGGTTGCCCGAGAGGAATGGCGACCAGATTTTTGAATTTCAAAAGTATATCGAAATGGCGAAGGTTTGAATTATGGTGTTTTATTGAGAAACAGGAAGTTGGTGTTATAGGCAGAAAAAAGATTATGAATTGGATGTAATTTGGCAGCTACATGTGGAATTGCTTCAGCTAGTCAGAGACAGAGCTCTGGCCTAAGGTGTGGCTTTGGGACTCTATAGCGCCACCTAGCAGCACATTATATTTTGTGGTTGACACGTACATTCACCAAAATGAACCAAATTTGGTGGACTTGTGTGTTATTGCTATGGCTAGACAGAGACAGAGCTTTGGCAGAGGGTGTGGCGTAGGGACTCTATAGCGCCACCTAGTGCGTTGTCTGTTGTGGTTGACACAAACATTCACCAAAATGAACCAAATTTGGTGGACTTGTGTGTTATTGCTATCGGTAGTCAGAGACAGAGCTCTGGCCTAGAGTGTGGCTTAGGGACTCTAGAGCGCCACCTAATGCATTGTCTGTTGTGGTTGACACGTACATTCACCAAAATGAACCAAATTTTATGGGCATGTGTGTTATTGCTATAGTTATTCAGAGACAGAGCTCTGGCCTCGGGTGTGGCTTAAGGACTCTATAGCGCCACCTAGTGCATTGTCTGTTGTGGTTGACACATACATTCACAAAAATGAACCAAATTTGGTTGGCATATGTGTTATTGCTATAGCTATTCAGAGACAGCACTCTGGCCAAGGGTGTCTTCGGGACTGTATAACACCACCTAGCGCATTGTCTGTTGTGGTTGACACACACATTCACGAAAATGAACCAAATTTGGTGGGCTTGTGCGTTATTGCTATCGATAGTCAGAGATAGAGCTCTGGCCTAGGGTGTGGCTTAGGAACTCTATAGCGCCACCTAGCGTGTTGTCTTTTGTGGTTGACACATACATTCAGGAAAATTGACCAAATTTGGTGGGCATGTGTGTTGCTCATGCACATGCCCACCAACACGCACATGTTGCTTTGTTAGATTCCGAAATGTCACATGTCTCCGCACCGCAGGTGCTCGGGCCCGCCATCGCCGCTTGCGGCTATATTTATTATTCTTTTTCCGTCTTACCTGGTTTTTTTTTTTCACCAACTTGGCATGCTCTAAAACTCTTGTAATTTGGCAGCCATTTGTAGAATTGCAATCGAAACTCAGAGACAGAGCTTTGGCCTAGGGTGTGGCTCAGGGACTCTATAGCGCCACCTAGCGCGGTATCTGTTGTGTTTGACACATACATGCACGAAAATGAACCAAATTTGGTGGGCATATGTGTTGTACTAATCTGAACAACTTTTACATTTAAATGATATAGTGAATCTTAGAGGAATTTGAGTTATGATTATAATTATGATTTTTGCACATCACGTATTTTGAAACACTTCTCCTAGACGGTTTATCGAAATCATGTCCTTTCAGCAGTAAAATGATCTTGAGGGGTTGCCCAAGAGGAATTGCGACCAGATTTTTGAATTTCAAAAGTATATTGAAATGGCGAAGGTTTGAATCTAGGTGTCTTATAAAAGAAACAAAAAGTTGGTGTTATAGGCAGAAAACAGTGACTAATTTGGATGAAATTTGATGGAGTATTAGTTAGTGTGTTTGTAGTGACAGTCATATACAAAGTTTTGAATTTGGTTTTGTTTGTGATTTTTAAAAGCGCATTAATGATTGTGGTGGATACAGTTTTAGCTAAAATATTTTGAAGCGAGTTGATGAATGATTATAATCATATCAAGCTATGCTGCAATTTTGATTCTAACCATGTTAACAGAAAGTGAGTTATTTTTAATTTCATATTTGCCCAATCACACAGCCCCTCCTCTCTGTCCTTCTCTGCCTCTCTCTCTGTTGCAAATAACAGACACACGCACGCACTCTGTCACCCCCCTTCTCGGGTCCTCCCTAACTAACACACACACATTGACACACGCGCGGCTTTCTAGAGACACAGAGACAGACAGACACACACACACACACACACACACACACACACACACACACACACAGACACACACACACACACACACACACACACACACACACACACACACACACACACACACACACACACACACACACACACACACACACACACACACACACACACACACACACACACACACCCTTTGGGCAACCGTGGCCTACTGGTTAGGGCTTGGGGCTTGTAGCTGGAGGATTGCCGGTTCGATCCCTGACCAGTCCACAGCTGAAGTGCCCTTGAGCAAGGCACCTAACCCCTGACTGCTCCCTGAGCGCCGCTGGTTGGGCAGGCAGCTCACTGCTCTGAGTATAGTATATTAAAAAGTATACAAAAGTATATTGAAATGGCGAAGGTTTGAATCTAGGTGTCTTGTAAAAGAAACAGAAAGTTGGTGTTATAGGTTGAAAACAGTGACTAATTTGGATGAAATTTGATGGAGTATTAGTTAGTGTGTTTGTAGTGACAGTCATATGCAAAGTTTTGAATTTGGTGTTGTTTGTGTTTTTTAAAAGTGCATTAATGATTGTGGTGGACACAGTTTTAGCTAAAATATTTTGAAGCGAGTTGACGAATAATTATAATCATATCAACCTATGCTGCAATTTTGAAATTTTGACTTTAGCCATGTTCACAGTAAGTGAGTATTTAGGTTTATTTGTGTTTGCATATGTCTTATACTCCATCCATTTAGCTGAGCAGGAGTAGGTGCTCTCTCTCTCAGCTGCATGTCTCTCTCGTCCCCTGCTACTTCTCTACACAGACTCACAGACACTCTCTCACCCCTCCCCCGTCATTCTCTCTCTCTCTCACGCACGCACGCCAAGCGCGCGCACACACACACACACAGACACACAGACACACAGACACACAGACACACAGACACACACACACACACACACACACACACACACACACACACACACACAAACACCCACCCACCCACCCACCCTCCCTCTTTCCTCCCTCTTTCCTCCCTCCCTCCTTCCCTCTGGGCTGCCGTGGCCTACTGGTTAGGGCTTGGGGCTTGTAACTGGAAGGTTGCTGGTTCAATCCCCAACCAGTCCACCACTAAAGTGCCCTTGAGCAAGGCACCTAAACCCTCACTGCTCCCCCAGCACCGCTGGTTGGGCACGAATAATTATAATCATATCAACCTATGCTGCAATTTTGAAATTTTGACTTTAGCCATGTTCACAGCAAGTGAGTATTTAGGTTTATTTGTGTTTGCATATGTCTTATACTCCATCCATTTAGCTGAGCAGGAGTAGGTGCTCTCTCTCTCAGCTGCATGTCTCTCTCGTCCCCTGCTACTTCTCTACACAGACTCACAGACACTCTCTCACCCCTCCCCCGTCATTCTCTCTCTCTCTCACGCACGCACGCGCGCGCGCGCACACACACACACACAGACACACAGACACACACAAACGCACACACACACACACACACACACACACACACACACACACACACACACACACACACACACACACACACACACACACACACACACACACACACACACACACACACACACCCTCCCTCTTTCCTCCCTCCCTCCTTCCCTCTGGGCAGCCGTGGCCTACTGGTTAGGGCTTGGGGCTTGTAACTGTAAGGTTGCCGGTTCAATCCCCAACCAGTCCACCACTAAAGTGCCCTTGAGCAAGGCACCTAACCCCTCGCTGCTCCCCCAGCACCGCTGGTTGGGCAGGCAGCTCACTGCTCTGGGTCAGTGTGTGATTCACCTCACTGTGTGTTCACTGTGTGCTGTGTGTGTTCACTAATTTGGTTAAATTGGGTTACATGCAGAGAAATAAATTTCCCTCACGGGATCAAAAAAGTGTATATTCTATTCTATTGATCCATTTGTCTCTACCCCCTCTGTCTGTGTCTGTCTAGTGTTACTGCTATCGATAGTCAGAGATAGAGCTCTGGCCTAGGGTGTGGCTTAGGGACTCTATAGCGCTACCTAGCATATTGTCTGTTGTGGCTGACACATACATTCAGGAAAATTGACCAAATTTGGTGGGCATGTGTGTTGCTCATGCACATGCCCACCAACACGCACGTGTTGCTTTGTTAGATTCCAAAATCTCACAGGTCTCCGCACCGCTGGTGCTCGGGCCCGCCATCGCCGCTTGCGGCTATATTTATACTTCTATTCCTCTTACCCTTAACTTTTTTGCCCTTTTTCACCAACTTGGCATGCTCTAAAACTCTTGAAATTTGGCAGCTACCTGTAGAATTGATGCCTCTACTGAGAGACAGACCTCTGGCCTAGGGTGTGGCTCAGGGACTCTATAGCGCCACCTAGCGCGCCGTCTACTGTGGTTGACACATACATTCACGGAAATGAACCAAATTTGGTGGACATGTGTGTTCTATTATTCTGAACAAGTTTTACATTCAAACTATATAGTGAATCTTAGAAGAATTTGAATTATGTGAGATTTTCTGATTTTTGCACATCATGTATTTTGAAATACTTCTCCTAGACGGTTTATCGAAATTATGTCATTTAAGCACTAAAATGATCTTGAGGGGTTGCCTGAGAGGAATTGCGACCAGATTTTTGAATTTCAAAAGTACAGATGGTACGGGTTGAGAATGCTCCTTTCTTTCCCGCACATCGGGACTCCCGAAGCATCGGGAAAACTGCAACCGCAAGGGGGCAACATAGACCGCCCTAATAATATGAAGGTTCGGCTCATGGAAAAACCCGAGGACACCGCGCTGGTGACAAGCGGAGAAAAGAGACATGACGCTCGGCATGTTAGATTGCAGTTGCAGAGTTTTCGAATGTTTACAGCCTATCTCACAGCTCTCTCACTCGACGTAGCCTATAACTCAGTCAGTCCAGCAGAGATGCCAGAGCAACGTTTTGGTCAATGGAGAGGGAGAGAAATGCTCCGCATATCCGTCTCATTTAATCATTAAAATGAAAGTGATGACTGGCGAAATTAATCAAACGACGTTTCAATAAACCATTGTTGAAATGAATGAAAATGGTTTTAGAAACATATAGGCCTATCAGAAGGAAATAGCCTTCAATTCAACCTGAAATACTCGAAAGGCAACCTTAGATTGATTCATGAATTCATTACGGTTACAAGACCGCATTTCCGTGAATAGGCTATTATTGTCAACGTCAAGGCGAAGACGAAAGAGATGGACAAGATGGACATTTTGGCAACATTTACATGCTAGGAATACTTAGAAATGTGTAGGCTATTTTAAAACGGAGGCATGTTCATTTTAACCGGCGACGCTGGGTAGCCTACATGTACCCAGCACTTGTTATCACAGATTTTGTCCCCACCACTTTTGACGACTGAAAATAAAATGTATTTAACAGAAATCTCTTTAATACATGCCTATGCTTGTCACTTTACTTATAACCGTAGGCTACATGCATGGAGAAGATCGCGCATTTTGTAACATTGTAACAATGGATGGTCAGATATGCGATAGGGCAGTGAGGGTAATTCATTGTAACCATCGACTAGCAGGCCTAGCTCCGCAAAATAAGTTTCTAGCAACGTATGTATCGTATGCATGTTCATGTTGATTCAGAGATAGGCATAGACTACCATAGGCTGCTGGGCGTCAAGCTATATGACAGCATTTTATCATGTGGTGAATTAATAACTAACGTCAGTTTAACATGTCAGAACTTTTGATCGGCGTTTCAAGTACATTTTCCGAATAAAGCTTGTTGGAGTTCACATCCAGCTGTGGCGCAAGTGGTTGAAGCATAGGTGTCGTACGCCAGCGACCGGGGTTCGAAACCCAGTCGAGGAACCTCTCCGGAAGCCATTAAACCAAAATGCATCGATTTGTTAAAAAAGGATCCTTTTTATTGCGATGTCTGCTGAAAAGAAAAGTTAATATGTTAATTCGTGGATCAGCGCGCACTCACGCACATTTTTACATTGACATAGTGTCGGGCTCAAGTGTAGTCCTCAGTGCCGCATATAGGTAGGCTACAGGGGTGTGTCTAGGGGGAGGCTGGGGGAGGCAATGCCTCCCCAAAGATAACCTCTGCCACCCCAGAGAAATGATCTGCGACGGGCGACAAATGGAAAATGCACACCCACTTCTCTGTTGGATTACTCACGAAGTTCTAGTCATACTAATATATAGTGTCACTTGTTGACAGAGCACGATCTTAGCTTTCTGATGGTATTAAGAACTTAGTTGCTGTAAAAACGGTTCGCGAGAAAATCAATATGAATTTAGGCAAGGGCTGCATTAACATTCGCATTATCTGCGAAAAGTGCCAAATGCACACCCATTCTTCTGTATTGGATTGCTCACGAAGTTCTAATCACACCGATATCATATGCATATCACCTGACAGAGCACGATCTTAGCTTTCCGATGATATTAAACACTAGTTGTTGTAATACACAGTTCGCGAGAAAATCAACCTGAATTTACATGAAATGTAATCGTTTTTATTCCATCTCCACAACATTACCCTCGGTAAAATATCTCAAGCTCTTCGTTCAACCTACACGTGGCAAACCATATCAAAACAAATGGCAGACCTTACCAACTACGAGGCTATAAAGCATTAATTTGTACAATAAGCCATTCCCGAGTAATCCAGCTTTTAAATTGCACATACACAGGTCTCCAACTTCGCTCTGTATGTAATAGCACCCCACAATAATCACTGCATGCATATTGTGCTCTTCTTGTTTGTTTTTTTGAACGTTTATTTAAACCACATAGAATCAACGCATTGCTTCCACATATTTCTATGCATTATGCCTATTTTAGACTAGCCGAATATCATTACTGAAGCCTAATTACTCTCACGTTCTCTTAAAGTGACAGGCACTCAATGACATTAAAGATACATGTAAATCAATATGACAATCATGTAAAATGTGAGTCAAAATAAAAAAAATCTATATGAAATAGTCAACTTAATATAACTAATTACGCATAGGCTAGCCTATCATAATGTAAACTTAATATGAATTTCAAAATGTTTGAAATACAAACAAAGCCACCTTTTCACTGAGTGTGTTGGGGGAAGAATATGCCTTGTAATGTCTTTGATCTCCACTGGTGTGGTGGGACTCCCAAATCAAATCAAGAAAGTATCAAAATTCTTAACTTATTATCAGTATCAAAACAATTGTGACACACTAATAGTCTTGTGTATTTTTCATTGACTATGTCTCCTGGCTGATGCATGATAGATAGATAGACAGATTGATAGATAGAATGGCTACAGATCATCTATGATTCTGTATAGCCTACCTATTATTGTATTGAATGTGAGTTGTATCAGTCACAACGCCACTACAAATGATATCGGGAAACCCATACATTTATTCACCTGGTTTAACAACGACTACATTGTTTAGTCTAGGGCCTATGGGCCCTGTGAGTCTGCCAAGTGGCCACGCGCTAAAAGATCGTGCTTTTTTTGTTGCCACCCCAAGTAAGCCAAATGCCCCCCCAAAGATTGCATCCTGGTAACCCCTCTGGCTATAATGTAGTGAACTGGTTAGACGAGTGTGGGGGAGGGGGAATGATCGCACAAGACAATTGCTCTTCATGAACTGAATCTCACAGGCGGCTGTCGATTTTTAAATGTAGCCTACTACACCACTTGCGAAATCGGACGTGGCACATAGCCTAATTATTAGGCTACTGGATAGCAAATCAGACTTTGTTATATCCTTGGCGGAGATAATAATTAGGCCTATCAAATTAAAAGCACACTACGACAGGTATACTTGTGTGATCACGCAACACAAGAGAGCATTTAGCGATGGGACAGTTGTGAATGCTTAACACCCTGGAGTCTAAATACCCCCGGGGGATTTGAAAAACTGTTCCAAACACACATCTCAATCTCTGCTTTTATCATATTATAGAAACACCATTAGAAGCCTTTAATCAACTCGTTTTCAAATATATAGCCTATGTTTTAAGAGAATATGGCAATGATAATGGCACTTTCTAAAAACAATAAATTCTTAGGATTTGTCCTCTCACCTGCAGCAGGCCCATTCAATCCCATCCCATCCACCTAATTTGCATTTGAAAGAGCCAATCACTAAAGTGACACATTTAGTCTAGCCTACTTTATGAGTTTTTTTTGACCCCTCTAATAAATTGATTAATTAATAAATACGATAATGGAGGAAGGGCTGCCTAACTGTTCCCCCTAAGAGTTTTTTCATAAGATAAAATGTTTACTCTATTTAAGTTTAGGATTTGGTAGACAAGACAACCTCGGAAAAGTTCTTCAGATAAACAATGTTTTATTGAATTAAAGGAAAGAAAATGTATGGCCAGGGTTTCGGGGCTTGCGAAGGCATTCGTTGATCTTATCGATGCAGTCCTTGCGGCCACTTCTCCCCATCGTAGGGAACTTTCTGCTTAGTGTTGACAACACAAAGGTCTTGACGTTGTGTGGCAGTGCTTGCTTGCCCTTCGATCCATCCCAGTTGGTGGTTTTGCACCAGGCTCTGTAGTGCTCCTTTGTGGTGATGGCTCTGAAGAGCAGGCATCCGTATCTACCAACGTTGCCGCGACTCTGTTGGTGAATCCAAGCATGTTGTTCTGGGCCAACAGCAAGCAAAGTCACGTCTTCGTGCTGAGAAGGAACTTGAGTGCTGTTGTCGAATGTGGCAGAGAGGGCCAACGGAGGCGACAAAGAGAAATAAATATGATTTGACATTTTAATGTTTGTAGCGCGCCAGTTTACCCAGTGTGTGTGCATTGAGTAGTTCCTTAAAATACGGAACAAAGAGCGTCCCGTAGGCTATCTGTTCAATATAGAAGAAGACTTTAACTATTACTATATATTTCTTATAACGAAACGCGAAGAAAAAATACGAGGATTGACCATCTCGCCTCTCCGCGTTTACCCCAATATCATGGCGACAAAGATAAATAAATATGATTTGACATTTTAATGTGGCCATCCTTAAAATTATTTTTGTTTGCAGTAACAGCCCCCCCCCCAAAAAAATTGGGTCGGTAGGTAGGCAAATATTTTTTTTTTCAAGATTCAAGGTAAAAAAAAAAAGTACATTTTTGGTCACGGCGATTTTGTTGGTATGAAAAAAACATTTGCATGTTATATATGTACATACACACACACACACGACACACATTATATTGCCAAAAGTATTGGGTCACCGCCGGCCTTGACCCCCATATGAACTTCAGTCACATCCTATTCTTAATCCATAGGGTTTAATATGACGTTGGTCCAGTCTTTGCAGCTATAACAGCTTCAACTCTTCTAGGAAGGCTTTCCACAAGGTATATGCATGACTGTGTACCCGTGCACCAAGCAAGGTCCATACAGACATGGATGACAGAGTTTGGTGTGGAAGAACTTGACTGGCCTGCACCTGACCTCAACCCAATAGAACACCGTTGGGATGAATTAAAGGGGACTGAGAGCCAGTCTCCTCGTCCAACATCAGTGTGTGACTTCACAAATGCGTTTCTGAAAGAATGGTCAAAAATGCCCATAAACACTCCTAAACCTTGGAAAGCCTTCCCAGAAGAGTCGAAGCTCTTATAGCTGCAAAAGGTGGACCAATGTCATATTAAGCCCTATGGATTAAGAATAGGATGTGATTTAAGTTCATACAGTATGGGGGTCAAGGCAGGTGACCCAATACTTTTGGCAATATAGTAATATTTCTGAACGTGACTTAACAAAAAATCAGCATACTTTATAGAGGGTGCATTAACCGTATGTTATCTGCACACCTATGACTAGATCCAATTTGTTGTAACAACACACAAACACTCTTGCTTAAATTCTTGCTTTATAATGATCTATACCTTTTGAATTATTCTTTGACTATATTGCCCTTCTCTGCTTTTATTTGTTACTATTTGCTTTGTGTCTAAAGCACATTGAATTACCTCTGTGTATAAAATGTGCTATTCAAATAAACTTGACTTGACTAAAATGTACAGTAGGCTATAGCTTTAAATATTCTGTAGCCTACTGTCAGAGAAGTAAACAAAAAATATATCATATGAAAATCTATTATGAAAAAAATAATATGTTCATTTCAATGATTTTACTGGTAACTAGATTATACGGTTTACTTGCATCCACCGCTACGACGTGTCAATGCAACCTACAAATCAGAGACATTACGTTGCTTTCTTTTCTCCACCAGTAGCTAGTTCTTAACCACTTGAAGAATAGCTGTCCTTGCTAGCCTGTAGTAGAACGATCCCTTAACGGGTCACTTAAATGTTTCAATCCAAAAGAAACCACTTAATGCTGGCACGTCCTCAATTTTTTGAGTTTCTTCCACCAAAACCTTAAGGTCTCATTTAAGTCTGTTGACACGGTCACCGTACACGAATGGGGAGAAGGGATGGGTCCGGGAAAATATCTGGACATAACTTCGTGCCAAGTCATCTAAATGTTCAAGTGTTTAATGCGTTTTCAGGTGGATAATAGTGCCCGAACTAGTATAAGTTTTGACGTCGACCACGAACATTTTCTTGGCTACAGCCGTAGCCATTAGGCTACAGTCAAGCGCGAACCACTGGCAGTGAATGAGACTGGATGCGCCTGTAGCGCAGACAAACAAACATATGACGCCACAGGTTTTTATTTGGAAGAAAGAACGCAGCCTACGTTTGTATGTAGGCAATTTGTATTCACAATACTTAAGAAAATATAATATTATTGTATTGCATTTGTATTGGGTGTTTGAAGAATAGGCCTTGAATTAAAAAAAAATCAGTCGGTCTTAACGCAATTTGCAACCGGCAAGTCGGTCGGACTAGAGGGGGAAAAAAATACATGTTTGAGTCGGCCCTATATTGACAGGGTCGGTCGGGTTACGGCAAACAACAATATTTTTAAGGATGGCCTGTTTGTAGCGCGCCAGTTTACCCAGTGTGTGTGCATTGTGTAGTTCCTTAAAATACGGAACAAAGAGCGTCCCGTAGGCTATCTGTTTAATACAGAAGAAGACTTTAACTATTACTTATATATGCCCTTCGATCCATCCCAGTTGGTGGTTTTGCACCAGGCTCTGTAGTGCTCCTTTGTGGTGATGGCTCTGAAAAGCAGGCATCCGTATCTACCAACGTTGCCGCGACTCTGTTGGTGAATCCGAACATGTTGTTCTGGGCCAACAGCAAGCAAAGTCACGTCTTCGTGCTGAGAAGGAACTTGAATGCTGTTGTCGAATGTGGCAGAGAGGGCCAACGGAGGCGACAAAGAGAAATAAATATGATTTGACATTTTAATGTTTGTAGCGCGCCAGTTTACCCAGTGTGTGTGCATTGAGTAGTTCCTTAAAATACGGAACAAAGAGCGTCCCGTAGGCTATCTGTTCAATATAGAAGAAGACTTTAACTATAACTTATATATTTTTTATAACGAAACGCGAAGAAAAAATACGAGGATTGACCATCTCGCCTCTCCGCGTTTCCCCCAATATCATGGCGACAAAGATAAATAAATATGATTTCACATTTTAATGTTTGTAGCGCGCCAGTTTACCCAGTGTGTGTGCATTGTGTAGTTCCTTAAAATACGGAACAAAGAGCGTCCCGTAGGCTATCTGTTTAATACAGAAGAAGACTTTAACTATTACTTATATATTTCTTATAACGAAACGCGAAGAAAAAATACCAGGACTGACCATCTCGCCTCTCTGCGTTTCCCCCAATACCATGGCGACAAAGAGAAATAAATATGATTTGACATATTAATGTTTGTAGCGCGCCAGTTTACGAGGACTGACCATCTCGCCTCTCCGCGTTTCCCCCAATATCATGGCGACAAAGAGAAATAAATATGATTTGACATTTTAATGTTTGTAGCGCGCCAGTTTACCCAGTGTGTGTGCATTGAGTAGTTCCTTAAAATAGCCTACGGAACAAAGAGCGTCCCATAGGCTATCTGTTTAATACGGAAGAAGACTTTAACTATTACTTATATATTTCTTATAACGCTGGCTGTAGGCGATTTCTATAACCATTTTCATTCATTTCAACACTGGTTCATTGAAGTGTCGTTTGAATAATTTCGCCAGTCATCACCTTCATTTTAATGATTCAATGAGATTAAGGAGTCGACTATTGACGGATATGCGGTCTTCATCATTAAATGCAGTTGAAACTTTCTGCCACCTGGTGGTTGTTTGGGTACATTGCCTTAGCCTCGAAAAAAATCGGCTTGACGCACTGCGGGATCTCTTCGGGAGTCCCGCGGGAGAAGGTGCATTCTCAACCCGTACCCACTGTATATTGAAATGGCGAAGGTTTGAATCTAGGTGTCTTATAAAAGAAACAAAAAGTTGGTGTTATAGGCAGAAAACAGTGACTAATTTGGATGAAATTTGATGGAGTATTAGTTAGTGTGTTTGTAGTGACAGTCATATACAAAGTTTTGAATTTGGTGTTGTTTGTGTTTTTTAAAAGCGCATTAATGATTGTGGTGGACACAGTTTTAGCTAAAATATTTTGAAGCGAGTTGATGAATAATGATAATCATATCAACCTATGCTGCAATTTCGACGTAAACCACATTAACAGAAAGTGAGTTATTTAGGTTTTCATATGACTATGGTCTCTCCTATCCACTCCTTGCTGCCCGCGCGTGTTACACACAGAACTACCTAGCCGCTCCCTCACTGTGGCTCACCCACTCTCCCCCTTCTTGTCTCTTTCCTTCCCCCCACAGTTATTCACACTTTCCCCTCTCTCCCAGCTGGATGTCTCTCTCTCCTCCCCCGCTCTCCACACAGAGACACAGACACAGACACAGACACACACACACACACACACACACACACACACACACACACACACACACACACACACAGAGTCAAGAATGACAGTGTGATGCAAAGTAAAAGGTAAAAAAAAGATCATGTGTATAAAGATTTTATTCAGGTTAAGTCATTTTTGTGATGTGATTTTTGGGACTGACTGAGTAAGACCCAAGTTCTAATCCTCATAAAAATTTGTCTTTGCCTTGTGTGTTGCCACCTCTAGTCTGAGACAGAGCCCTGGCCTAGCGTGTGGCTGAGGGACTCCTGGTCACTCACTCACTCACTCACTCACTCACTCACTCACTCACTCACACACACACACACACACACAATATTATTATTCTCTCTTCGTCTTAGCCAGTTTGGCCGTTTCACCAACTTGGCATGCTCCAAAACTCTTGTAATTTGGCAGCAGGGGTCAAATTAACTTTTTGAAATGTGAATATTTACCAGCCAGAGACAGATGAACTGGTGATATCCACCAGCCATTCAATAGGAAATACATATTATCTGTCTGAAATCTACCAGCCAACTTCAAAATTTACCAGCATTTGGCTGGTGGCTGGTGCTAATTTTGAGCCCTGTTTGGCAGGCATATGTAGAATTGCATTTGATACTGAGAGACAGAGCCCTGGCCTAGGGTGTGGCTCAGGGGGTCTATAGCACCACCTATCGCGCTGTCTGTTGTGGTTGACATGTGCATGCACGAAAATGAACCAAATTTGGTAGGCAGATGTGTTGTATAAATCTAAACAACTTTTACATTTACACTACATAGTGAATCTTAAACAAATTTGAGTTATGATTATGATTATGATTTTTGCACATCATGTATTTTGAAACACTTCTCCTAGACGGTTTATCGAAATCATGTCATATGAGCAGTAAAAGGATCTTAAGGGGTTGCCCGAGAGGAATTGCGAACAGATTTTTTAATTTTCGAAGCATATCGAAATGGCGAAGGTTTGAATTATGGCGTCTTATTACGAAACAGGAAGTTGGTGTTATAAGCAGAAAATAGGTTATAAATTGGATGTAATTTGGCAGCTACATGTGGAATTGCTTCTGCTAGTCAGGGACAGAGCTCTGGCCTAAGGTGTGGCTTCGGGACTCTATAGCGCCACCTAGTAGCACGTTATCTGTTGTGGTTGACACAAACATTCACGAAAATGAACCAAATTTGGTGGACTTATGTGTTATTGCTATCGCTAGTCAGAGACAGAGCTTTGGCCTAGGGTGTGACTTAGGGACTCTATAGCGCCACCTAGTGCGTTGTCTGTTGTGGTTGAAACATACATTCACGAAAATGAACCAAATTTGGTGGGCACATGTGTTATTGCCATCGCTATTGAGGGTGTGGCTTAGGGACTCTATAGCGCCACCTAGCGTGTTAGCCATTTTGGGTTGACATTTACATTCACAAAAATGAATAAAATTTCATGAGCTTGTGTGTTATTACTGCCGCTAGTGAAAAACAGCTTTGGCCTAGGGTGTGGCTTAGGGACTCTATAGCGCCACCTAGCGCATTGTCTGTTGTGGTTGACACATACATTCAAGAAAATTGACCAAATTTGGTGGCCATGTGTGTTGCTCATGCACATGCCCACCAACACGCCTCATGTTGCTTTGTTAGATTCCGAAATGTCACAGGTCTCCGCACCGCAGGTGCTCGGGCCCGCCATCGCCGCTTGCGGCTATATTTCTAAAGTGTTACCGCTATGTGTTATCGCTGTGTGTAGAGTTGTGAAATGATAAGCCAAATTCTGCAAAACGTGTGTAAGCAATAGGCAAAAACAGTAAGCGAAACTTCCAACACACATTTATTATTCGAAATATGACTATTTTCCAAACATATGTATGATTTATACTCGAAACATTTTTTTATAGCATGGATACTTTCATGGCAAAAATACATTTTATACTGAAGCGGGTTTATATTTTTCATAGCATGATTACATTTTGCTTAAGCAAGGTTATGTTTCAATCACATTTTTGTCAGCTCAACGTTGGTATTACTGATCAAATTGGATCTCAAAAGGCATATGCTTTGTTTTATCTTTATTACTTTGAGTATTTATTGTATTTCTTTCTAGTAATGGCATGACATACTTCAACACACCTTTAATACTCTCTCCAAGGGAGTCAAGGTTTCTTCTTAGACAGCAATGGCAGGTCCACATTCGTTTTTTTTAACAAAAATGCAGATTATTCAGGGGCTCCCGCCCTGCTTCTCACTCTTGTAGCTCTTTTTTTCTCATTCTTGTTCTACGTCCCGAGAGGGGCACCCCTCTCTATGTACCTTTACATGCGGCAATGGTTCTCTATGTTGTGTTCCTGTGTCTGCTGACTTCTTACTGTTTGTATGCTTTTGCTTAAACTTGTTCAAATCACATTTTCTCTATTCAAAACATCTTAAATTTAAACAAAACAACTTAAAGGGATTCAAAACATCTTAAATCTAAACAAAACACCTTAAACTTATTCCAGACATCTTAAATCTAAAGTAGTCCAACACATATTATCTATCATTGCAGCGCATTCACACATTTTTACTTGATTTAGAGCAAGCTGGATTTAAGAAGTTACTGTACTATTAGACTTTGCACAGTTATTTTTTTCTGCTCCATGACTTATTTTGTATTATTCAGTGAATTTAAGAGGTCTTACTGAAAATGTTCCATGGTTGCCTGTGCCCTGCTGTCTTAATTAGTATCAATATAAGGAGAAGTCCATCAATAACTGATTGATTGATTCTAATGAACACCAAAAAACTGTTTTTCCACTGTCCAAAAATACAGACATATTGAAATTTAAGATTGTGGATTCTTTTCTATCAATTTATTCAACTCTTCCAAAACAGAGTCTTTCTTGATTGTTTCCCATTGAGATGGGATTTTTCCAAGGTCACTGAACTTGAGAGCATATTTCTTCTGCCACTCTGAACGAAACTTACAAAGGAACCATTTCCAGTAGCACTGAGAGCTGGTATCTCCAGTGATGCACCAGGAATCATAAGGGTGTCCAGCGTCTCTGTATGTCTTATAGGGGATCTTTCTATCATTCTCACCGATTCTGAAAGTTCCATCACTGACTACTGATGAGGTACAAAAATCTAGGCAAAATATGTCTCTTTTGTAATAATGTATTCCATTCACTGCCATACTGCGGTGGAATTTGTTGCTGTGATCTCCATCATGGTTGGGGATGGTGTTTGTGCAGATGGCACTGCAGAAAGGACACCGTGCCCAGCATCCTTGGAGCTGCTGACACAGAATTGTAGCAGGTCTCTCTCTCATGGCTTCTACATCCAGAATTTGATCCTTATCCATCTCTGCCAGTGAACTGGTCATTGTGTCTTTAAGGAACTGCCAGTCAGTGATGACTTCACTTTCAATACTGCGTAATTCATCCCTTTTTATTACTATGTGCTCTCCCACCTTTCTGCAGAATAAGTCGAGCCACAGTTTTGCATTTCCCTTCATTTCATGCACTACTCTAGTTACTTCTGTGATTGCGATAAGTATTTGATTTGATAGATATCTCAGATTGTCCTTATGTATTGTCTGCAGCTTTTCAGTATCACAACAAAATTCATTCACCTTTTTTAGGATAAATTTGTTCAAGTATTGTTTTGGGTGATCAATATACTCTTCAAACGAGGTGAAGTTCTCCCGTGTTGCCAGATCTTTCAGTATATGGAACTCAAGATTTGATCGGTTGCCTCTGAGAGCAGGATTGGTTCCCTCCAGCATATCTGCTATTCCCTGGCAGGTGTTTTTATTTGCTGCATTCAGAACCTTTGGTGTGATTTTTTTACAGAGAAAATCAACAAATATGGTCACAGAACTAGCACCTTCGCAGTAATTCTTGAAAGACTGAAAATATGTTTCCCTCTGGCTTTGTAAATATGTTAGTGGTTGGTTTGCTGTCCTGAAATCTGTATGCATCTTCTCAAGTTTTGGAACATTTTTCAGGCAAATGCTGACAGACAAGTCCGTCTTAAAATCATTCGAGAATTTAGGGTTTTCTGGTGTGCTCTCAAATTCATCAATAGTCTTTGAAATATCAGTTAGAATTTCATAGATGAAGTTTTTATCAAAATCCTTCCCATCATTTTCCTTGGCAGTGATGTATGCATTTACTTTATAATTAGCCTTTTCCCAGAGAACTAGGATGCTGCGGTCAGAACTGTCTCTGCCACATATCCAATCCCAGAATTTTTTCTGAATGTGATTCTTCGGATCAAACTTAAATGTTCCAGTTTTTACTTTCTCTATGATGTTTGCGTGATTCTCGAACTTGTCAAGCAAGACATTTTCTACTAATGCTTTCACATTAAGTGGTTTCTCAGGAGGCTGGCGATCCATCACATCACTTGTCCAGTCAACCCAGAGTATGTCAAATTCCTCTCTCATTTTATCATCTGTCGCATGCTGTGTTTTAAGTTTAGATGCCAGCCTTTTACTCTCCTTGGTCAGTTGATCCATGTATTGGGATTGCTTCTGGTCCAGATCTGACCTGTTTTGCTGGGCAGTAAGTAATTCCTGACATTTTTGCATAACTCCCTCAATTAGCTCTTTCCTTAGGTTTGTGAAGCGTATGTCAATAGTAGCCTTCCACTTTATGAGGGTCTCTTTGTTTTTGTCTTCTTTGAAATACCTTTCTATTTTAGTCTTCAGTGGGATGTAGACTTTGTCAAACTCTTCTGTCAGAGTTTTTGAGGACACTTCCTGAATCAAGTTGCTGCCAATTTTATTCTCAAGTTTAGTTTGACTGCTCAGGGAATGTTTTCTCAGTTCCCAAGACCAAACTCCATATTTATGCTCCAAAGAACTGTATGCCACCATTTCAACTGTGTTTTTGAAGCTGAACACAAAGTTCTCTTGCAGGAGTGCTGACCAAAGGTCAGAAACTCGACATTTGAATTCTGACAGGGATTTACATTTGTTTTGCCTTGCTGTAAATGTTAGAAGCTTGGTCTTCAGCTCCTGAACATTCTGGCTATAAGAAGGATTAATTGGAGCCATGGGAGGGTCTCCCTCCAGAAGATTTTTGAAGTAGAACACTTGAGTATCAATGTCAAAGTGTATAACATCACTGAAACAAGTGATTCCCTCAACATTCTCCTCTTTTGCTGCCATCTGAGCCATTTCATCCAGTTTCTCCAAGAGACGTCTCCTTCCCTCAATGTTTTTATCTCCAGCTGATGATTCTGCAACATTCTGGTGCACAAACATGCAGCTTGGTGTGAATGTTACCCGTTTCATTCTCAAGAAGGCCTGCACACAAATCTGAAGAATGTCGTGCATCTCAGAAGGGTTCTCCCCCATGATATTGATTACAGTCACGTCACCAATTCCAATGATGAAAGTGGCAAGCTCATTGTCATGGTTCAGTGTTATCTTTGTACTGAGCTCTGGAGATCTGAGGCCCTCTGTGTCCACAATGAGGACAAAGTCATATCCAAGTTTAGTTCTAATGTTGGTGTCCACTTCTAGAAGCTGCATGAAGGCTCCGCGGGTACATCTTCCAGCACTTGTAGCAAACTGAAGGCCAAACATAGTGTTCAGCAGTGTGGATTTTCCAGAGCTTTGAAGCCCCAGAATTGACAGAACAAACACCTTTTTGTCTCCAAGTGTTTTGATGAGCTTATCTAGGACAGCATTAATCCACACTGATGGAACATGGGCAGCATCTCCATCCATTAGTTCAATTGGATACCCAGAAATCAGCATGTTCACTGCTATTTTTGGATATGCAATGTTTCCACTGGCTTTTGAGGAACTTTGAATGGCCTCATAGAGTTGACTGACTTCTCTCATAATATGCTGAATTCCAACTGTAGTGGCAGCCATTTTGTTACTTATTTTGTCCATTTCTTGTTGCAGTAAATTTACATCGGATTCTTTATCTTTGGGCATATTTTTCATTCTTCTCCAAGTTGAGCGGTATTTTTCCTCAAGTGATGCCAGCGCAGGAGTTGTCAGATCATCCAGCAAGATTCTCAGCCACTGCAACATGTACATATGTGTGTCTTCAAACCGAGTAGGTGTTGTCAAACATTCTAAGAAAGATCTCAAGAAGTCATTGAGAGGATTGACATTTTGTAGTTGCTTATGCCGTATTTTTTCCATTTCTGATAAGATTTCACTCTGATGCTTTTGAATACTCTCATTTTTTCCTTTGCTTGTAAGTCGATATTGTTCTTTGTTTTTTGTGCACCAGCCATGCCACAATGGACCTTGCAGGGGTAAAATGGTTTCCTTCAGGGTGGGTAAATCATCGTTCATATTATCTCTCACACTCAAATCTTTCAGAACAGCAATTAATGTCTGGGCATTTGCATGCCCCTCTTTATTTGAATGCTCATCCTCATCCACTTTGAAGTGTTGTTTTCTAGCCTCTTCACAGCACCTCTCAATGCTTGCAGTGCGGTCATGTTCACTAATACACCGTTTGATACTTGAAACCAGTTCCTCTGAGAAATCAGCCTGGTTCCTGTTCTTTGCAGCCAGTCGCACCTTCACAGGGTTTTTTCCCCGTTGGATTTTGTCATGGCCTGAGAATAAGCAAATCAAGGGGACAGGAGACTCGGACAACTTCTGGGAGATCTCTTTAGCTTTTGGACTCGTGGGATGATGCTCTGAAAGGAGAAGTACATTGACCGTACTCACTGCTTGAAGAAACTCAAGTTGTTTTGGATGTTCCTCTGTATCTCCATGAAGGTTCAGAAAGGCCACACAGTCATCAAATATGTCATCTTTCTTCCCTCCGGGACAGTACCACGCAATCTCCACAACTCCATTCATGAGCAGGCTGTTTGGAGTGCTGCCTTTGCAATGACGGGTAAAAAACACAGGGTGCTTTTGTTTGTTAATGACATCATTTAGTATCTGAGATTTTGAGTTGGAATTAGAAGTGCCCAGTCTAATAAATGAAACAATTGGCACTGGAGTATTGAACATTTCTTTGTTATGATACTTTCCACTGGAGTCTGATGGAGTTTGTGTTTTGCTATGCCATGATTTTTTGATCTGTCGGAGTGCCCAGAGAGGGAATTCCACTTTATGTGTACATGGGTTGGGCACCAAGAGGGGTAAGCTAAATTGACAGGCAGAGAGTTTTGTGTAAATGTACTGTCGCAAAAAGTCATTGGAACAATGGAAAATAGCCATGTGCATATCCATTGGGTGAACATGTGTGTGTTCACTGCTTTCCACCAAATCTGATTGAGTATCACAACCAAAGAAGTCATCACCATCATCAGCATCATTTGCAATATCCTCCTCAGAATCCAAGTTGATGGTCTCCAGTTTTCGAAACAGATTCCTGGCTCTGTAGTCCAGTGTCATGAGCTTGTATAGATAATGGGAGCTCAAATCGTTCTCTGTTTTGGGCTCTGTTACACTCAGGGATAAACTGTCTATAACAAGAACACTGGCTCTTGTCATCTTGTTGGGGTAGGAGTCTTGTAGACCCAATTTCATAAGCAAATGCATAAAGCTTTTACCCTTTTCATCTTTGTCATTCACTGATAACTTGTGCTCATGCGTTTTTGGAAGCTCATGTAAAGGTGCCACTCTTTTCGCTAGTATATCTTTCAGCTGGCTTGCTACCTCCTCATCCCTTCTCCTCCTGCTGCCTGTTTCATCCAGCCTACCCTCAATGATGGAATGCAATTCACTCTCCAGCGATTCCCAGTCATTCTGCATTTCCTCAACCACTGATGTAATGGTTCTTGAAAGCTTGTCCTTCAATTCTGTCTGTATGAGCTGCAGTCTCTTTCCTCTTTCACTAGGTGGAATTCTCATGTATTTGTCAGTGGAAACAGTCAATGCTGTCAACAACAGGTAGGCCTGGCCCCTAACGGGACACTGTTCTCTTAGAGAGGAGTACCTCTTAAATGCATGATGCAGTTCAGACTGCAAGAACGCAATGTCATTTATACCCAGAAGATGATTAAATGTCTTACTTTCAATACTGTATCCGAGAACTGTGATTATTGATAGGATCAACAGTTTTGCTTCCTCATGATCACTGTCTCCCAATGTCTTACAAAGTGAATTCAGTGAAAGGTTTACAGTGATTGTAACCTTCACTTTAGCATTGTGTTCCTCTTCAGAAGAATTGAAGGCATATCTGCTATCTTCCACCTCTTTTTTGGCACATCTTAAGATTCTGTCTAGTTCGGAAAAATCAGACACAGAAATATGTTCATTTGAGTCTTCCTCAGTTTGGTATGCCCACTTCACAAGTTCACTCAGATTTGGGAAGATTTCCACTTCATAAGGATCAGGTTCCAACAAAAAGCGCACCAGAAATCTCAAATTCATAGCTGTGGATTCACTAGCTACTTTCAATAGATAACTTTGAAGTATGTCATTTGAGAGACATTTCAGATGCCAAATTCTGTGGGATCCTGTTTCCGTATAGAGGCTGTTTTTGAAGTTCAATAACTTTGTCAAGTACGATTCATAGTCGGTGGCACGCCATGTCTTCACTGACTGAATCAGTGTTTCTGCTTTTTCCACATAAGAAAGAATGTTCTCTCCCCACACCTCTTCTTCATCTTTTCCAGTGATATCTTTGTGTGCATCCATCAGTATTTTGCTTAAATTGGACACATTCTTGAAATCATCTCTGTGAGAAGCTGTTACTATTTCCCAGACAGGAATCAGGGATGTGCCTTTGTCAATAATACTCCAGGTTCTGTTATTTGTTGTAAGATGGGATTTCCACTGCAAGTAATCATCAATTTCAGCAGGCCCACCCGTTTTACTGACTGACAACTGCACTTGACTCATCAGGTCTTCTCTGTGTTTTCCAGTGAGATATCCTCTCAGCTGTGTGGAGGATGTTGCTACTTGGCCTGAAAGGGATAGTGCACCAAAGCCCAATCCGCCACCACAGTAAACATTCAGAGATTCAGAAGTCAGCCTTTTCACCTCTGTCCGATCATTACTTTTGAAGCCTGATGCAGATGCTCTCCACCAAAAAATGCCACCAAAGTGTAGAGGGCCCTGGTTCACATGGGACCCATACCTCTCAAAAAAGCATCTTATTTTGTTGGTTTGTGGTTTGCCATCCTCATACAAACTTATCATTTCAATTTCTTTAAGGGCATTAAGAGCTCCAGAGGAAAGCCTCAGTTCATCCTTCTGAAAAACACCACATGCAAGTGGGATGTAGTTGTACTTGGTGTGGAGGATATAGGACTCTTCTTGTGAATTTGAACTTGTTTCCTCACTCTCATTAGATCTATTTTTATCGACTCCAAAACCAAAGCCAAAGCCTTTGAATCCAATGTTGAATGAGCTGCTAAAGCTATAGCCCATTTTCTCCATGACTTTGTGATAAGCTGTTTCACATTTGTGAGATGAAAATTCCCTTTGCTCATATGTGGTAGTTTGTATTGGGTTAGTGAGTGAAAATGAATCTGGTATCTCAATGAGCTTCTCTCTTCTCTCTAGCATGTCTTCAGGGTTCCTGGTTTTGTAAACTCCTTCTAAAGCCAGACCCCCAGATGCATTCTTCAAAACATCCTTATCTGGAATCATCTCAGATGAGAGTGCTGACTTCTGTACAATGTCCAGATGTTTATGCAAGCTTTCTATGACATCCTTTAAAGATTGATTAGTGTTCATCCAGCTTTCCCTTGGGACATCTAAAGCAGTGCAGATCTGGTTTTCCATCTCCTTCACTTGAACATCATTTCGATCTTTACCATCCTTGAACAAATTTTCAAGATCCATTAGATGTTCCTTAACTTGAGACATATTCTCTTTTAATGGCTCCATCTTCTTATACTAAAGTGTTCTCTTATCTTTTCAAAGATGTCTGAAGATGGTCACAATGCTATCTTCATTTCACTCAAGTCAAGTACTACACTGTGGTCACTATTTGTCCATGTTGTCAACATTGGGGGTATGTTAACATTGTTTCCCAAGCTTTATATTGTGTATCTCTAATATTGCTAAAATGTTCATACCACAAGTATGATTTTAAAAAGTAATATGATGGAAAGTCAATCAGTGTGTCTCCCACAATGACGGTGTTCTTCTCCTGGAGGAACAAAATAAATTCAGAAATTACTAGGTTTACAAAGTTATAAAATGTGACATGTTCAACAAAATGCATATACTGTATATTAAACTATTTCATTTCTGAAACATTTATGTAACAAGAGTAGATGAACTTATGGTTTTAATCAGAAGTGGCTGTGGTCAACAGTAATAGCAATGACTGCTGCAAATATTGCTGATATTTGCAAAGGTAGGCTCTCATACATTCTTTACTGTACGCCGATTCTGTTTATCAGAGGTGAGACCAAGTCACTATTTGGCAATTCACAAGTAAGTCCCAAATCTTTAGCCAAGAAATCTAGACGCCCCTAGCGGCAGCAAATGTAATTTGGCTGGCGGGGCAGTCTAGCTACAGTGGGTACGGGTTGAGAATGCACCTTTTGCCGCGGCAATCCCGAAGAGATCCCGTAGGCTGTCAAGCCGATTTTATTTTAGGCTAAGGCAATGTACCCAAACAACCACCAGGTGGCAGACAGTTTCAACCCGCATTTCAACTGCATTTACAGTTTTTTCCAATCGTTTACACACTCTTTTTGTCTAAACGCATCACACAATTAACCAAACACCACACCCAATCAGCAGAACATAACAGATTGTTAGCAAAATGGAATATTTCTGTCAAAACAATACACACATTGATAAAAACCTTATACTATTCTCATATCATTAACACATTCTTTGAATGATTCTACACCAGGGGTCTCCAACCTTTTTGGGGGTGAGGGCTACCGGAAGAACTCGAAATCATATGGAGGGCTACCCATTTGAAGCGAACAGCCCCTCACAACCTTTTATGTGAGGGTAACCCTCCTAAATAGTGGGTGATTTACAATGTAAAATTATCAATATTATGTGCTGTAGGCCCATACGCCTATATATATTTTAAACAACTGTATTTTCATCTGATTCTTCAATATTTTAATATCAATATGCAACACGACCAACATCTTGTTCAGTTTGTTAATTTCAAAGTTTGCATGGGGAACCTAATATTTATTTTTTAACAACAACAACAAAATAATTTAGGTAAGCTACATTTTTAAGGCATTACTCACCATTAAGAATTTTGAGGCTGTTTAAGTTCTGATTTCAGTGGACAACTCTTTTTTTTTTTTTTTTTTTACATTTCAATAGCAATCACCAACACCACCTTCCCTAACTTATGAAGACGCCTTTTATAGTTATTGCACGTCTCCATGATCTGACAACATGTTGCGCCCGGTAGGTTAATTGGATCATGCCACACGATTTCCAGCACTACACGGAGGAGAAAAGGCCCGTGCGCTACAGTAAAGCAAACGTTTTTCAGTCCTTGAACAATCATGCACGAACCGTATGGGACAAACACGGAATGGGCACAGAACTTTCGCGAAGACATGCTTCCATTTGCTACACCAGACGAGCGAGCTTGTTTTTTCTGCATGTGTGCGAGCAGCATGTATATGCGCTCCACTTCCGTTGTCGATTGAATGGGAAAGGTATTCTGAGTCAAAGGCTAAAAGTTAACCAGCTAGGCCTACAATTTAAGGTATCAACACCAATATCAAGCTAATGTTAATGTAGTTAAGGCTACAGATTGTTGTCTACATACATTCTTAAAATGGTTCTTGTCTTTAAATAATTAAACACGTCACAACGGAGGATGTTTTACACTGTCTCCATCTTATACACACCAACACAATAAATTCAAAACACATCTGTAAAAACCCTCTTCCAATATATGGATCTTATTCAGACATATTGTTTGAGAGCATTAGGATAATTTAGATGACAAAAATATTTTGATGCACCCTCATCAAGCAATGCACAAAACCGATGCTGCAGACCATATTTATTTCTTTCACTGTACCATATGTTCAGTTACAGTGACAAGTCAATCAACAGAAAATGGCAAAATGATAGTTCTTACTACTGTAAAGTGTAGAAAAATAAAAAATCTGTACTAATGGTGGGCCGTTATCGGCGTTAACGTACTGCGTTAACGTGCAACTCTTATCGGGCGATAAAAAAAATATCGGCATTAATCTATTCTCAAAGTTGGGCTGGAAGCTGGGTCTATAGCCGCAAGTCTAGGTCGCACTGGTGCACCTGACGCTGCTCGGCTGCTTTCTTTCACAAGTTGTCATTGTAGACTATGCGTGCAACTTTACCAAACAGTATAGAAGTAACCCCCCTCTCCTTGGCCCGCTTTCTCTTGCTCTCCCTCTCCCTCACTCTCCCGTGCGCGCTCAATGGACACCTGCGATCCGCCCCTCGACATGCACATTTAATCCAAATTAAACATTCACAATCGTGAAAGCAATGATGCATAGAGAAGACGTTAGCTAAAGCTTAATATTAATTCCGGTTAGCATCATTGCTGCAGAAAGTTGATTAAAACTCTTACATTCAAGTCACTCTTGCATGAGTTGACTGATAATCTCAATACCAATGTTTTCCAACTCCAAAACTCCTCAGGAGAGAAAGTATTAGCCCACATTGAAACTTACAGTAGGCTAAACACACGTGGGGAAACTGAACAGTCCAACCAGTAAACTATGATAAACTAGCCAACTATGCTACTTTGTTTACATTTTGAGGTTTCAAGCAGACAGCTGAATTAAAGAGGCAGAGTTGTAATATGAATAGTAGGCTACAATCTGAATAAAGTGTGCTGTCATGAATATCAGAAATTTCAGTTTGTAGAATAGGCTTACATAAATAATTTTGTAAAGAAAATATTCTTTTATTGTGTTTCAAGCTTTTTCGAGGCTTGTTTCATTATATGAAAGGACAGCGATAAAAAGGTGACCTTTTAGTGTTAAAGGCGATGCAATGAAAAATGTGATCCAAAAAGATCCCGTAGGCTGTCGAGCCGATTTTTTTCGAGGCTAAGGCAATGTACCCAAACAACCACCAGGTTTAAAGAGGCAGAGTTGTAATATGAATAGTAGGCTACAATCTGAATAAAGTGTGCTGTCATGAATATCAGAAATTTCAGTTTGTAGAATAGGCTTACATAAATAATTTTGTAAAGAAAATATTCTTTTATTGTGTTTCAAGCTTTTTCGAGGCTTGTTTCATTATATGAAAGGACAGCGATAAAAAGGTGACCTTTTAGTGTTAAAGGCGATGCAATGAAAAATGTGATCCAAAAAGATCCCGTAGGCTGTCGAGCCGATTTTTTTCGAGGCTAAGGCAATGTACCCAAACAACCACCAGGTGGCAGAAAGTTTCAACCTGCATTTCAACTGCATTTAATGATGAAGACCGCATATCCGTCTCATTTAATGATTAAAATGAAGGTGATGACTGGCGAAATTAATCAAACGACGTTTCAATAAACCATTGTTGAAATTAATGAAAATGGTTTTAGAAAATCGCCTATATAGGCCTATCAGAAGGAAATAGCCTTCAATTCAACCTGAAAGACTCGATAGGCAACCTTAGATTAATTCA
Organism: Sardina pilchardus; assembly: GCF_963854185.1. NCBI lineage: Eukaryota > Metazoa > Chordata > Actinopteri > Clupeiformes > Clupeidae > Sardina > Sardina pilchardus. The sequence goes on from NC_084998.1 coordinate 28,458,570, forward strand.
TTACGGTTACAAGACCGCATTTCCGTGAATAGGCTATAGTTGTCAAGGCGAAGACGAAAGAGATGGACAAGACGGACATTAGACTACATTTATACGCTAGGAATACTTAGAAATGTTTATAGGCTATTTTAAAACGGAGGCATGCGTTCAATTTTAACCGGTGACGCTGGGTACATGTACCCAGCACTTTTTATCACAGATTTTGTCCCCACCACTTTTGACAACTGAAAATAATATGTATTTAACAGAAATCTCTTTAATACATGCCTAGGCTTGTCCCTTTACTTATAACCGTAGGCTACATGCACGGAGAAGATCGCGCATTTTGTAACATTGTAACAATGGATGGTCAGATATGCGATAGGGCCCTGAGGGTGATTCATTGTAGCCTAACCATCGACTAGTAGCCTAGGCCTAGCTCCGCAAAATACATTTCTAGCAACTTATATAGATCTCGGTATGCATGTTCATGTTGATTCAGAGATAGGCATAGACTACCGTAGGCTACTGTGCGTCAAGCTTTAAGACAGCATTTTATCATGTGGCGAATTAATGACTAACGTCAGTTTAACATGTCAGAACTTTTGATCGGCGTTTCAAATGCATGCTGCGAATATCAAATAAACTCGACTGGCTGAATCCCTTAGGCCTATATTTGTTGGCAACAGTTAATATAGTCAAAGCCATGCACTGGTAAGGCATGGTATACGACCGGATAAACGACCAATATTTAGTTTCACTGTCCTCCGCTGCTCACAGCGCAATTTCGAATAGCCACGGAGATTAAAATATTTAAGCTTTGTAAGCTACTTTTTTTTGTAGAGGGCCTAGGAATTAACTTTGAAAAATGTCTATGCCCCCCCGCGAAAGTAGGCATATAGCCTACATTTTCATGAGGATTACTCTGCAAACGAAAGCATACTAAGTAGGCATAAGTGGGGGGGGCAGTCTTCCTCAATGCGCATAGGTGAAGAACTGGTTAGACGAGTGTGGGGGAGGGGGAATGAGCGCATAAGACAATTGCTCTTCATGAAGCTGTTACAATGGATAGTGTTATGTACTGTAGTCTGTAGGCCTAAAGTGCTGCGCCGACATCGGCCGTCTGTAGGCCTATACCGTCTTTAAGCGTCTTTGTCCGAATCCGATGGAGACTGAAAGTTGGTACAAAAATAACTGGGATGGAGTGGTACAAAAGTAAATGTTTCAACACAAAGTCTATGCCACTGCTCAGGGTGAAAGTGTTACATGCTGCCACTCAGACATGCCACCACTACAACATGCTTCCATTTAGACATGCCTCTATTTCGACATGCTGCCAATCCGACACATTTTAGTATCCCCATTCCGGCAGTTTACAAATCCTATTCTTTTCCAAGTCAATTTAATGGACCCTGGGGGTATTCCATTAACGTCGCTTATAAAGGCAGCGCTTAACAAAAATAACCTGGCTTGAACTAGCGTCAACTTTTACTTTGGGCTGAAGCCGTTCCATTAACTTATGTTAGCTGCATCTTGGTCTCGTTTATTCAAACAAGGTTTAAATCAGCTTCATGTCTGCTCGTGCACGAGGTGGAAAAGTAGACCGAAACCGTAGATTGACGAAAAGAGGATATATGTCGTAAAATTAAGGCAAACTAGATGATTTCAGTTCGATTTACAAGCGCCATCTACAGGGTTTTCATCGGAAGTAATCAAATTGAACACCGAGTGAACAAAATAGATAGTTGCCTACAGAAAAGGATAATAACGAAATCGTAGCCTACTGTAAATCGCTAAACAGCCTAATTATGATGTTGTAAATTGTGACTTTGATTGTCTTCACTCTGAACAAAACGAGTGAATAAGCAGGCTATTCTCAAAACAACTTTGGCATAGGCTATTCAACAATAAAGATAACCTACGTTTGTAGATTAAAAGGGTTCACTCTGAAATATTTTTTCGGTGGTCATAAAATAAATTAGTAGCCTATTGTCCTGGGAGTATTGGGAGAAAACCTAGCCTATTGTCTCCCATAAGCATATAGTTCTGCCAAAGTGTTTGTGAAATATAATTATCTGAAATGCAATATTGGCTTTCAATATGTCATTTCATATTTAATTTGTGTAATACAGTTGGTTTGATATCCGAACTCTATGCCTAATCAATAGACTATATGAAGCTGTTTTAATTATTACAGCCTTTACAGAATTATGCTATAGGCTGGCTTGTATAGCCAGCATAGCGTATTAGCCCACTGACAGCCTGCCTGCTGTCACTGAACAAGCTACTGTACATGACCCTTTATAAATAGTGATGCCTTTCATTAAAGAGTATAACTAAACATGGCAATATTAGTATGTTAACATAGCTTACAAATTCATCGCATGGGAACCGAACCCGAGAACACGCAAAACATACGACGTTAGTTCTGTCACGCTGCGCATGACACCACAAAAGACGTAATTTTCGTAGAGCCGTAAGATTCCTTGGACCACACACAGATCAAGTTCAAACAATGTAAGTTGCATAATTTTCAGAAATTCTTTGAAACTAGCGAATAGGTAGCCTAGCCTTAATCAATGCTTACAACACTGTCGGAAAAAAGTTTCTCCTTCTATTTTTTAAGTTGTAGGTTGACGGAACCAACGGTTTGGGACTCGTTTTCCTACTGGTGTTTTTTTTTTGCAACACAGATTAATTTAGCTCGGCAGTTAGCCTGCCACCGACCAGGTTAGCTCAGAAGCATATGTTACCCCAGCAACTCAGCTGAGATTCCTGTTAGCGGGAGTAATGGAACCGACCTCTCTCTAAAATTAGCGAGGCTTATCAAAGTTAGCCGCGATTTACGGTTAGCTCGCTTGATGGAATACCCCCCCTATGAGCCCGACGGACGCAAAGTGTGTCAAAAAACTTCTCTGTTACATTGCTCTGCGATTGTTAGTCACAGCGAGATGAGACCTATATTGCATGAAAGAGCAGAACCGGGGCTTTCCAACAAGACTAGACACGTGTCTATACGATCAAGTATGAAAATAAAATAAAATCATGAATTTAAATCAAAGTAGCTATATCGTCATTATTATTTGTTTGTCACTTCGTCTGTTTTCATAACACAAAAGGATCGATGTATTTGGTAACAATGGAAAGCTCTGTTTCTCCTTTTTCATTTGATATGCGTGGCATGTTTGAGCGATGCCGGTGTCGTGAGTAATTCAAGCGAGAGTGCTGGATGCGCAAAGTGACCACCCGGTTCGCCCGTGCCTAAAACCGCCCGTACCTAAAACCGCACATTTTCAAACAACGTGCCATTCCGACATGAGGTCATAATTAGGTTATTAATGTCATAACTGTATTCAATTGTGTAAAATAATAAAGATTCATATTTAAAATGTCATTGTGAAGACTTCTTGATATGGTTATGTGTCTGTTGCGCACAACTCGGGGAAGTGAAAGCAGTTCTAGACATGGCAAGTTTTCTTCTCTGTCTCATTATTCGCGGACTAAGTGGAGCTAAATTAAGTTATTATTTTACTGTCACTTCGTCTGTTTTATGGTTGTATTTGGTATCTGTGGATAGCTCTAGCTCTCCTCTTTTATCTGACATGCAAGCCGTATCTTTTTAACCACGGTTTCACGAGTAAATCAAACGAGTAGCGGTAGCCGAAGCTATATGATTCTTATTTGTTTGTCACTTCGTCTGTTTCTATAACACAAAAGGATCGAGGTGTTATTGTGTTGTTGTGTTTTGTGTTTGGTATCAATGGAAAGCTCTGTTTCTCCTCTTTCATTTGATATGCGTGTTCTGTCTGTGCGATGCCTGGTCCCGGAATAATTCAAGCGAGAGCAGTGGCTGCGTGGGTGAACGCAGAGCAATATAAACTGTAATGATATAGCCTACTTTCATTTAAATTCATGATTTTATTTTCATTTTCATAATTGATCGTACAGACACGTGCATAGTCTAGTTGGAAAGTTCTTTCATGCAATATAGGTCTCATCTTGCTGTGACTAGGCTAATAATCGCGGAGCAATGTAACAGAGAAGAATGGGTGTGTTTTTTGACGCACTTTGCGTCCGTCGGGCTCATAGGGTCCGTTAAATTGACGTGGAAAAAAATAGGATTTGTAAGCTGTCGGAATGGGGGTACTAAAATGTGTCAGATTGGCAGCATGTCGGAATAACACCATGTCTGAATAGCGGCATGTCGGACGAAAGGGATATCGGACTGGCAGGATGTCGGACTGCCGACATGTAACCGAATAATGTCATATAGCTTAGGCTACCATTAGCCTTACCATTACCATTTACTCTCGTTTGATTTACTCGTGAAATCAGTCAAAAAGATATGGCACACATGGCAGATGAAAGAGGAGAGCTAGAGCTATCCACAGATACCAAATACAACCTTCTAGGCCATTCAACAGACGAAGTGATAGCAAAATTATCACTTCATTTAGCTCCACTTACCCCATGATTTTGTGTGGCATAATGCCTATGTTCATGATCCAACGTTATCATGTGTTTCTCTATGGCAAGGCATGTTCATACGGTTTTGAGATCCTAGCAAACTCCATATATGGTATCCAATTCAAGACTCATATTGCATCCACATTTGTTTGCCTTTACTTTGTTCATTGCAATGCAGTAACTCGTGGGGGATCTCGCCCGGGGAGTAATTCAGTCTAGAACCGCCACTGATAATGAGACAGAGAAGAATGGACTTATATCTATGAAAACTGCTGGCTTTGGGCGGTTTTATTTATTTATTTTCCGGGGACGTAGTCAATGCGGGAGGTGTTGTAGGCTACTGTCAAGGCCGCGCCTAAAGCGCTGGGGGGAAATCCTATGTCATGCAGTTATCCTAAGTTAGATACCGCATGTCAGTTTTTATATGTTTCCCCACAGTTTATTGGGGGAAACAATCCCCTATAGGTCCAGGGCTAAAAGTAGTTTTTATTCTTACCAGTAGGCCTAGTCTACTACTGAATAGGTTGAACTGCATGCGGAGTGCGACGATAAATGTTTGTATTGCTGAAATAACTTTTAATGACCAACCGTGTCCATTACGCATATATTTATAGGCTATTGTTTTATTTCAGTGCTTTTTGTCCACTACCCATGGCAAACATAGTTTAAACGTTCGCCATTACTTAGGCCTTTTTCTTTTCGGCTTTCACAATCAGCTAGGTACAGCTGCGCCGATGGTTACCATGAAAACTTGCCATGTCTATACAGAACTGCTTTCACTTCCCCGAGTCGCGCACGCAACAGACACATAACCATATGAAGAAGTCTTCACAATGACATTTTAAATGTGAATCTTTATTATTTTACACAATTGGATATAGTTATGACATTAATAGCCTAATGACCTCATGTCAGAATGGCACCCCAGCTAACAATTTCTGGTTAGGAGAACGTTTTTAGAACGTTTTTTTCCTGGTTAGGGGAACGTTGCCTGAAAGTTGCGAAAGTTGCCACAAGGTTCCCCAGGAAAGTTTTCGTGACGAAAATACAACGTTTTTTTCTGGTTATTTATTTTGGTTAGCAGAACGTTCTCCTACCCTTTAGGGAACTTTACAATATTTGGTTGCATTAACGTTCCCCTAACCTCCCAGCAACAAAGTGTAAAGGGGAAAAAAATATGTACATTTATTGTGACATCCAGGTATGGCTCCGCTGTACACTCGCCGGCTGCGACGACAGGCTATCTGTGACCTGGGAGAGCGAACGTCTCTGATGATTAAGGCAATGACAATATACTACACGTATGTTTTTTCACTTACCATTAGTTGCTTGCTGAACTGCGAGGAATACGGCACGTTAATATTGGTATGTGTCAGCTAAGTATTTAAATGCGGTTAGGTCTAATACTTTCTTGTCTACGGTGTCTTTTTCCTATAATAAACGATTAGTCAGATCAAAACATCAGCAGAGCAGGCGCTAGCCTAACACACTGTTTCAAAATTCAAAACTGGCTGTTTTTATTGCATCGTATGCCATTAAAAGTCCTCGGTTCAGAATTATGATGGATTTTGGTTTATTTTGTTTTAAATTGGGACTGGGAATTGTGGGATAGGCTGAGTGAACAGCACAGTAAACATAGGCTATAACTTGGACTACGTGTTAATATAAAACAATTCTCCCCCGGGAACATTGTGCTGTTTAAGATGCAGTCTCAACGTTTGAGAAAGAATTCATTGGAGTCCTCATCATCATATTTTCATAACAAATAAAGCTTTAAAAACATGAATGCATTTCAGGTGCCACTCTAATCGATAATGGATTAATCCAACACTATTCGTCAGATTAGTTAGCATGAAATCGTTGTGTGCCTGCCTGGGACTATGGCTAGCTAGCTCTTCCACCCGGTTTACCCTGTAGAGTGTTTTTTAAAAGCCTGTTGGACTTAATGGAACAAGTGCATGGAGAACGATGTGAAGAATGTGATCGATACCATACAGCCAGTAGCCTACGTGAGTAACTTTATCTCTGTGTTATCCAAATGTCTTAAAGTTAGCGAGGTTGAGTCTGCTAACACACCAACACAGACCTGGCTGTTTTTTTCACGGACCCGAGATGGAAGTTTCTCAACCTAGCTCTTCTCGCGCTGGCCCCTTAGCTGACGGGCTGGCTCTGGTCGGCCGAATATCAATCCAACAAATTGTCGATTTTCATCAACAATAATCAACCCCACGCACATAACCAGAAAATACCGATATGGTTATACAAATAAGATACCAAAAAACAACTAAGTAGCAACGTTGTGTGAAAAGAGAAATGCAACCAGAATTATAACATTTTTTTCTTTAGTTGTAATCACGTTCGGGGAACTTTGATAACCTGGAGCTAACGTTCTCTCCAGGGTATTAGAAGGTTACTGATAAACTAACCACAGGAGAACCAACGGCTAACGTTATTTGCTTGCTGGGATTCAACCAAAATATAACGTTTGTTTTTTTAGTAGTAAAAACGTTAGGGGAACGTTATTTGTTTTGACAACCTGGAGATAACGTTCTCTAAACATTATTAGTAGGTTGCTGAAAAACGAACCATAGGGGAACCAAAAGCTAACGTTACTTAAAGTTAGCAGAACGCTATTTGCTTGCTGGGACGTTGTTTGAAAAATAAGTTCAATACCGCCACTGCGACCATGAAAAAAAAAAAAAATGTCGGAGTGGTGGGACTTTTTCCCATAAAGAGACATGCCTCCACTACGACAATTGGACGTCAATGTCGGAGTGAATGAACAGCGGATACCGGGTGAAAGGATATAGTGAAAGCCTAAGGCAGCGATTCCCAAACTTTTTATTATAACGAACCAACTTTAACATCTTCATCTAGGCCTTAAGCCACATGCTAAAAAGGCAACGCGGGTAAAAAGGCCCTCGTTTAAGACACGACCACACAACAGCATATGCTCATTCCCACGCAACATTTCGAATTTATCATTCTGAACGTGAGCTAGATTGAGCCCTATGAAACGTCAAGTCATGCCCTATGCGGGACATTCTAAAACGCTTAACGTGGCTTAAGGGCGGAAAACAACGGTCAATCATCACCAAATTTTTCATGACCATATATTGTCATGGACACTTAAACCTGTCAAAAAACTAAACCGTAATCCAACGATTATAGAAGATATCTCACATTTAGGCTACGTTGACTTCTTCATTGGTGCCTATGGCGAGAAAAAGGCTTTGGTTTAATGTTTAAATCTAAACAAAGATGTCCACCAAATTTCTCTCTTGTATTGCTCATCATAATCACTTTAAACTATATATTTATCGAACCCAAACTCAAATTATTATGGACGTTATATGTCATGAAGCGTTTCTGCCCCATTAACGCCTATTGAAAGGAAACAGCTTTACGTGGTTTAATGCAACAACGATCAGTGATCACCAAAATTCTCTCTCATATTAGGCTACTTCTCATAATCACATAAAACTCTCAAAAAATTGGGCCCAAACTACAATAATTAAGAACGTTATCTGACATTAAGCATTGTATAGGCTTATATGGCTTAACGTGGAATAAGGTTGGAAAACAACGACCAATGATCACCCAATTTCTCTCTCATATTAGGCTACCTCTCAGCACATAAAACTCTCAAAATATCGAACCCAAACTCATAATTATGGACATTATCTGACATTAAACGTTTCTGTCTCATTGACGCCTATTGAAAGGAAAAAGCTTAACGTGGTTTAATGCACCTAAACAACGATCATTGATCACCAAATTTCTCTATCATATTACTGTCTTCTCATAAGCACGTCAATGTTATCTGACATAAGCATAGGCCTACAAAGGAAAGTTCTCCATGCTTCTGTTGTGCGACAATCTGGTGCAACCAGGCCAGGACAGAAGTATACAACTCTGATGAACAACTTATGTATACGACTCTGATGAAGACGTTTGTTATGTTGAAATGTAGTCAATGTTTTGTACCTTTTAAATAAATACAAAAGAAGACATCTGCGTTGCACCGGCATTCCTCTTCTTTTACAAGCATATTGCTGCCTACCAAAAGGCTTAACGTGGAATACGTTTGGAAAACAACGACCAATGATCACCAAATTTCTCTCTTATATTACTTCTCATAAGCACATAAAACTCTCAAAATATCGAATCCAAATTCCAATCATTATGGACGTTATCTTAATTTTCACGTTAAGCTTTTTCATGTTTTAGAATGTCCCGGCAATGCTGTAGAGTAGACGATTTCACAGCGCAGCAGAGCGCGGGGTTAAATGTAACATGCACTTTTTATGTAGATGTAACACGCACAAGCCTTCTTAAACTGCATGCTTTAGAAAGTTAACGTAATGGAAATGTTCAAAATAACTAGCCTACTTTTTGGATAGCAAAGGCATTCCCGTTCAGCTAATTGTCCTTAACATTGGGTTCGTTTTTGTGACTTAGCCTATGAGGCATATCCGTGATAAGTTGAGCAGACACTGCTGTTTCATTGAAAGAAGGTAGGCCTAATAAGCATTTCTCTCCCTCTCCATTGACCAGTGTTTTTCCGGCATGAGCCGAACCTGCATGTTATTAGGACGGTCTTATGTTGCCCCCCTGCGGTTGCAGTTTTAATTACAATACCGCACCTTAGGCATTCCCGATGTGCGGGAAAAAAAGGAGCATTCTCAACCCGTACCATCTGTACAGTCACTGAAGAAAAACTAAAGCAACAATACAAACAAGTAACAACAATACGTAATATTCTAATCATCTCTCCGTCTAGCTGGATCAGGCCATAAGAGTTCATCCACATCACAGACTATGGGTGCCTCTCATTTGGGCTTTTATACATCCTCCCTCGCTCCTCGGGCCTCGATCCTGATTCCTCACTGATCGATATAAAGAATGATGGGGCAAAAACAATGGGATAGTCTATCCAGTGTTAGTTATAGATCAGTGGGAACGCCCCTCGAGGATCGAGCATTACACACCTGAGTGCTGAGTTTTCAATTTTGCACATGTGTGCTTACACACCTGGTGGATGTAATTATTCAATTTGTTCATTAGTGTGGTCATTGGCAAGCCAGTTTTCGTAATGAGAAGGAAGTACCTAACAATCTTTATCTGTGTCATAGGCTGCGTTCAGACAGCCAGCCAAAATCCGATTTCTAGCCCATTCAGATTTGTATCGGATGTCACTTTTGAAGTCTGAACAGTGACCGGTCACATGCAATCCGATTTTTGCGAAACGGTTGCAAACCACATCCAGGAGGTAGTTTCATTTCGCATTCGTATCGGATGTGGACAGATGCGTCTCAGTCTGAACAGCTCCCAACACTCAGATCGGATTTGACTGTCTGTGATGTGACTTTACGTGCGTGACTGCCCACCTATTTCGAGTTGTGGAGCAACGTTATGGCTATGTCTTTTGACCATGTTATATTAAATGTGACTTCACAATACTCAATGCTAAATATAGCATTATACAGTCTCTGCTCTGTTTCATGGAAGTTGCAAGTACAGCAACCTGTCAGATCTGTCAGAGATGTGACCCAGTCTGAACAGAGCCATATCCGATTTGGACACTTGCTAAAGGCAATGTGAACAGTCAGCCCTAGAAATCGGATATGAGAAGGAATCAGATTTGAATCAGATTTGTCTGCAGTCTGAACGCGGCCTAAAGCCTGCCTTACATTGACAGACTTTGTAAAAATTTGGAAAAGATTTTTTAAAGACTACAGTCTCAGACCCTCTCACATCTAAAGACAAATCATTGAGTTTCTAGTCACAGTCTAGTCACAGGCCAGTCTCAGATTAGGATTTTGCAAAGACTGTGGGTCGCTATTTACAAGATTGCAACTAGATTCCTTCAAATTATTTCCATCGTGCACTAGGCTACATCATCATCAACAGGAACTCATATGATAGCCTACTCATATCAAAGTCATTTTCTCGCGTTTCTGCAGCATTGTTTCATGTGTGACATCCCTAACCCCGCGTACACACTGTCTCCGTCCGTCAACGGATCACGGAGGTTGGATCTGCCGTATGTGTATTTGCATACACGTGATCTGATTGGCTGACGGATCCGTCGCTGCCTGAAAAGTTGAACATTTCTCAACTTTCTTGACGGAGGCAACGGAGCTGAAGTGACGGACGGACCCACAATGCATTTCGAGTCTGCCCCATGCAAAGTGAATGAGATCCGTCGACAGACGGAGACAGTGTGAATGCGGGGTAACAGATATAGAGCTGTTCTGTCACGTAGAATAATTAGACTAATAATTTATAAGAAATGAGATAACAAATAATCATATAAACTAACAGCTGTCGCCTATTTTGCCCCCTCCTGTTTCGTGTTGGAGCGATGTCACTATTGGATTTTAATGTTCACTTCACTATTTGCATGAGCCACTACTGAAAAGACTTCCGATAATATCAAACATGTTTGATAATGTCGTAACGGCAAAACTAGAAAAAGACTGACTCTGACGGACTTAAAACCGCTAAGATTGGCACCTTATAGCCTACTAAACGATTTAGTTGACGGGAGCGCGGTTTTGGAAATTTAGTCGCCGACTGTTAAAACAGACCAAAATCATACAATGTAAGCAAGCCTTTAGGTGTGAAAATGTGTTTTACGTTTTGACATTCACTGTGTGTAATGTTTTGCAAAAAGTGTGAAGCTGAATTTGTGCTTACTGTTGTACTACTCTGCGCAGGTGTTTTGCTTCTTAAGTGTTAAGTATTGTTAACTGTCTGATAATCTTAATTTTAGTGTGTAAACGATTGGAAAAAAACTGTAATGATGAAGACCGCATATCCGTCAAAAGTCGACTCCTTTAATCTCATTTAATCATTAAAATGAAGGTGATGACTGGCGAAATTAATAAAACGATGTTTCAATAAACCATTGTTGAAATGAATCAAAATGGTTTTAGAAAATCGCCTACAGGCCTATCAGAAGGAAATAGCCTTCAATTCAACCTGAAAGACTCGATAGGCAACCTTAGATTAATTAATTAATTCATTGTGGTTACAAGTCCCCATTTCCGTGAATAGGCTATAGTTGTAAAGGTGAAGACGAAAGAGATGGACAAGATGGACATTAGGCTACATTTATATACTAGGCCTACTTAGAAATGTTATTTATAGGCTATTTTAAAACGGAGGCATGCGTTCATTTTAACCGGGGATGCTGGGTATATGTACAGATGGTACGGGTTGAGAATGCTCCTGTCTTTGCCGCACATCGGGAATCCGGAAGGGTGCAGCATTTGTAATTAAAACTGCAACTGCAAGGGGGCAACATAAGACCGCCCCAATAACATGCAGGTTTGACTCATGCCGGAAAAACACGATAAAACCCGAAGACACCACGCTGGTGACAAGCGGAGAAAAGAGGCATGACGCTCAGTGTTGGGAAAGTTCACTTTCTACATGAACTAGTTCAGTTCATCGTTCACAAATTTTAAAATGAACTAGTTCAGTTCATAGTTCATCATTCCAAATTATGAACGAAGTTCACAGCTCCAAAAAATGAACTAGTTCAGTTCATTTTTTCAATATGTTGCGAACCATAGCCTACTCTTTCAGAATTGTTGCCACAGCCAGCAAATATTTCATTAGTTTAACATGAAATAGCCATTTTCAGACAGGTTTTACGCACATTCTGCTATAATTGCTTGCCGCATTTCTGACGAGAGCGGAAATTCAGACATGAAGCATGCGAAATGTATACGGCCTCCGTTTGTTCACATCTAATGTAGAATTTCTTTGGCTTTGGTTCGCTGGGCAGAAATGCGGCCGCGCTGTCAAGAGTGTAGTTTTTACACCGGGAGAGGAGGATACTTGCTGCATTAGCTGCAGCGTGAGAGATGGAACTGTCCACTGACATAGGGCGCTTTCAAAGGCTACACGTACCTAATACTTCACTTGATCATCAAGTGCGATTTTTTCCGCGATTGCATGCATAGGCCTATAGCAGCTGTGGCGGCAACATTACGGAAACATAGGTCGGCAGCAGGAAAAAATCCGGTAGTATACGGAAATATGAATTCAGACATAGAATCTGGCATAGACAAGCACACGCAACGGTTGGGCAACACTTTAGTGACGGTGTGTTTTTTGCCCTGAACCTAACGAAATTAAAAAAGAGTGAACGTGACGTTCACGGACACCAGAATGAACTCGTTCACGGTATCGTTCATCAGGCAGAAATACAGTTCGTTCAGTTCACGTTCACCAAAATTATGAACGAGTTCATGAACTTTCGTTCAATGAACGCGTTCAGGCACAACACTGATGACGCTCAGCATCTCAGATCGCAGTTGCAGAGTTTTTGAATGTTTTACAACTCAGCTGGTATCCGCCGTTCATTCTGACATATACTCCGACATTGACGTCCAATTGTCGTAGTGGAGACATGTCTCTTTAAGGGAAAGGTCCCACCACTCCGGCATTTTCTGTTTTCATGGTCGCAGTGGCGGTATTCAACTTTATTTTCAAACAACGTGCCATTCCGACATGAGGTCATTAATAGGCTATTAATGTCATAACTATTAGGCTATCATTAGGCTTACTAGGCATGGCTGTAGGCAGCTATGAGGCCACTGAGATCTGGACCTCATCAGTTTTGAGAGCTGGAAATACATGTGTTTGCTAAATATCGGTATATTGTTGTGCATGCTGCGTGCGCGACTCGGGGAAGTGAAAGCAGTTCTGTATAGACATTGCAAGTTTTCATGGTGATCATTGGCTTGTGAAAGCCGATTGGAAATACATAAGTTTAGAGCGAACATTTCAACTATTTCAACAATTTCAAGCCATGGTGGACACTAAAATAAAACAATAGCCTAAATAACTGTAGTGCTTAATGGACACGGCTCTATCCTAAATAATTTTCGAGGTTCGCCATTTGGTAATATGACCTATCCTTACTGACAATAATTTAGATTGAGCACAGCTAAAGTTGCACGAAGGCAAAATACAGTCCTAAGCCTATTATATATAGACTGGCCAATTAATAGCCTATTGTATATGTGCAAAACCAGCATTTGCGTGCGTGCTTGCCGGTGAGGTGTAGCCTACAAAAATGAGCATAAGATCTGATTGGTATGGCTATAGGATATAGGCAATGGTAAGAGAAGAGCTGGTTTAAAATTCAAGTAACGTGCACTATTTAACCCCTCGAGACCGACTGTATTGCAGTCTGCCGACACAGCCAGGCGACGCTCCCAACCCATTCATTCGTTTTGGCCACGAATGAATGGGTTTGCCCTTAGTTTTGCCCTTAGGTTTGCCCTGGAGGCGCGGGGAGAGCACGCGGCAGCTATTGTTACATATGGAGCCGGCTTAACAAAGTTTTGTGCGTTTCCTGCATGCTGCATTACCGTGACCCTTACCGTGTGGATGATTTTTTCTCATTGGAATACAGCAGGACAGTACAACGGCGTATTAGGGCCACGTATATATATTTTTTTCAGAGGTGGGGGGGCAATATTCCGAGAAAAAAGTGGCAAATTTGCGACGTTATAAAGTCGCAAATTAACCCCGAACAAATACAGGAATTCGAGATGAATTCGACCAATTAAACACAAAAACCCTGCCTGGCTTATAGCCTAGCTTCCCATTTGATCCGCAAATTTCCGACTTTATTGGCAAATTTGCCACTTTATAAAGTGGAAAATTTGCCACTTTTTTATCGGAATATTGCCCCCCCCCACCTCTGAAAAAAAATATATATGTGGCCCTAATAACACATATGTTAATAAGCAAGTGTCGGGCCTTCAGCTCACTGCGCAATGCAGTTGCGCGCTAGGTGGCCACGAACTCATTGACTGTTTACGACACAATACAGTGTGATATTTGTGTTTTTCGTTTCTTAGATTTCATGCATGTTGGATATGTAAACAGCCCGCAGTCAGACGCATGTTATTGCCTACAGTCCTGTCACTTTGCGCCGATAAGTGCTAGAATACAACATATCTAGGATTAAACAGAAATCACGACTAGAATAATTTTGTTGACAAGGCAGGGGGTAGAGAGAATAAAATACAGATGATCAACTTCGTCATCATATAGCAGTTTGATAAAGGAGTAGCGTATTCTTGAAGCTTCTCAAACTTTTCATTCTGTAGCCTGCCGTTCAACATGCATTCCTGAAAAAAAATGCATGTTTTGTGTTCCTTAAAAAAAAGCTATGTATGGATTTTTTATATATATACAAATGTGTATTGTAATTTATTTACAATTGTGTAACCAACACTTCATCAATGTTAATTATTTCAGTTCAGTTCATCTGTAAGCATACAGTCTAACTTGCAGTTAAAACTATGATTCCCGCTAACTGTTTCCTCTGCCCACAACTATTTCGAAATAAAAGTCATCAGTACCATAATTCCCTATTAAATAAATTGTGACCATTCAAAGCGAAATCAGTCGTTTTGCGCACAATGTTATTTTGAGATAATCAACAATAACAAACTTCCGGGTTAAAATGTTGAATTTCACATTTTCACATAATTTGACTGTATACAGTCTACAGTTTCATATCGTGAACACATTTCACGGAAAAACATAAGTTTTGACTGTTAAACCCGGCGAAGATTCAACACATTTGCTGTCATTCCCATTGTGCACGCGCCGCTTAAAAAGTTGATTTCTCCTCTTCTGGCATATTGTGACAGGAGAACCATGTCAACTTTGGATGCGGTTATCTTAGCGATAGTTTGTGTAATACCCTTGATATACATACTGTACCGTTGGAAAGCTTGGTTTATGGCCGTTCACGTGAGCACAATAACTTAATTTAGTACATTTTACCGAAACGACTGGTTCCGCTTTACAGGGTCACAATTAACCATTTAAAATACTCAACTAATTAAATCTTCAGCCATTTAACTGCAAGTTGTCATCAAATATGACTCCTGCCAACTGTTTCCTCTGCCCAAAACTGTTTCAAAATAAAAGTCCTCACTACAATAATTAATTATTGAATAATTTAACCATTTAAACTACTCAACTATTTAACTGTACAGCCATTTTACTTGCCAGTTGTCATCAATGACTCCCATCACCTGTTTCCTCTGCCCACAACTGTTTTAGAATAAGTAATCAGTAACATAATTCTCTATTTAATAATTTGACTATTTAAACTATACATATTCATGCACTCGTAATTTCCTTGAATTTCTTTCTGTAGTTATTATTACAGTGCATAAAATATTTAGCCTACCGTTTTTCAGAATGTTTTTTTCTTTTCTTTTTGCAGAACAAAGTTAAGATTGTGCAACATGTGGTTGTGTGTCAGATCAGAGATGGGAATAACTAAGTAATTGAGTGGAAATAAGCGATAATGTGTGTATTTTCCTGAAAATTACCTCCTTGTTTTTCAGGTAATTAAGCAAAAACAACACTAAAAATGTCATAAGGATAATTGATGGGTTTATCAACACAGCTAGGTAATTAACTAGGAAGAGGCAACAGTGCCTTTTACAGCTCTGATACCATATAGTTTCCATAAAATTACTTCACTTGTTCCAGTTTAGTTACAGACACATAATGTCTTCTTTACCAACTTACTACTACAATTACTTGGTTTGTCTCTTTCTTAGTAATAACTAAGTAATTGGGTGGAAATAAGTGATCATGTATTTTACGGCCCTGATGCTGTGTATTTTCCTGCAAATTACCTCCTTGTTTTTCAGGTAATTAAACAAAAACAATAAGTAAAGTTTCAAATAATTACCATTTTATTATACTTAAAATGAAAGCTGTTTGCATCGCTATTACCAAGTTATTGCACTGGAAACTGCATAGAAATAACTTGTAATAATTGGCTAAAGGATTATTACCATAAAATTATATCAAAATACCATAGAAATTACCACCTTAATTAATGCTGTTTGCACTACTATTACCTAGAAACAGCAGAGTAATTGCACTAGAAACTGCATAGAAATTACTGGTAATAAGTGGTAACTAGGGATTGTTACCATGAAATTACATAGGAATTACCACACAATTACTACCTTATTAGCGATCTGTAATGTAAATTGTTACCAATACAAGGAATACATCTTTAAACTTGAGTCAACAACCACAAAATGTACCTTCAAAGATATGTGTGTCCTTCGAAGAAAATGTGGCAGTTTTGGAATAGATCAGCTCGAGCGCAAGAGTGACAGGGCAGGGTGGCTGTGGAGAGAGGAAAACATGTTAGGAAATTGACCAATATGATCCTATATGAAGTGAAGGATGATGTCATTTAGAACAGCCTCTTTAATCTCAGCTCCGCTCTGTTACCACAGCAAAGACATTCAGAATATCCAATCCTGAATTTATAGGCAGAAAGAAACCAAAATATGATTTCTAATATAATGGGCAAAATAATAATTTTCGAGGTTCGCCATTTGGTAATATGACCTATCCTTACTGACAATAATTTAGATTGAGCACAGCTAAAGTTGCACGAAGGCAAAATACAGTCCTAAGCCTATTATACTGTATATAGACTGGCCAATTAATAGCCTATTGTATATGTGCAAAACCAGCATTTGCGTGCGTGCTTGCCGGTGAGGTGTAGCCTACAAAAATGACCAAAACATCTGATTATTAAAGTATGGCTATAGGATATAGGCTATGGTAAGAGAAGAGCTGGTTTAAAATTCAAGTAACGTGCACTATTTAACCCCTCGAGACCGACTGTATTGCAGTCTGCCGACACAGCCAGGCGACGCTCCCAAACCATTCATTCGTTTTGGGCACGAATGAATGGGTTTGCCCTTAGTTTTGCTCTTAGGTTTGCCCTGGAGGCGCGGGGAGAGCGCGCGGCAGCTATTGTTATGTATGGAGCCGTCTTAACAAAGTTTCGTGCGTTAGAGATTCCTGCATGCTGCATTACCGTGACCCTTACCTTGTGGATGATTCTTTCTCATTGGAATACAGCAGGACAGTACGACGGCATATTAGGGGCACGTAGATATATTTTTTTCAGTGGTGGGGGGGCAATATTCCGAGAAGAAAGTGGCAAATTTGTGAGAAAAAAAGTGGCAAATTTGCCACTTTATAAAGTCGCAAATTAACCCCGAACAAATACATTAGAAGTATACAATTCGATAGGAATTCGAGATGAATTCGACCAATTAAACACAAAAACCCTGCCTGGCTTATAGCCTAGCTTCCCATTTGATCCGCAAATTTCCGACTTTATTGGCAAATTTGCCACTTTATAAAGTGGAAAATCTGCCACTTTTTTTTTCTCGGAATATTGCCCCCCCACCTCTGGAAAAAAATATATATGTGGCCCTAATACGCCGTCGTAGGACAGGATGCCTTTTATCTAACAAATGTGAAAGCTGAGGCTACTCAACAAACTTGTTTTTCGTTTTTGGGAGATCTCGTTATCGTTTTGGACTGTCGGATTCTTATGCTTATTGGTTGGACTGGACAATGAACTTTGGGGGGTGGTTGTTAGTGCTTTACAAATGTTAATAAGCAAGTGTCGCGCCTTCAGCTCACTGCGCAATGCAGTTGCGCGCTAGGTGGCCACGAACTCATTAACTGTTTACGACACAATACAGTGTGATATTTGTGTTTCTCGTTTCTTAGATTTAATGCATGTTGGACATGTAAACAGCCCGCAGTCAGACGCATGTTATTGCCTACAGTCCTGTCACTTTGCGCCGATAAGTGCTATAATACAACATATCTAGGATTAAACAGAAATCACGACTAGAATAATTTTGTTGACAAGGCAGGGGGTAGAGAGAATAAAATACAGATGATCAACTTCGTCATCATATAGCAGTTTGATAAAGGAGTAGCGTATTGTTGAAGCTTCTCAAACTTTTTATTCTGTAGCCTGCCGTTCAACATGCATTCCTGAAAAAAATGCATGTTTTGTGTTGCTTAAAAAAAAGCTATGTATGGATTTTTTATATATATAAAAATGTGTATTGTAATCTATTTGCAATTGTGTAACCAACACTTCATCAACGTTAATTATTTCAGTTCAGTTCATCTGTAAGCATACAGTCTAACTTGCAGTTAAAACTATGATTCCCGCTAACTGTTTCCTCTGCCCACAACTATTTCGAAATAAAAGTCATCAGTACCATAAGTCCCTATTAAATAAATTAACCATTTAAAATACTCAACTAATTAAATCTTCAGCAATTTAACTGCAAGTTGTCATCAAATGACTCCTGCCAACTGTTTCCTCCGCCCAAAACTGTTTCAAAATAAAAGTCCTCACTACAATAATTCATTATTGAATAATTTCACCATTTAAACTACTCAACTATTTAACTGTACAGCCATTTTACTTGCCAGTTGTCATCAATGACTCCCACCACCTGTTTCCTCTGTCCACAACTGTTTTAAAATAAGTAATCAGTACCATAATTCCCTATTTGACTATTTAAACTATACATTGTCATGCACTCGTAATTTCCTTGAATTTCTTTCTGTAGTTATTATTACAGTGTATAAAATATTTAGCCTACCGTTTTTCAGAATGTTTTTTTATTATCGCAGAACATGTTAAATATGTGAAAACAATGTTTTTTCTTTTCTTTTTGCAGAACAAAGTTAAGAGTCATTGCACGAGAAAACCAGGCAAAACCAGCAGGAGGTAGGAAGATGGGGGTCGGCCAAATCGGCTCATACTTTGTATATGTGATAAGTATGTGGAACTATGAACAGCCATATACTTAAAACCCTCAAACTCTTTTTTGTTGTGGAGTTCTGGGGCCCCTCTCAGAGAACCTCAAAAATCCAACAATTCATGGCTGAAAATGACTGAAATTGCCATTTCTACCCTGATTATCCTGATAAAGATATTAACTTGAGCTTTATGTTTCCATAGAGCTTAGGTAGAATAGTTTTAAAGACCAAAAGGTGCACTAGGGGGTTATCTGCACCACTGAAAGCAGAATTCTCATCCCTCTAAAATTGGTCATTTTTAGGAGGCATTATCTCACATTCGCAGTGGCTTTGGTGGATGGTTTTACTGTTGCTGGACAGAGGAACATCTTCTGATTCAAAAACAATTGTCGTCTAATTGGGCCACACATAATGTGCGCCGTGCCAGGAGGGTCTTTACGGGGGGTTTTCGGGTTTTGGAGTATAATAAACCAGGTAATAATATCTCACTATAGGGTAATTTATGGTCAATTTTTGTGTCACTGTATGACAAATTGTTAAAGAAAGCTTTAATTAACTAGAAAAGCACTCAAAGAGTGCAGACCTCTGCATGCATTGTTGTTCTTGGTTGTCATACATTTGAAACTAGACTATTCAGATCGCCACCGAGTGGCCATACCATGCCATTACACCGCAAACATCTGGCATTACATCTGTTTGTGATGTAATGCCATGGTATGGCCATGTGATGGCGATCTGAATATGGTTTATCATAGGCCAAAACACGAAAAATCCTGCTAAAGACCCTCCTGGCACGGCACACATTATGTGTGGCCCAATTAGACGACAATTGTTTTTGAATCAGTAGATGTTCCTTTCTCCAGCAACAGTAAAACCATCCACCAAAGCCACTGCGAATACGAGATAATGCTTCTTAAAAATGACCGAAATTTAGAGGGAGGAAAATTCTGCTTTCAGTGGTGTAGACTGTAGATAACCCCTCGGTGCACCTTTTGGTCTTTAAAACTATGCTACCTGGGCTCTATGGAAATATAAAGCTTATGTTCATATCTTTATCAGGATAATCAGGGTAGAAAAGGCAATTTCAGTCATTTTCAGCCATGAATTGTTGGATTTTTGAGGGTCTCTGAGAGGTGTCCCAGAACTCCATAACAAAAAACAGCTGGAGGGTTTTAAGTATATGGCTGTTCATAGTTCCACATACTTATCACATATACAAAGTATGAGCCGATTTGGCCGACCCCCATCTTCCCACCTCTGCCTGGTTTTCTCATGCAATGACTCTTAAGATTGCGCAACATGTGGTTTGTGTCAGATCAGAGATGGGAAAAACTAAGTAATTGACTGGAAATAAGTGATAATGTGTGTATTTTCCTGAAAATTACCTCCTTGTTTTTCAGGTAATTAAGCAAAAACAACACTAAAAATGTCATAAGGATAATAGATGGGTTTATCAACACAGCTAGGTAATTAACTAGGAAGAGGCAACAGTGCCTTTTACAGCTCTGACTGATACCATATAGTTTCCATAAAATTACTTCACTTGTTCCAGTTTAGTTACAGGCACATAATGTCTTCTTTACCAACTTACTAGTACAATTACTTGGTTTGTCTCTTTCTTAGTAATAACTAAGTACCGTAAAACTCCAAACAATAGCCCGGGCTTTTATTTTGCCAAATCGCCAAAATGCACCGGCGTGTATTTGAGACAGGCGTCTATATGAGACAGGCGTTTAATTTAGTGGTGTTAGTTGAGTGTAGGTTTATTGTAGGATTAGAAATAACTACCCAATAGCATAAGCAGACAGAAAGCATGACAACAGGAGGTTACCACATTATAGTAGGGTAGGCTACTTTATTTAGCCTATAATTCGAATGTGTTTCACAAATCAGATCATATTAGAACTAGCCTACTATAATAGGCTATGTCTTAAATTATTGGCAGCTTAAAATAACGAAACGATGTGACAGCGGGCTGAACAATTCAAGTTACCATCGAGCCTGTGAACGTGTTGCCCCTGATAATACATCAACAATAAAGAATGAATCCTACCCTGTAAAACAACTGCAATCGTGTGATTAAAAATGATCCTATTAATCGCTATCACCGTGATCCTCGACCTCGTTACAAGTTGATTTGCGAATTCCTCCTCCTCGTCGCTCTCCTCCACTTGCCTGCCTTGCTTGCGCAGCTCCCGACCAGATGCGCAGGGCTCTCCCTCTTTGGAGACAGTTACAGCTCAGCCTTTACGCACCCTCTTTGGATCAACCGAGAAATATCTTGCCGCTGCTTCTCCCGAATTTTGTTAGGCAAATTTGACAACTGTCAGCTTAAATGTCATTTAAATCAAGTCTTTTTCTTTTCCGCCATGGTATTGAGAGAAACGTGGAGAAACGAGAGAAAGTGAAACTAAACAAAGAAAGTTTGTGATAGAATATGTTGTCTAGTGCGCAAATTTAACAAAATGGCATTAATTAAATAATGCAGGACATAGGCCAATGTCGAAAAAAGTTAAGAATTTGGAACTCTATAGCTGGCTTTCACCTCCGCAGTCATGCAATTATAAATTTAGTGTGCGCAATCTGTACCATCGATGATCACCACCACCAGACGATCTGACGGGTATAAGAAGAATAAATACAACTCGAAACAAAAAAAAAACAGACCAGGCTTCTGTTGGAGACCGGCCTATAACCCCAAATCTGTAGTCACACCGGGCGTTTAAAAGAGACATGCGTCTATTTGGGACTCGGCTATTGTTTGAAGTTTTACGGTAATTGGGTGGAAATAAGTGATAATGTATTTTACGGCCCTGATGCTGTGTATTTTCCTGCAAATTACCTCCTTGTTTTTCAGGTAATTAAACAAAAACAATAAGTTTCAAATAATTACCATTTTATTATACTTAAAATGAAAGCTGTTTGCATCGCTATTACCAAGTTATTGCACTGGAAACTGCATAGAAATAATATTGTAATAAATAGAAATGACCACCTTAATTAATGCTGTTTGCACTACTATTACCTAGAAACAGCAGAGTAATTGCACTAGAAACTGCATAGAAATTACTGGCAATAAGTGGTAACTAGGGATTGTTACCATGAAATTAAATAGGAATTACCACACAATTACTACCTTATTAGTGATCTGTAATGTAAATTGTTACCAATACAAGGAATACATCTTTAAACTTGAGGCAACAACCACGAAATGTACCTTCAAAGATATGTGTGTTCTTCCAAGAAAATGTGGCAGTTTTGGAATAGATCAGCTCGAGCACAAGAGTGACAGGGCAGGGTGGCTCTGGAGAGAGGAAATTAACCAATATGATCCTATATGAAGTGAAGGATGATGTAATTAACAGCCTCTTTAATCTCAGCTCTGCTCTGTTACCACAGCAAAGACATTCAGAATATCCAATCCTGAATTTAATAGGCAGAAAGAAACCAAAATATGATTTCTAAGACAATGGGCAAAATAATAAAAAGAAAATCACATACACCTTTTAGAATCAAACCACATGAGGAATCAAATAGGATACACAAACATTTTATTATGAGTTTCCGTTTTGACAACACTGACTAAATGTAGAAAAATAACTGACTTGCAATATTAACTTTCTGTTACGGCTAAAAAGGCAAATTGAAGTAAAACAATTACCTGTCTCTCCTGTTCTGTTGTCCTCCTTCCAGGGGAAATGAATCTAATGTAAGCAGCCTGGGTGTTAAATAAGAAATCAGGCTGTAATTTTCAGTTTCATTTTGACAACACTAACCATATATGGGTCCATTTCCATGGTGTACCTTACATAAAGCTTAGATGCTCAGTGGTGGCATAGTTCAGGAAGGAGGGGACGGGTCTATACAAATGTGTGTGTTGCGGCCTTTTCAAGAGTTCAAAACACAGATTTGCACACACTCTGACAATGCAATAGTTCCATTTATGCAGATTAGCATTGTTCTACTTGAACAGAATATTATTATAATTCTGCAGATTAGCATTGCTTTACTTTGTTAATTAATACAACAAACAGGGATTTGACAAAATAAGACCTGTTGTAATTAGACTAGAGTTGACATTCCATGCTGCTCAATAAAAAAGCATGAGTCATCCTGACAATTAGTCCTGAACCAGCATTGCATAGATTTGTTTGTTTTTGTATCAACCTGTTAAATAAAAAGAGTCAATTAAATGCCTACAGTGCCCTCCAAAAGTATTGGAAAACATGCTTAATTTCATTTTTCATTCAAACCAGCTAATTACCTAACAGCTAATAACTGACATTAACTGACATTATATGCCTATGTAGGAAGTTACAGTACATCTTATCAACCATAACTGGTTGTGATGACCTTGAACCCAAGATTGTATTTTATTGGGTGAGCTCATTTTGAGAGCTCATCTTTGTTTGTAGACTAGCCTACACAGCAAACATGATTTCCCATGATTGATTAATAAATATTGCTTTGGCATTTGACACTATCTGGCTAGCAAAGGGTGGAAGTGTTTTAAATGGCTAAACAACTGCCATATTGGTGTCACAAAATAATCCAACTTTAAGCTATAGACGATTATTTGAGTTAGGATTCTTTGAGTCTCCTCATCACTCCAGTGTGTCCTGCACTGTCTCCTCTAAGCAGTTAGAATTGTGATGGAATTCAGCTTCTTCCAACAATACACAGGCATTGGTGTGCTAGGCCTTACTGTAACTCTGTCACTATGTCTTCATTCAATGCTGTGTCCCGTGGTGAGGTCAGCAAATATCTAACAAGTGTACTTATGCTGCTAATGAAAATAAAGTGCATTTCAGTTAAAGGGACACTTCACCGATTAGCATTAAGCTTTGTATCTTTAGAAAACCAGTCATGTTTCCTGGTTTGTTTTTGTATCAACCTGTTAAATAAAAAGAGTCAATTATATGCCTACAGTGCCCTCCAAAAGTATTGAAAAACATGCTTAATTTCATTTTTCATTCAAACCAGCTAATTACTTAACAGCTAATAACTGACATTAAGCATGCCAAACTTTTAGTATGTGAAGGGTATGGTGTTGATGTGGGGTTATTTTAATTCCAAAGGCCAAGGGGATTTTATGAGGGTGCAGTGTCCTGGATCCATGAAATAACTGGCCTTCTATTTAACATTTATTTATTTACAATACATTATTCATTCACAAAGAAAATGTATGTCATTAAAGGTTGAATATTTCCTCAATGTTTCATTTAAGGCATTAAGATCAATTTCCAAAAGATGATTTTATATTTAACTTTAAGCATGTTTTCCAATACTTTTGGAGGGCACTGTATATATGCAGGAATATAGGGTACAATTCTTAAACATAGAGATCCCCACATAACTTCTCCAACTTATTATTTACATTAAGTCAGCATGTTCTGTATTATTAGGCTTCTGAGATTGTTTATATGTAAATACATATGTCTTTTCTCACAGCAGAGTAGTATCTATTTTTTCTCCTTTGACTGTATGATTGCTCTCCATTATCTGACCAACTGGGAAGTTTGGCCCACTTATAGCAGTTAACAATTCTAGGTCCAATTAATTACATCCAACACAAAGTGTTATAGAAAGTATTACTGTGTGTTTCATTTAACTATTGTTCATGGTAAACATTTAATTAATTTAGGCTATGGGTGGTATAGGTGAATTATTACCACACAGTTACTATTTAGAACTACGTAATCCTTAATTGAGATTTCATTGAAAGTGATAGGTTGAACTTTTAAAAAGGGGTTTAAAAACTATTTTTGTACTTTCATTTTATTATGTCATACTGAACTGAATTCTAAGAGTTAAAAACAAAGGATACAATAAATGTTTTGTGATGGTTGCATTATGCATAGTATTTCATTTAGGATAAGCTATATCAAAGCCGGTAGAAGTAACTCTAGTCACTTGACATTTCTGAGGATTTACATATTTCCACCAGGGCAGTGGTAAAGACATTCTTCAGTGGAGGCACCACACTAGTTAATCACGCTATCAACATCTTCTTACCTTTTCTTCTGTTATTACTATTATTTAACTTTATGGTAGACAGCGAGTCCAGCAAATTGAGAACCTAGGATCCTGTTTATGTTTATGAATGTGACTCCAGTATATGTTGAGACATAAGGGTGGAAAAATAGGTTACATTTATATAATGCAAATGATTAAGTTAACAATATCATTGAATATGTTGTACAAACAAGAAGAGCGAAATGGTAAACTTTTAAGAAATCATCATCCACATCATAGTTTGACGCTGTGTGGGGTTATGGACTTGACAGTTTTGCATGGAATTGCCCATACAGTATTACACACACATATATATATATATATATATATATTAAGATTTGACACATTGCAGTTTTTTAATGCAGGGATTATTTATAAATCAAAGAATTGTGGGTAGATGTGGGTGAACTGTGCAACATGCAGTTTGTGGACAAGAGGCAGACGTAACACAGAGATATTTGGGTTTGAGGGGGTGGTGTGTGTGTGTGTGTGTGTGTTTGTGTGAAAGTCTTCGTTGCCGTTGTGGGTCAACTCAGCAACATGCAGTTTGTGGACAAGAGGCAGATGTAACGGACTGACGCTTCTGTTTGAAAGAGGTGTGTGTGTGTGTCTGTGTGTGTGTGTCTGTGTGCCTTGTTGCCGGTGTACAGTATTTCTGAATATGAATGCTGTCTGGACAGGAAATGGCATAGCTTTTATCACATGCAACCAATCCAAAATCAATTTCATATTCAGAAACGTTAAACAGTAACAGCCTGGTCGCTTTGACATATCAACACCAAATTTGATCCTATTACACCATTTGAACAGGTGAGTCGTCCTGTTTATTCTACCATCAATTTGAGGCTATAACACATTGCAACTTACTCAACAGTGAGTAAACAGCAGATGTTCCCGCAATACTCCTAACATTACTCGTATTTGTTCTAGAAACATGCCTAGTTCCTTAGGCTCCTCCCTTCTTTCAGTGGTTACGTGTTTCATGCTGGCTACACGTGAACAACTCATACATAATTCAACACAAGGTCTACAGACCTTAGAGGTGTACATTTAATTTCCATGCATCAAAGCGTTCGCCCCATGGCAGCCAATCAAATTCGATGGCGAAGCCTGTAAACAGGAAGTGAGGTCAAATCTCGGAAACGCTTTGAGGTGTCAAGACCCAGTGGCGGACCGTCAGGGCCTTCAAGGCCTTCTCTGAAGGCCTAACTATTTTCAAATGAATAAAAAATAATAACTCTTTAATAATATTCTACATCGCCATTTATTATTTGCTTCTGTTTCTCCTTCCCCGATCGTTCTCGACTCGACTAGCCTAACCATTACTACCGCTGTCCGCTATGCGATTTGATTGACAGATTGCGTGAACAAATAACGAGGGGGTGTGATATCCACTTGTATCCAATCGTATGTCTTCCCTTGTTAACACCCGCATCAGGCCTTCACAAGGAATCACTGCGTTTTCGGTACCTAAGCAACCCTTAGAAATCATATGTTTTGATTCGGGTTGATTGATGGCTACATCTGACAGATCAGCCAATCAAAACAATGTATTACGACGAGGTAGGCAGGTCTGACTGCTGGTGGGCCTGCAATGTTCGAAAAGAATACCCGGAACAGTTTGTCAGTCATCACGAATTTTGCCGCTAGAACTATTTGTTTTGACGTTCGACTTAGAGCTCGAGCGAGTATCTTCTGTCAGACATCCACAGGTACTGTGTGTGTGTGTCATTCATTGTCATCTCTCAACTCGCACCCGCTAGGTGAATTTTCCAATTTGACAGGTCGATGGCGCTATCTACAAGAGAAACGTGTGATTTAGTTTCTGACTTACTCTCAACACCATTTTCGAGGAGAGATTTCACTGAGAAGATGGATATTGTGAGAAAAGGTCGACCGATGCCTCAGTTAGCACTTAGCCAGGTAAGTAAAAACTGTGTGAGACATTTCCAGGTAAGTAACTACCAACGTTACCCGTGGCTTACTGGATCAACGTACAATAATCGACTGTACTGCTTCGACTGCTTGCTTTTCTCCAGTGACCGTGGTGTTTGGAATTGTTTAGGCTTTTCTAATTTGAGTTGTCTTACAAAGGCAGCGCTTAGACACCAGAATACAACTAGCCATATTCAGGCTACAGTTTCGACAGCTACATTCGGAAATAGCAGGATTGATTTGCAGCTTGATGAGCAGCGGCGACGTGCTACTGAGCTGCATAATGTTCAGGTGAAGAAGAATCGGAAGATCCTGAAAGATCTTATTGACTGTGTTGTTTTCCTCGGGAAACAGGAGTTGTCTTTCAGGGGTCATGACGAGAGCACCACCTCTACTAACCGTGGTAACTACGTTGAGCTCCTGGCTTTTTTAGCGGAACGCGATCCTGTTTTGCAACACCATCTCACTACCAACAGAGTTTTCACGGGGACGTCAGGTAAGATTCAGAATGATTTGATTCAGGATGTTGCTTTAGTGATGTTGGATGACATTCGGTCGGAGATCAGTCGGGCTCCATATATAGCTGTGATGGTGGATGAAACCACAGATGCAAGCAATGCTGCGCAGATGTCTCTGGTCCTCCGTTACGTGACAGATACCGGTGTGAAAGAACGCTTCATGAAGTATGTCGATGTGACTCGGGGCAAGAGGGCAGGTGACATCGCTGCTCTAGTTCTTAACTTCTTTTTTTTTTTTTAAAGTATATTTTTTGGCTTTTTGCCTTTATTAGTACAGGACAGTGAAGTGGTAGACAGGAAGCAAGTGGGAGAGAGAGATGGGGTGGGATCGGGACATGACCGCAGGCCGGATTCGAACCTGGGTCCCCGTGGGCACTCGGACCCGTAAATGGTACGAGCGCTGTAGCCTGCTGCGCCACAGCGCCCCCCTAGTTCTTAACTTCTTAGAGGAGTATGACTGCATGCATAAGGTTGTAGCGCAGTGCTACGATGGTGCTGCTGTAATGGCATCTGGCATTAACGGCGTTCAGGCTAAAGTGAGAGAGCAAGCTCCAATGGCTTTGTTCATCCATTGCTATGCTCACACGCTTAACCTTGTTTTGACTCAGGGGGTGTCAAAGATCCGAGAATGTAACGTGTTCTTCTCTCATCTTTCTGGCTTGGCGTCGTTTTTCTCTAGATCTCCAAAACGCACAGAGTTACTTGATGAGATTTGCGAACGGCGACTTCCTCGAGTGGCACCAACGAGATGGCAGTACAACTCCCGATTGGTCGGGACAGTACTGGAGAAAAGAGAAGCTCTTCTGGAAGTTTTCGAGACCATTCTTGAAAACCATGATGAATATGATCAAGATGCTGTGCGGAGTGCAGATGGATATGTTAGTCTTCTGTGCAGCTTTGACTTCTGTTTCATGCTTTCCACTTTCTCTGGTGTGTTCACCCATGCCGACGTTCTGTTTGACATACTGCAGACCAAAACACTGGACATGCAGTTCTGTCTTAACCGGGTAAATGAGTTTTGTGGCTTTGTTGAACTTGAGAAGGAGAGGTTCGACAGCATATATGCATCCACTATGCGTGAGGTAGGGGCACCGAGAACGCGCAGAGGTCACCCAGACGAGAATGTTCGCGGCCGATATAAACAACTCCATGTCCAGATTCTTGACAGCATCGTGATGCAGATAAGTTCTCGTTTCAAGGATCATCAGAGGCTTTCATTCCTCTCTCTTCTTGATGCCTCAAAGTTTGCAGCTTATCGAGCAACATTTCCAGACGCAGTTTTTGACAGCTTGAGGGCGAGCCATGGACCATTGTTCGATATGACCCGATTAAGATCTGAGCTCAGCGTTATGTATGGCATGGCGGACTTTGAAGGTAAGAGCCCATTTGATGTTTGTCTGTACCTCCAGCAGAATGGATTAGAAAGGAGCATGCACCAGCTGTATGCCCTTGCTTGCTTGGCTGTTACCATTCCTGTGTCCACTGCTTCAGTGGAAAGATCCTTTTCAGCTCTGAAAAGAATTAAAACGTATTCCAGGAACTCAACAGGACAGACACGGCTATCCTCTCTTGCGCTAATGGCCATTGAGACAGAGCTGCTTCTGAATTTAAATGCTAGAGATGTTCTGCATGAACGTGTGATTTCATCATTCACAAAGAAGGAACGGCGGCTGGATTTCACCTTTAAATAAATTAAATGCCATGTTGCCATGTTCAGAAAGTTGGCATACATACTGCATTTTGTCTTCTTGATTTTTGGCATATCTAGAGTCTGCATTGTGGGACATGGGTATAGCTGAGCCACTAGAAGATACCATATTTTCAGGTAAGTAGATTGCAGGTAAGTATATTTGTACTTTTGTTTTTATTACTTTTCAGAGAGCGCCAATGAAATACCACCAACCCTGGCCTATTTCCTGAAACATCGTTCAATAAGATAAGTACCTTTTGGTTATTAGTTTTAATATTCTATTCAATCTGTTGTATCATGATGTGTTATTTAATACCTGTTTTTCCTGTATTTTCCAGTTAATTCCTGTTAATTCTATTCTGGCTGTTCTCCCCTCATCTACATATCAGCTCCTGGCAGCATTTCTGGATATCAGTCCAGTTGTGCCAGTGAAATGTAAGTACTCTAACACAACTGTAGTTGAGAACACAGTAGCTGTGATAAAGATAGATGTTTCAACAGTAAACATGTTGGTATAAAAGTAAAAGTGTTTGTGCAAACACTGTAAAAATTATAACATTGACTCATTTCATGTTAGGTATTATAAAGAACATTTTCAACTAAAGTATATACAGTATTATTCTGTTTATGTTTAACATCTTATTTCATGTTAGGTATTGTAAAGAACATGTTCAGCTAAAGTATATTATTCTGTTTATGTATGTTTCAGGGTATCTTAACAACACAGACCACCCAGTGAAGTGGAAGATGTGGAAGAAAGAAGTCAACACCCATGAAGATCAACTTACTGCACTTAGTTAAATAAATAAATGTTCCTTGATTTTAATATCAAATTTATTTTCTGCTGTGTCATTTCACCTTAAGTAGTTGCTGACTGATAATGTAGCAGACCTAATGAAAGTACATGAACATCATGAACAATTATAGAACTTTCATTGTTATTGCATTTTATTTCAACTTTAGCCTATGGTACACTGAATCATAAAAGTCTAAGGTTAAATAACATTATCGTCTTAAATGCATCTCTATTGCTCTCCCCATCATCGAAAAATGAAAATACTTTAACGTGTCAACGGGTCAAACAAAAGCGTGCATTGCGAGACAAGCCTAATTGAGACGTGTTTGCACTGCCGAGTGCGTTTGGTGTTTAAACATTGAAATCGCCGCTGCTGTCCAGTAAGCTGAATGTTTGGAGGTAAGTAACCTAGCCCTCTTTGCATTTGTTCGCCTAATAAAGGTGTTTGTAGGCCTAATTGATGAAGTGATGAAGATTTCTGCTCGGAGACCTATTGTATCGGAACAAGCAGCCTACTTGTTTGTATGACGATGGCGTTTTTAGAGCGCTACAAAGACTCGGGTAAGAATCAAATCGTGACTTTTTTACACCGCGAAATGCAAGGAAAGTGCACATTTAAGCGATGAAATGGTAAAAAAAATCTACGGGGGGATCCCCCCGTAACGCCCCCCTTTTAATGTGGTATATGACAATAAATATGCAGAATTGAAGGCCTAGCCACTAAATGCACGGTCCGCCACTGTCAAGACCATATTTGGTGGGATGATTTTGGACACCATCCACAGTAGCCTCAGTAAATTTGGTGTAATTTGGCCACTAGGGGGCGTCGCAATTAGCAAAAATGCATTTTGTCTCATATCTCTTTACGTCTTTGGGATGACATCCACATTTTTACATTGGAGGTGCTGTGGGACATACCACTGATGAACCTAGGCAACCCTTCACGTCAGTGTAAGAATTCGGCAATCGCGGGCAACGCCGCCAAACTCGAAGCAGCTTCACGTCTTGGCCAAACTTTGGCGCTTTGACCTGAGGGCGAGCGGTCGCGTCTCCTGCCGGGAAGCTGTTGCGGCGCGTCGGAGCAAGCACACTTCGCACTTTCCCACCGGGGAAATGCATTCTAGTTGGTTGTGATGACCTTGAACCCAAGATTGTACGTTATTGGGTGAGCTCATTTTGAGAGCTCATCTTTGTTTGTAGACTAGCCTACACAGCAAACATGATTTCCCATGATTGATTAATAAATATTGCTTTTTGTATCAACCTGTTAAATAAAAAGAGTCAATTATATGCCTACAGTGCCCTCCAAAAGTATTGAAAAACATGCTTAATTTCATTTTTCATTCAAACCAGCTAATTACTTAACAGCTAATAACTGACATTAAGCATGCCAAACTTTTAGTATGTGAAGGGTATGGTTTGATGTGGGGTTATTTTAATTCCAAAGGCCAAGGGGATTTTATCAGGGTGCAGTGTCCTGGATCCATGAAATAACTGGCCTTTAAAAATAAAAATAAAAATCTTCTACGGGAATTTAACATGGGCGTTCCAATACTTATGACCCCCTATATTTTAAGGAAAACATTTATTTATGTACAATACATTATTCATTCACAAAGAAAATGTATGTCATTAAAGGTTGAATATTTCCTCAATGTTTCATTTAAGGCATTAAGATCAACTGGTAACACTTTACATTACGGCTCGCTAATAAGGTGGTAATTGTATGGTAATTTCTATATAATTTCATGGTAACAATCCCTTGTTACCACTTGTTACCACTTATTACCAGTAATTTCTATGCAGTTTCTAGTGCAATTACTCTGCTGTTTCTAGGTAATAACAATGCAAACAGCATTAATTAAGGTGGTAATTTCTATGGTATTTTGATATCATTTTATCCTTTAACACTAGAAGCGCCGCGCCGTTCTGATTCACTTATACCTAGAAGCGCCGCGCCCCGGTCATTTGACCGCTTTGACGACCTACTAGAAGCGCCGTGCTGTTGTGAACTACTTAAAGCGCGGCGAGGCGGTCAAATGACCGCTGAGTCCTAGACTGGGAGTCTTTTACTTACACATAATGATCGCTAGATGGCGCTTCGTGCACGAATGAAATCCTTTGGTCATAAATTCAGTTTGCACTAAGCCATGTGTCATTCGTGTCAGACCGTGTTGTTGATAATCTGTGGTTGTTTGTTTCATTATGACATACAGCACGTTTGAGTTATCTGTTCATGTATTTGTGTTGATTTGTGTTGTTTGAGGTAAAAACTTTGGAAGAGTTCTTGAACAAACCTTAAGCAAACTTGACTTTCAACTAAAATGCTCTAAAAGTGAATGTGGCTAGTTCTAATTCACTCTCCAAATTCACTTCTATTCATTTAATAGGTAGCCTATATGTTCGCGCCGCAGAAAATGATCAGACCTGGTCACCTGGAACAAAGAGCCTAACAGTCTGGTTTCAATTACACAGTAGCCAGGATTTCATGCCGCATTTTACAGGCTACCGTGGCTACTTTCTAAAACAACTTTCATTCATTTAGGGAGAAGCATCTTAGGGTCTAGGCTAGCTACCTCGGAGGGAGGGAGATAGAGAGAGCTATGCTGAGCAGGCATAGGCGTGAGAAGTAGCATAATTTAAAATAATGAGTGAATGATAATCTCAGTTTTGCGAATGTGCAGGCTATGTTTTCGATGTCTGCTGAAAAAAAGCTATAGGCCTATCGTTTCTACAATTTAAGCTAACTTCTATGTGAATTCGAGATTCAGGATTGAAACACACATTTTCAAAAGTGTGAACAAACAGGGCTGTAGCTCAGTGGTTAGAGCTTCAGCTTGAGCACCTAAGGATTGCTGGTTCGATTCCCATCATATTTATGGCGGAAGTCCTTTTGAACAACGCATCAATAAAGTAGGCTATATTCTATTCTTTTCTATTCACACACGCACGCTGGCGAATTCGAACATTCTGAAACGCGCATTTGCGATGAAACATTGCGCATTCTTCCACGAGTTAACAGCCAGCCTACAGCCTAGTAGGCCTATGCAGGGGACAGATAGATGGGGTGGGGGTCGGGAGGCAGTTAATTGTCCTCAATGATGCCTCGGTGATGTCTGTAGACTAGCCCTATCTACCGCTCTGGCCTAGCCTAGACTACCTCTTTTCGACCAGGGCTGTGCCGGTGCTGGTGCCGGTGCTGACGTTGAGCTGGTTCTGGTAAAGCACCGGCACCAGCACCGGCACGCATTTCCATAGGGTTCAGCACGGAGCAGAATGTTAATAGAGTTGAGTGTTACTATGCCGACGCACGTCTGAATCAGCTGTGAAAACAAAAAAAACCCATGGCTGCCGATATCGGTAAATGACTGCTGAATCGGTTGAAATGTCATTTGTGTGACGTTATTTAGCTTGGATTTGTCTAAAGTAGATTGAAAATAAACTATTTACTATCTGGTTATACCATTGTTGTACCCACTAATAACGTCTGGTCTGAGATATTAGCTGTCAGTGAAACTATTTTATACCGTTAGCCTGCTAGCTTACGTAGGCTAATTTAGTTTAACGTCGGCTTTTGCTAACGTCATTCCGTAGTGTTAACCAAAGATTCTAGAGTGCTACGCTCATTTTTAAACGACAGTTCAGTATATTTACTGTTACCATGGTGCCACGACCCTTATTACGTAACGGCCCCAACTCTGGGACCAGCAATTTCACGGTGCCGTGCCGGTGCTGGCTTTTTGGCACCAGCACCTGTCATTGTTCGGTCGAAACACGCAGAACCAGTTCGAGATTGGGCACCGGCGCGGCACCAGCACCGGCACCGCTGCGGTCGAAACGAGGTAGACGAGTGTATGGGGGAGGGGGGATGATCGGTTTCAAATAGGCTGCAATGGATAGTGTTATGTAGGCCTATAGACCCCGAAGCCATTTGCTTTGAGAACGGCTGGCTGATGAAGTTGTTGGCTGGCTAGCTGGCTCAGCCAAAACCTTAATGCAGCCGCCACAGTTTTCATGACACACAATGTTATTGTATTGTTTTGGACAACGTTCTGCACGTTTCACTTCAATGTAGACTGCATGCGTTCATTGCGTTGTGAACAGAGCAGCAATCTCTGGAAAGGAAACGGTGGAAGTCGCAGCAGTAGCCTAATAGCCTATCACCTGTAAATCCATCTGTTCCAGAATATTTGGTTCATATCATCAATCTTTGGTTTTGGTGTTTGTGCAACCGGGCCCTGACGATTTAACAAAAGTCTGAGTAGCCCTACGTAGGAATTAGGAAAGTATGTAAGGTGAGATCAAAATCAGGCTACTTTGTTAGCTTCTTTCCCCCATGTCATTTTGTCGTCAACTCACTGTGAGTCCTGTGTATCGTAGCAACGAGCACAATTACTGATGTGGTGTGTCCAGTGGGAAAATCTCATGCAGGCCCAGTTTCTAAGCCATCGTTTATTTTTTCGCGTGTCACTATGATATAATTATTTT
The DNA here is from genome assembly GCF_963854185.1 of Sardina pilchardus. Lineage (NCBI taxonomy): Eukaryota > Metazoa > Chordata > Actinopteri > Clupeiformes > Clupeidae > Sardina > Sardina pilchardus. The sequence continues at coordinate 28,493,125 of NC_084998.1, forward strand.
TAGATGCAAAAAGTCTAACTGGCTTAGTCAAAGTTTGTCAGATGGCGGCAGAAAATGATTGGCTGGCGAAATTATTTTTCGTTAATGGTAGGCTAGGCCTAAACATATTGTGATTCATCCGTTTATTTCAGATAGGTTGTTATTAAAAACCACTAACAAAAAATAATTGTTCATCGACGTTGAAAAACAATCAGAAAATACAATCGATATATGATTCTGCGTTTCGCTCCTGCCGAGATGTGAACACGGGTCCCCGGCGTTGCAGACAGGAGTGTTAACGCTGCGCCACTTGACATTATACTAAAACTGTGTTAGGATAGGTGTTTGACTTGACGTAACTCAGTCAGTCCAGCAAATATGTAAGAAAATGCTTATACATTAGTCTGAGCTTTAAAAGATAGCCTACAAATAGAAGATAAGATATACAACTATGAATGTACGTAGGCATACGCGCCCTACGTACATAAGTAGGCTACGACGAAAATATGTTTTACACATGTAGGCCTGTCGCAAAGTTTTCAAAACAAACTCGCATTTTACCACTGTAAATCGCCTCCATAGACTATGCCATGTAAATGAAAAATAGTTATTAAAATAAAGCACATATATACTACATATTGCACATATATAAACGATATGTTTTATGGTAAAATATTATTCTCATGCCCGACTGACAGGAAATCCTTGCGACATCTGCTGTGAGAAAAGAGAATAGCAGCCCTGACAAAAATGGCCGAACGCGAGACAACATAGTGTTGTCACATAAGTGAGCGCAAAATAGCTCTAAACTAGCTTGTACCGGTGTGCTTTTGATCATGTAAAAATTCTGGGTGACAAAACACGCGTATTTAGGAAAAGTCGTGAACGTAGGGTCCTGGAATTTAATCGAGTGAAAAGATTTTTTTTTTTTTGTAATCGCTGCGGTCAAATGACCGCAGCCTGGCAGTTCTAGGTATATCTAGGTCAAACCCACACGGCGCTTCTAGGAATACGCGTCAGCGGTCAAATGACCGGCGCTTGGCGCTTCTAGTGTTAATCCTTGGTAGCCACTTATTACAAGTTATTTCCATGCAGTTTCCAGTGCAATAACTCTGCAGTTTTAGGTAATAGCGATGCAAACAGCTTTCATTTTAAGTATAATAAAATCGTAATTATTTGAAACTTTACTTATTGCTTTTGTTTAATTACATGACAAACAAGGAGGTAATTTCCAGGAAAATACACAGCGTCAGGGCCGTAAAATACATTATCACTTATTTCCACCCAATTACTTAGTTATTAGCCTACTTAGAAAGAGACAAACCAAGTCATTGTCGTAGTAAGCTGGTAAAGAAGATATTATGTGCCTGTAACTAAACTGGAACAAGTGAAATAATTTTATGGAAACTATATGGTATCAGAGCTGTAAAATGCACTATTGCCTCTTCCTATTTAACTATCTAGATGTGTTGATAAACCCATCAATTATCCTTATGAAATTTTTAGTGTTAGTGGAAATAAGTGATAGTGTATTTTACGGCCCTGATGCTGTGTATTTTCCTGGAAATTACCTCCTTGTTTTTCAGGTAATTAAACAAAAACAATAAGTAAATCCTGGACTATCATTTCAAGAACTAGATTCATTTTAACACTAGAAGCGCCAAGCGCCGGTCATTTGACCGCTGACGCGTATTCCTAGAAGCGCCGTGTGGGTTTGACCTAGATATACCTAGAACTGCCAGGCTGCGGTCATTTGACCGCAGCGATTACAAAAAAAAAAAAATCTTTTCACTCGATTAAATTCCAGGACCCTACGTTCACGACTTTTCCTAAATACGCGTGTTTTGTCACCCAGAATTTTTACATGATCAAAAGCACACCGGTACAAGCTAGTTTAGAGCTATTTTGCGCTCACTTATGTGACAACACTATGTTGTCTCGCGTTCGGCCATTTTTGTCCAGGCTGCTATTCTCTTTTCTCACAGCAGATGTCGCAAGGATTTCCTGTCAGTCGGGCATGAGAATAATATTTTACCATAAAACATATCGTTTATATATGTCTGATTGTTTTTCAACGTCGATGAACAATTATTTTTTGTTAGTGGTTTTTAATAACAACCTATCTGAAATAAACGGATGAATCACAATATGTTTAGGCCTAGCCTACCATTAACGAAAAATAATTTCGCCAGCCAATCATTTTCTGCCGCCATCTGACAAACTTTGACTAAGCCAGTTAGACTTTTTGCATCTAAAAATAATTATATCATAGTGACACGCGAAAAAATAAACGATGGCTTAGAAACTGGGCCTGCATGAGATTTTCCCACTGGACACACCACATCAGTAATTGTGCTCGTTGCTACGATACACAGGACTCACAGTGAGTTGACGACAAAATGACATGGGGGAAAGAAGCTAACAAAGTAGCCTGATTTTGATCTCACCTTACATACTTTCCTAATTCCTACGTAGGGCTACTCAGACTTTTGTTAAATCGTCAGGGCCCGGTTGCACAAACACCAAAACCAAAGATTGCTGATATGAACCAAATATTCTGGAACAGATGGATTTACAGGTGATAGGCTACTAGGCTACTGCTGCGACTTCCACCGTTTCCTTTCCAGAGTTTGCTGCTCTGTTCACAACGCAATGAACGCATGCAGTCTACATTGAAGTGAAACGTGCAGAACGTTGTCCAAAACAATACAATAACATTGTGTGTCATGAAAACTGTGGCGGCTGCATTAAGGTTTTGGCTGAGCCAGCTAGCCAGCCAACAACTTCATCAGCCAGCCGTTCTCAAAGCAAATGGCTTCGGGGTCTATAGGCCTACATAACACTATCCATTGCAGCCTATTTGAAACCGATCATCCCCCCTCCCCCATACACTCGTCTACCTCGTTTCGACCGCAGCGGTGCCGGTGCTGGTGCCGCGCCGGTGCCCAATCTCGAACTGGTTCTGCGTGTTTCGACCGAACAATGACAGGTGCTGGTGCCAAAAAGCCAGCACCGGTGTTCTGTCGAGTTGGGCTGCCTCGTCGAGATGAGCTACCGTAGCAGAATTCGATAGAACGTATCTGTTGAGATGGGCTACCTATCAAGTTGGGCTATGTGGTGTTTTTTCCTTTTATATTGTTTGAATAACATAGAGTGATAAGATACATTAATAACCTTTAATACCATATACTTATAAACAAAGGATCAACATGGAACAACGTGTACAGGCATGCGCAGGCATGTCCAGACATGTACAGACGTGTCTTGGGTGAGAGTGAAACAGAAGAAAGGGGACTCTCCACTCAAGCAGGAGTGAGGGCAATGTGCCAGCTGGTTGAAAGGGTAAAATAGATGCAAACTGGAAAACTGGAAAGAACCAGAAAACCCAAACTATAGCAAAAGAGTGCAAACAACTATGACTCAACATAGTGACCTAATGAGGGGTGTGCTCATATTCTTTAAAATGGAGGAGGGTGAAACTTTCCACCATTATGATTGGATCCTTTGGCTTCTCTGCCCTTTCTGATTGGCTAAACAAGATCTGGTGACGTTCTCAGAAGGAGGCGCTTCTGAACAGAATATAAGGGAGAGCAGAGCAGCCAGAGCTTCAGATCGATCTCGTCGAGGTACCAGCTGGTAGCGCCGCCTTCACTCTATTGCTTGGTAGTGCAGTTCAGACATTGTTTGGATTGTAATATCATTGTGATACAGTGAATAAAGATCTTCAGTGTTGGGAAGTCTCTGTCTACGTGGTCTCCTTCGGATGCTTGGTCCAGAGTGATAATTGGTTTCTTTACAAGAGTTAATTGGTTCCAGAGTGCTAATTGTTGAGAAGTCCAGGAGCGTGGAATTTTCCACCACAGATCTGGAGGTTCCTACCGAGATTTGAGGAAAGACAACCAGGAGAGCAGTTCCGCCCCGGGTGAAGCAGGTTCCGGCAGTTCAGTTCTCCAACGGGCCCAAGGTAAGCAGTTTTTGCTTATATTTAGGGAGAACTGTGCTGTTGGGGCTGGTGGGTAGCCTGGGACGGGTTGTCTCACCTAACACTCTCCAAAGAATAGTGGAGACACAGAGACAGAGATTGGGTTATACTGTTGATCTTAAAAGCGTTTGCGTTTATAGGTATATGGTATTTCCTCTGTGCGACAGAGAAGACAGATAGTAAGGAAACTAGTCTGTAAAGTGTGCGACACTTATGGTGGTTTTGTATGACAACTGAATATAAATACAGCTGTATGTTAAAGGTGTTAACTCTGTGCGACAGAGAAAACGGGAAGTGCGACTAAAACCGTGAAAAAAAAATAGCTGCGAGCTATACAAGAGGCATATAATATTTTTTATTTTAAACTGTTTAATAATTGGGTAAAATACTGAGTGCATACCATCTTTGCTTGTTTCTGTTGTGGGGCGTGGGCCCATGTAGATGCCAGAGTGCACACACACACTGAGGATTGTGGAAAGCTTGGGGAACCAGCAGGAGGTCTACATAGAGGAACTGGGGAAGAAGTGCACATCCATAGAAGCAGCAGTGGGAGCAGTGGTCCAATCGCTGCAGACATCACATGCATTAGATGTAAACCTGTTGATAGAAATATTAACGTTCAATCAAGGGGCTTTCTGGGAAGAAGAAGGTGATCCATTTACTAGACAGGAGTGTCCCCATGTTCAAATAAAAGAGCCACCCCCAAAGATCTACTTTAAAAGAACCACAGGAGAAGAGGGAGAAGAGCAGTGGAAGTGTGGGTTTAGTCAGGATCCAGGGTGGATAGAGGCAGGAGGGGAGACAAAAGTGTCAGACTTAGCAGACCCGGTGACAGACAGTGAAAACAAAGAGGAACAAAAGTCAGAGTCTGAGGCAGAAGAGGAAGAGATAATTCAGTCTTCAGACGTAGGCTGCAGCTGGAATAGCAGTCACAACCCAGATACTTATAGCCCCTATTCAGAAGAGATCTACTCCCCAAAGACCCCAGACTTTGAGCAGGAACGTGAGGACGAGTTAGAACAACACCCCTATAGACCCCCAGAGCCAGAAGACTACTCCCCAACTGTCCCAGACGACCGAGAGAGAGAGAGGTCCTTGTGGACAGAGTGGCGTTCTAGTGAGTGGCGACGGCCAGACCCAAGAACATCCCGCCCATTGCCAAGGTGTATAGAGAAGGTGTTAGAAATAACAATTTGTCAGCCACACCAAGGGGGATTTCAGGTTGACACAATAGTAGTGGAGAAAAGTGGAACAATCTCGTCCAAAATTTTTACAGGTGCAGAGCCATTAGTAGTGCAGGAGGTGATCCAACAAGCATCTCAGTTTGTGGGATACAAGTTCCAGCCTATAGTTGAGCAACTGTTCAGACTGCAGCCCGAGAGCAGAAAGCGTGGGAGGAGAGTTAGAGCAGAACAGGGAAAGAGAGCCAGAGAGTGTTGGACCTGATAGGACCTTACAAGTGCTTTGCAAAATAAAGGGTAATACAGCCGCTTTGCTGAACAAAATTATATAATCAATAAACTGTTTGCTTGAATAAAATAATAAATACAACATTTCTGAAAGTAATTGCTGAATGTTAAAACTGCAAAATAAAATAAAGGAGTGAAAGAGAAACCAGAGCCGTAGTCTGAAAGTTATTAAAAGCAGACACAGAGAACAGGAAGTGAGCTGGCTGACTGCCCAGAAAAAGGGAGAAGTGGCCCCCTTCCTCTTTACCCGCATACAGTCTAAAAGACACATAGCTTAGAACAAAAAAGAAACATATATGAAGGCATTTATAAATATTGGGAGAGTAGAAATACAAGTTAAGGCAAAAACCATCACCGTCACTGAAAAAACAACTGAAAAGGGTAGCAAGTACCTCGTGGAAGTGAAGGATCGAGACACAGGCACAGATTTCAACATAAATTTTAAAACATACGAAGGGGTTAAGGCCTACATAGAACTGGAAAAGGGCAGTCAGGACGACACAGAAGAAACAGCTAGACCACTAACGTTACCTGTAAAAAATTAGGACTTACCTCAGATTAGGAAAACAAGGAAATAGAGACGAAAAGAAAACACGTCCACAAAGCACCAGGAGTCTCACACACATACAGAGTAGAAGACGCGGCCAAAGTGGGGGAAAGGGGACTACACGCCCACACACCCCTTAGGCGACATAAATAAGGACAGAAGGACATCTAGTGGACAAAGAGAGAAAACACAACCAAAATAACAAAAACAACCGAAAATATAATCGTGGAACTATAATACATGGACCTGAGTGATAAGTGGTCCATAGTATTCACCCGACAGCCAGGAGGAAAGTGGCAATTGATGATAGGAAATAGCGCAGACATCTGCTGTGGGATATTTGTGTGCAGCAGTTACACAGAACTTACACAGAAAGTAGCGCGGCTGGTAGAAGAAGCCTATATCTTTGAGTCAGAAGTGTGTATGGACATAGTGAAACAATATTAAATAAGACTAAAAAAGTAAAACATAAGGAATAAACAAATAATTAAAATAATATAATAAGAAGGGCAAGATAAGATAAATATAGGAAGCGTATGGCAGAAGGCGAACAAGGAAGGGAGTGGACATTAAAAATTACTCAGGGAACAGGGACGAGGTGGAGATTACACGTCACAAACGAAAAAGGGGAACACTTTGCAGGAGAAAGAGTGTCACTTCCTGCCCACTGTCAGAGTTGGGGTTACCTGATAGACGCCGTCTTATACACAGTAGGAGATCTGTACCCAGATTGGGCTCACTCTGAAGAGCCTGAGGAGCAGGACGAGTCAGAAGAAGAAGACAGCTCAGAAAAGGAGGAGACACGCTACGAGAGCTTTGCCAAGCAGCTACGAAGGAATAGCATAGAAGAAAAAGTTCGCCAGGCTGAACTAGAAGAGGATAAGAAGAACATTTGCTGCAGATACAAGGCTGACAGCGTCGCCCAGAGAGAGAGACACAATCATATGCGTATAGTAGAGGAGATTACAAGCTACATCACGAAAAATATCAGAAGGAATACGAAGAAGAAAGGAAATTAGATCTTCTATACAGAGATATCGACACTGCCCTAGAACAATACAACAAAGGAGAAACAGACCCTTCAGAGGTAGAGGAAGCCATACGCCGAGGTTGGGTCCCAGGGAGCCGTACTGGGTGGATCCCAGGCCTGAATAGGGGAGAAGGCTCTATACACACTGCAGACAGCATCATAAAGGAGGTCCAGGAAGGGACATACAAGTGTAAGCGCTACCCCAGACGAGGAGGGTTCAACGTGCCCGAGGAGGAAGAACCAGAGGAATTGCCAGAGTGGGAAGAAGTGGGATACCCCAACATCCGCACGTGGGTGTCATATCCAGAACTAAGGGAAAGCAGGGATCAGGAACCCAAAGAAGGAGGTGACAAAGCAGATCCTAAAGAACAGTGAAAATCAGCAAGAAAAACAAAGAAAAGTCAACAAAATGACAACCAGACAGCCAACCCCACTGGAGGAGGTGGTAAGGGAAAACAAGATAGCAAAACCAGAAATTGAGAAGGTAAGCCAGAAATGGGCCAGCCGGACAAAATCAGACGCCTCCCCGTGGCCGCAAAGGGGAACATTCGACCCCATAGTCCTGACCCAGATGAGAGAAAAGGTCATGAACTACAAGAGCAGCAAAAAAGGAGAGGAAAGGAGAAAAAAAGAGGGAAACTGAGCTCCAAGTATGGGAAGCTTTCGCAAAGATAGCTGAGCAGAAAAGGAAGGAAAAGGCTGATCAGCAGAACACTCCCGACCATGTACCAAACCCAGGAGAAAAAGAGAAGATGCCCTATCCACAACCAACCCAGAAGGAAGTGACATCACAGGACCCAGCCCCAGCTCCAGAGGCACCACCATTCGAAGAGAGACCACCGCCATATTCTGACACAGAAAGGCTATACCCAGAAGTTCCAAGCCTACAGGAGGCAATCAAACACATAAAAACAGGAGGTCCATACACTCCAGCATTGCAAGCAGTCCAAGAGGTCGGGAGTCCCACACTCCCGGCGATACAGGCAGCCCTGATGCTAAGGGAGATCATTATGAAAGGATCTCGTGACGAGGTAATGGAGGAAGCAATGAGGATGCTGGAGCTGAGGAGGATCAGCCCTCATGGGTCTCCACAGGGATCACCCCAGTCATCACAGCCATCGTCCCCAGAGTCGCCCTCCGCCCCCATGATATCTGGATTCCCAAAGGAGGGAGTAAAAAGAAACAGAGCAATGGAGGAAGGACATGCGACAGCTTCAGAAGAAATAAGAGAGGAATGGACAAAGGAATCCAGATGGGAAAAGGGAGTGCACTGGACAAGCACCCCAGGTGTGGGAGAAAGAGGCATTAAGGGATCAATGGATGAAGAAAGGAGGGAAGAAGAATATAGGAAACAGGTACAAAAGGAAAGAGGAGCTGAGGAATGGGGTGAAGGAATAAAGAAGTGGCTGGATGAAAAACTGAAAGAACTGGGAGAGACAGAGGGCATGGAAGGAGAAAGGAGGGAACTAGTCTACTGCATTCTGAACCAAGTGGAAAAAATGAAGAGGTGGGCAGGAGATGGGTGCTGGGGCAGCACAAAAGAGCACAAAAAATACAGGCAAGAATACCAAGAGTTCCTGAGGATGGTGGAGGAAGAAGCCAAAGGAGGCCTGAGACATGCCAGTCCCCTGGAAAAGAAAGAGCCAGCCTGGACAGAACGAGAAGGTGAGACAAGCCAGGAGCAAGAGAGAGAAGGAAGAATAAAAGAACAGCGTGAAGCTGAAAAAGAATGGCTAGAACAGAATCTGATGGAACTAGGAGACCCAGGAATAAAAAGACAGAAGAAGGAGATACAAGCCCACCACATCCTGGGCAAGATAAAGGAAATAAGAACCAGGATAGAAGAGGAGGGACAAGATATGACACACTACCCGACGTATCTGGAAACGGCTACGGCAGAGGCCCACATGAGGCTGGGACAGGTCTACGCTGAAAGAGAAAAGGAAGCGAGAGCACTGAAAATCCAAGAAAAAAGGGAAAAGGAAAGAGAAATGGCTGAGTTACGAATCATAGCAGAATTAGACACAGAGGAAAGTGAGAGCGAAGAAGAAGAAGAAGTTAGGAAGACACGGGAACAAATGGAGAGGTCCCTGAACTTAGTCGAACAGACTGCAGGCCAGCTAGAGGAGGCATACCACACGGCTATAAAGGAAGACCAAAGGGAGAGGGCTGGACGCATAAGGGAACTACATGAGAACACGATTGGGGACCGGACACGCCTGGAGGAAATTATACGGGACGAAAAAGTGTGTGCAGGCTGTCACGGAAAATACAAGGGAATGCACGGCCTAAGGGTCCACCAGACCAGGAAGAAGAGTAAGTGCAAAGACAAGGGAGCAGCACTACAACTCCCAGTGTTGATCCCACCCAGAGTAATAACCACTGGACTGATGGGGATAGGCAGAGTAAAGAAGGGAGTTGAAAAAGGCATGAATGAGATTCGGCGAGGAATGAAGAAAGGACTGGACGAAATTGAAGAAGGTGTGAAAAGAAGCCTGAAGGAAAGCAGGAGGGAATTGGAAAAAATGGAAAAAGAGAGAAAAGAGGAGAGAGAGAAAGCTAGAAAGAAGGGAAGAACACTGGAGGACATCCGAGAAGAATCAGACCCTGAGGATACACCAATAATGGCCCCACTGATATTCAAAGGTACCAATCACCACTACCAGCCCTGGGCCCACTCAGACGTGAGTGGTCTCTTGGCAAGGCTCCCAGTGTTACACGAGGGGACCGGCAGATGGGTGACGCATTTCGAAAACGAAACCCAGGGGAAGACTCTGGCTGTGGGGGACATAAAATATGTGCTCAGCATGATATTGGGCAAAGCTGAAACCGAGACAGTGTTGGAACGCGAAAAGTTGGGAAAACTGATGCAAACATCACACAACGATGACCACCATTTCGACCTGTACAGAAATGCAATATGGAAGGCTCTGAGAGCAGCTTATCCTAACCAATATAGCCCCACAGCTGTTCACGTGGAAAAACTCAAGGACAATGAGAATCCAGCATCCTTTGTGGAAAAGGCAGCCCAGGACTGGACTGCCAGGATGGAACAAAGACCAGAAGAGTCATACGCATCTACAGTACAGTTCAGGCAGGCAGTAATGGATGCACTGCCGAGACCAGTGAAAACACAGCTGGAGAACGACTGGAGGTGGGCCTGCATGACGAAAGACGAGTTTAGGCAGGCAGTTGCCCACCACGTGACAATGTACAGACAAGGGGAGGACAAGAAAGAACAGCAAGAAAAGGAAGCCCTGCGGAAGCTGACCCAGATGCAAATTCAGGAGGTAAAAGGCTCAAAGAAGGCAGCCACGCAAGCTCCAGTAATGCCAGCAGTCCAAGCCCCAGCAATGCCAGCTCCAACCCCAGCACCAGTACAGATGGCAGCACCAGTAATACAACAACCTGTGGTCATGCAGCAGCCCCAACCAGTGCCACCAATGATGCCCACACTCCAGGGACCAGGGGGATGGTATGGGCAAGAACAACAGCCACCACAGCAACAGTGGTACCAACCAAGAGGCCGTGGAGGACCTCGTCGAGGAGGATATGGACAAGGACGAGGAGGAGGCTATGGAAGAGGACAACAAAACCAAAACCAGCAAAGGGATAACAGGTGCTGGGTGTGTTGGGGTGAAGGACACATCTCAAGAGACTGCCGGAACAGACCCCAAAACGGAGGTCAAGGAGGAGGCCAAGGTGGTGCAATGCCACCGCAGCAAGGACAAACACAGGGAGGAGCTCAACCACAGGGACAGATGCAAGTCTCTCCCTACGGGGGGGGCTTCTACCAAAATTGACGAGGCCCAGAAAACCCAGGGGAGGGTCAGTTTCCCATCTTAACGAGGGGAGCTGATAAGGAACCAATGCTGCAGGTTCTAATACAGGGCAAAGAAGTTAGATGTTTAGTAGACACAGGAGCAACGTACACTTGTCTTCACCCAAAAGATGCCCAACACCTCCCCAGATCTTCAGGAAAGTTTATGAAGACAGTGGGTTTTTCGGGACAAACGCAGCTCATTCCAATGACGATACCAGTGTCAATTCAAATCGAAGATAAGGAAATTAGAATACCAGTCCTGGTAGCAGAGCATACGCCTGTTAACCTACTAGGAAGAGACGCCCTGTGCAACCTGAAACTCCAAATTGAATGCTCTCCCCATGGAGTGGAGATAACAGGATTGGCCACACAAATGGCCTTAATGATAAGTGAACCCCCACAAAGCGACATGCAACAGGTCTATTGGATTGGGCAATTGGAACCAGACCTGGAACGAAGAATCTTTGCACAATATGGACATCAAATCAGCGACCTCCATGGTCGCCTAAGGACACCGAGGTGCCCCCTCCACTGTACAGTAAAATTCGACGCAACACCCAATGAGGAAAGAGAAAAGAAATGGAACAAGGAAGTGGGTGTGTGGAAACGTATTCCAATGGACATACATGCAATAATAGTAGCCAAGGAAGGAGTGGCTGCACAAGTGAAATTTGTGGAAGGATGGGACATGGGCGTGCACTTTGACATGCCCGGAACAATGCCCCACATCACCCTGAGAGTGGCAGTAGGGTACAGATCAAGACAAATGGGCCCAGCAATGCTTAGGGCCAGATGTGCTAAATGGAAATACACCATGAACGACCGATTCCAAACAGCCATCGATCCCGGAAGCGGCCCAATGTTCAGAATAAAACTGGACAACCCAATCACGGTGTGGGGTGTCCCACAGGTGATTGAGATAACAGAAGCAGAGTGCCAAGAACAGAAGGAAGTGCCCTACGTGAAGGGATGCCCATACGGAAATGAATTCTGCCTGTGGCGATTGTTCCCAGGAGCAGGACGACGGTGTTGGGACAAGACACGACACAAGCCTTTCAGCAGTGAAGACATTGAGTGGGAAACATACAAACAACATCTGTCATGGCGCTCAAAGGAAGACTCAACACCTCTTACAGGGCCAGAGCCTATTGCAGAGGAACAGGAACTAACAGAGCAGGAGCAGACCTTACAGGGTGTGGCCAACATACCCTATGTAAAGAACTGTCCATACGGTAATCCGTACTGCATGCGTGGCCTGATAGGAGGAGCAGGATACAAATGCTGGGATAAGAAGAATCATGTACCTCTCACCATATCTGACCCGGACTGGGAAAGGTTCGTGAGCGATTGCGCAGAACAAGAGGAATACCGACGGTCTTGGAAAATAATGCTAATACAGGAAGTAGCAGAGACGACCGAGGAAAGGACCAACAGGATACTAGGGCAAGTCCCACCTTCAGTGTGGTCCCAGGGAGACGGAGACATAGGGCTGGTGAAATCAGCAAGCCCTGTGGAGTTCAGACTAAAACCAGGAGCCACACTGCCGTTCCAGCCACAGTACCCAATATCACCAGAAGCAGCAGAAGGAATCAGAGGAACAATTGAGGAGTTGTTGAAGGCAGGCGTTCTAGAGGAAGTCCCAAGGGCGAGATGCAACACGCCTATCTTCCCAGTACTGAAAGCAGATGGAGTAAGATGGAGAATGGTACAGGATCTTAGGCCTGTGAACGAACGGATTGAAGACTACCCAGCAGAAGTTCCACACGCCAATGTGTTGATGACCAACATCCCACCGGATGCAACAGTGTTCTCTGCCATTGACCTGGTCCAGGCATTCTTCACCATAAGGGTGGCACCAAACAGCAGAGAGCTCTTTGCCTTCCAATACCAAGGGAAAACGTTCCAATACACGCGCCTTCCACAGGGAATGAAACACAGCCCACATATTTTCAACCAAGCTTTGAAGGAGGATCTGAAACATGTCAAATGCCAAAGTACGATCCTACAATACGTGGATGACATTTTGCTATGTTCACCAGACCAGGAAACATGTGAAAAAGACACCGTCCTTGTACTGACCGTCCTGGCCGAAGGGGGGTACAAGGCGTCAAGGAAAAAGTTGCAATTTGCGCAGCCCCAGGTCATCTACCTGGGGCGAATAATCACCCATGGACACAAGGGCATTGCCCCCGAACACATTGAGGCTATCACCAAGGCCCCGAAACCAAACACAGTGAAGCAGATGATGTCATTCATAGGTCTCATAGGATTCAGCAGTGACTGGGTGGAATGCTATGAACAGAAGATAGCTCCCCTACGTTCTATGATCGTCAGAGCAGGGACCAGCAGCCTCAAGAATCGAGTCACATGGACTTTAGATGGAGATGAAGCCTTTGAGAGAATCAAAAAGGAGCTGCAGAGGGCGCCAGCATTGGCACTACCTGACTACAGCAAGCCTTTCCATCTGTATGTGACAGTGAAGAAGGAACCAGGACAGGACGCATACATGGCAGCCATTGTCTCTCAAGTACAATGCCATGGAAAAAGGAAGCAGTCAGTGGCGTACTATAGCTCCAAGCTGGACGCAGTAGCCCAAGGCTACCCACCATGTTTTCAGGGACTAGAGGCAACATACTTAGCTTATGTCAAAGCGTCTGGCATAACGATGGGTTGGCCTGTGACAATCTACACCAGCCATGCAGTGGCTCAGTTAGCTGAACAGGGAAAGTTTTGCTTAACTCCACAAAGACAGCTCAAATACTACAACCTATCCTTCTGTCCTGACGTCACAATAAAAACATGCGACACCGCCGGAAACCCAGCTGACCTCATACCACTCGAGTATGAAGGCAGCCCACATGAATGCGTGACAGACTCAATAGCGTTCTCTAAACTTAGGGAAGACCTAGAGAGTGAACCCCTGTCAGAGGGCGTTACTTATTTTGTAGATGGATCAAGTCATAACTATGACAACAAAACACATGCAGGGTTCAGTGTAGTACAAATGCTAGGACCAAAAGACTTCGTCACAGTCATGTGCGAACCATGCGTGCAACCCTGTTCTGCCCAGTTGGCAGAACTCAAAGCTCTCACAGCAGCATGTTCACTTGCAGCAGGGAAGGAAGCAACAGTACACACAGATAGTGCCTATGCGCATAACGTTTGCCATGTGCATGGGGCACAGTGGAAACAGAGAGGTTTCAAAAAATCAGATGGAGGACCTATCCAACATTTGGAACAAATTCAACTACTCCTAGCAGCTATGATGCGACCGACACAGCTAGCAATATGCAAATGCAAAGCACATTGTAAGGGGCAGGACCATATTACCCTAGGTAATGCCAAGGCAGATGAGGTAGCAAAGGAAGCAGCTTTCCAGGCTAGGCTTCAGAACAAGGCTCCAAAGACCCCTCAGGAAAATGAACCTCACACTGTGATGCTCAGCAGAGTAGGCCATGGCACGTGGCCACGGCCAATGCCATGCCCCGCCCCCTGCCCCTATCCCTACATGGAGTGCCTGTGGTGCTCCCAGTGGTACGACCCTGAGCATCACCACCAGCCAGACCCCTCTTGCTGTGCTCTGTGTCAGAGGGCGAGCTGCCCTATCTGTTGGAATGCGCCCTGTGCCACTAGGTACCCAGCGGGACTGATGGATCGAATCATGACATACGACAAGTTGGTATTACAGCAGAACAATAGGATGGCACTGCAGGCTCCTGCCATTGAGGTAGGGCGAATGATGGTCCCGGCCGCAGCGGCAATGCCAGGGGGAGATGAGGTGAGGGTAGTGGTACTCAATCCCATACACCAATTAAACACCATTAAGGAAATGCAGACAAACGCCCCTCGCATAGAGAAACAAAGATGGCGAGATAGGGGAGCGACACTGGGTGGAGACGGCCTTTGGAGGGCCCATGATGGCAGAGTGGTGGCCCCGAACCGTTTGCTTGATTTTCTCATTCAGGATGCGCATGATGTTGATCATTGCGCAAGGGGGGAAGTCAAGGATCAGATCCTTAATATGGGGTTCTGGGCACCACTACTGCAGGATCGTATTAGTTTTGTACTCAGAAATTGTGACACCTGTGCAAGACATAACATACGAAAAGGCATAGGACCAAGACCTCTGGGACACATCCCACTCCCAGACGGCCCATTCAAACACTTAGTGATGGACTACATTGACATGGGCAAAACAGTTAGGAAGTTCAAACATGTCTTGGTCGTAGTATGTCGATACTCAAGGTGGGTGGAAGCCTGTCCAACCAGTGGGCAGGATGAGGCAACTGTCATTCGCTTCCTCACAAGGGAAGTGATTAGCAGGTTTGGCGTTCCAGAAACAATAAGCAGTGACAATGGCAAAGCATTCACAGCTAACACATGGAGAGAAATTGCTAAAAAACTGCAAATCATGACGCGGTTTGGGTGCGTCTACCACCCCCAGAGTCAGGGAATGGTGGAAAGGGCAAATGGAACGTTGAAAAACAAAATTTGCAAGATTTGCCAGCATACAGGGCTAAATTGGGTGGATGCACTGCCCATTGCTCTGATGAAAATGCGTTGTGAGAAAAATCGAACCACCTTCCTGACACCACACGAGATGGTGACAGGAAGGGCAATGCCCACTCCACGATACCATACGGATGGGCGACCCCCTCTAGCAATACTAGAGGGAGAAGTGGGCAACTACATTAAACAACTCTCTCAAGTTCACAGGGCAATTTACAAGGAACAACGGAAGAGAGAGGAGAGATTGAAGAGAGAGGCGGAAAGGGGACCCATACAGGTGGGAGATTGGGTGTACCTAAAGGTGTTCAAGAGATCGTGCCTCGACCCCAGGGCAGAGGGACCATACAAAGTGACTCACACCACTCCAAAGTCAGTAAGGGTGGAGGGGTCAGATTTATGGTATCACCTTAACTCTTGTTACAGGGCACCTCCACCGAGAGAAGCAGGAGAACCGGAAGGTGACGATGGAGATGGGAGACCCCCAAGCCCCCCAGGGGAGGATGATGGTGGTGGGCCGCCCAGGGGAGAACCAAGTACGAGTGGGAGTACGACGAGGAGGACACTGCCGGCTCCTGACCATGGCCCTGGGCCTGATGTGTCTGGGAGGGATGCTGTTTTCTCTCCCCTATCAGTCTCTGCAGGTGGTGACGCTGATGGGAACCTACCAGGACCAAGCCGAAGGATGGGGCCTGGCGAGCGGCGACCACCCAAGGCTGAGACCGCTTCCCAACCCCAAGTATCTGGAGGAGCAGCAGCACGCCCCGCCGCTGACCTCACGGACAGCTCCACGACCAACTCCCCAGCCACCACGCCTGACGAAGGAGGCTACGCCGAAGCCGAGGAAGAGCCGCAGAGGGGGGAAGAAGAAACAGCGCCACCCTTCTCCCACGGACTACCCCTGTACTACGAGGAATACGGCACTATCAACTGGGAAGACCTTCGCCCCAGTACCAGTGTCCCAGCTGAGGAAGAACCGAGGATGGACGGCACGACGCAACGAACCGAGGTCCAGGATGTCCTTGACGACGTCTTGGCCTGGATACCCCCTTTCCTACTCAGCCCTATTGGAGATGCACCCAACCGAGATCGCCCCTCTCGAGGTGACCCCTACGGTAACTACAGGTATCCAGACACCAGTGGAAACACTGGACAGGAAGACACAGAACTCTACCGGTACAGCTATCCCGGAAGAGACTGGGGTAATTACGACGATCCATATGAAGGTGAATGGTTCCCTCGACTCTCAGGAAGTGAGGAAGACGAGGAAGAGGAAGAATAAAAGAAGGGGACGGAGAGGAGGCTCCCTGCCTCTTCGTCCAAATGGAAAACAAAGACTGAATGATATAATGTACAAAGAACTGTGTAACAGATCAATAAACCTCCCGAATACGAATGAGTCAGGAAATACCCCGGAAGGGTATAATGGGACAGTGATTATGCACAACGAGGGGTCAGGAGACGATGTATATATACAAGCAGGAGACACACCTAATATAGGGAGCACACCCATAACTGATAGTACACTGGCTCCCTTAGAGCAGGGTAAAGGAAGACGGAGGAGGTCGCTTGGCAACACCTACGAGGCCTTCGAGAACAATGCCTGGATGAAATGGGCTGAATTCACTGGAAAGTCGATACACCCTGAAGGACAGTGTTATGTGTGTTCGGCAATCCGGCCCAAAATAACAGTTGTACCAGCATCCGCCAAGCTCGAAGAAGACTACCCGCCTGGAGGAAACCCGCCTGCCAATGTGCTATGGTCCCCATTCAGGTGCTACATGTACATGGGAAGCAGCCAATGGCGTGGGGTAGACATGACAACGGGACAATTCGAGCCACGCATGAACAACTCGGAAAGATGCAAACGGGAATACCCAAGCATGGGATTCAGAACGACGGAAAAGACTCACTGGTCCTATGAGATACCGGAAGGAGTACAGTTCGAATGTTTTGAAAGCATGTGGAAAGGAGGAGAGATAGTTCAAGAGGGTGGGAAGCTATCCGGAAATGCTACTCTCACCCCCGTAGGAAGACATGGCCCAATTAGGGGCATTACATGGAAGTTCGGAAAACATGTAATCGCAGCGCACTATCTCGAGAATGAAGAACCTGGAGAAGTGACGTATTACGGAGCCTGCAAAGGACGAACAATGTTGAACTTGACGTCTGGTGTACTCACCATAACCAACCTAACCGATCAAGATATAGGAAAATACTCTGTTGAAATTAACAATAGGGACCCAAAGTCAAATGAGATCATCTCTCTGGAGAGCTCCCCGGAACTGAGATGGCCCATAGGTGCAGGAGAAGACGTGGGGAGGTTTGAGGGACTCTGTGCAACGAAATGGGTCCGCTCAAAGCATCCTTATGACTTCCACCTACAAAGGAGGAGTGACGGCACTAAGCCCCAGAAAGACGTGAGTACATTCCTGCTTATGGTTGGCCAGGACATCCCGGTGGAAGGCTCGTGGTGGGCATGCGGGAAGAAGTGGGGGATACGTAATACCCTACCAAAACTATGGCGGGGACTATGCGCTAGGGTGGAGCTAGCTCAGCGAACTCACATCATTCCATGGAAAGAGAGGGACTCCGAACAACCCAGCATGTCACCGCCAACAAAAGGACCACCAAGAAGAGGAAAAAGGGAAGTGTACCTGGACCGATTCGGTCAGCCTAAAAACATTCCCAAGAAATTCAAGGTGAGGGATGAGGTGGTGGCAGGATTTGAAGCCCTTATACCAGCTATTGGAGTGGCGAAGAACGCAGAATGGATTAACATGATCAACTATAATTCCCTACGGTTCATGAACGTCTCCCTGGATGCGTTTCATGGGCCGCAGGATGGATGCAATGGAACGCCGCTTGAATGCCACAGCAAGGATGGCCATGGAGACAAGAATGGCTGTGGACTGGATATTAGCCAAAGATGGTGGTGTGTGTGCAATTGTAGGAAAGGACTCATGCTGCACATACATTCCAGGACCAGGCGACGAAGTTGCAGACTTCAACAACGCGCTAGCAAGACTTAAGAATCTGAGTACGGAGGCCCATTCCATTTCAGGAAAAGGGCCCACCTTTGAACTTTCGGATATAACAGGCTTCTTTGAATCCGTGGACCAATGGTTCAAAGACACTTTCGGGTCAATAGGGGGCACTATAGTGGCGTTCCTCCTCAAAGTACTGCTAGGAATAGCCCTGGTAGTGGGACTGTTCTGCTGTATCACGCAGTGTTGCAGCAGGGTCTGTTCCAAAGCCATTGCCAAACAACTCCTCGTCCAGGGAATGGAGGAGGAGGAGTACGAGATGCTCATACTGCCCGACTACGAGACGGAGGGTGGGGCCGGCTATCCCCCACCCCCACCATGGCCATCTCCCGAATGGGAGAGTTTGAGGGTTTAAGATTTTCTTTGACATAAATACGCCCGACACAATATCGCTCGACACAATATCGCCCATAAGGCATAGCTTAGCATAGGTAACTTAGCGTAATAGAGGATTAGCCCTCACCCGCAAGGCCATCCAACGTTGGGAAAACCCTGGATAGATGCTTGCTCATAACAGTACTGCTTGTTCATGATGTCTGTAACCTTGCCCATTTGTCACAGACCACCCCTGGGCCCGCCCGAAGGGCGTGGCGGGGTGAGTGGCCCAGGCGATATCCAACGACGGGTAAGACCCTTATGGCCAGCAGGGGCAACCTAAGGCAGGGTATCGTCACAAGCGCCCCACCCCAGTGTGGCGTATACTTGCGGCCGGTAACGCACACGCGGTCCGGAAGGGACCAGTTTGCACCTGACTGAGGTGTCCACAAAGGGGCTGGGTCAGTGTACAGGGAAGGCTAGACGACCAGCAATGGCTGGCTTCCTGTAAAGCAGTCTGTCTATAACCTATTACTATTATGTGAACAAAGACAAAGCCTGGTGGCAGAACCAAGCACGTTGCAATATATCTCCTATTTGGCATGATGGCCGTTGCGTTTACATTGGGTTGTCTGACCCGTAGGCGTTAGGGAATCACGTCTGGTGGTTACCCTAGGGGCGAAAACCGTCTCGGGCCCTAGCCTTATATCTATAGTAGCAATTGGTCTCCTCTGTCGCTCTGTCTGGATATTTATTCTACATGTAAACTGCACTCACATAGTCACACCAATATACTCAGTTATACTCATATTTACTCCATTTGTTTGCCCGCATATATACTCAACTGCTCGTTGCATAGGTAAAACGTAAATGGTGTGGTTATTGTTAACATGCTCATGTGCAATTAGTCATAGGGCGCCGTGACCATATAAAGGCTCACGACACGCCCATATGTTTAAATCTGCTTCGCTGCATAGTTCATGGGTGAGGCTAATTTAGCCTCAAAGGGGGGAATATGTGGTGTTTTTTCCTTTTATATTGTTTGAATAACATAGAGTGATAAGATACATTAATAACCTTTAATACCATATACTTATAAACAAAGGATCAACATGGAACAACGTGTACAGGCATGCGCAGGCATGTCCAGACATGTACAGACGTGTCTTGGGTGAGAGTGAAACAGAAGAAAGGGGACTCTCCACTCAAGCAGGAGTGAGGGCAATGTGCCAGCTGGTTGAAAGGGTAAAATAGATGCAAACTGGAAAACTGGAAAGAACCAGAAAACCCAAACTATAGCAAAAGAGTGCAAACAACTATGACTCAACATAGTGACCTAATGAGGGGTGTGCTCATATTCTTTAAAATGGAGGAGGGTGAAACTTTCCACCATTATGATTGGATCCTTTGGCTTCTCTGCCCTTTCTGATTGGCTAAACAAGATCTGGTGACGTTCTCAGAAGGAGGCGCTTCTGAACAGAATATAAGGGAGAGCAGAGCAGCCAGAGCTTCAGATCGATCTCGTCGAGGTACCAGCTGGTAGCGCCGCCTTCACTCTATTGCTTGGTAGTGCAGTTCAGACATTGTTTGGATTGTAATATCATTGTGATACAGTGAATAAAGATCTTCAGTGTTGGGAAGTCTCTGTCTACGTGGTCTCCTTCGGATGCTTGGTCCAGAGTGATAATTGGTTTCTTTACAAGAGTTAATTGGTTCCAGAGTGCTAATTGTTGAGAAGTCCAGGAGCGTGGAATTTTCCACCACAGCTACCTTAATACCTATCAAGTTGTGCTACCTACAGTAGTGGCACTGCCATTTCGTATTTTCAAACGATTTAGGGCCATTTATATAATAATATAATATGTTTTATGTACATTTACACCCAAACCCCAACATTAAAAATGCACGTTTACAAATAAACAGGATTTTCCGGTCATTGGTAGTAATGTGTTAAATCAGGCTCCAACCATAACCTCTAACGCTGATATTTACCACGTTATGTACAGTATTTTAGCCTACTTCCTGTTATCTGTGTTCATTCTTGGCAAAGCCATGAGATATCGATGGCTTTGGTTCTGGGGAAGCTGTGGAACTTGCTGCTTAAACGATCTGTTGGAAACGACGACATCGAGGCATCAGGTGAGCTTATCCGTCATTTAACCAGAAATAATACACCGTTTCAAAGCACACTGGACATGTTTACAACATCTCTGAATGAATGTTGCCCTGCTGAAATGAAGCTTTCAGCTAGCCAAGACCGCGCTCTTCTTAAGCCATGCCTTATCGTTATTCACTTGTCGATCAAACTTTCTGTTTCTTCAGTGCAACCCGATGTTATTTAAATGTATGGGTAGTTGTTAAGTGTAGCTGTTAGACATTTTAATTCAGTATCACAAAGCGGGTAATAATGATGTAGACTTGCGTCTAGCTACTCTGACACGTGTAAACAAAGCTAGCCTATGCCCAAAACGTTAGCCCTCATCAGTAGCCTACTAAACCAGAGGTCAAATTAACAAACGGATCTTGTCTGATGCTGTGTTGATCGTATGCATGCATTTCCCCCTTGTTTTTATTTTATTTTTATTTGAAGTCCTTCAGTTGACAGCTTAGAAAGGTAAAGCTATTAGTAGCCTAGCTGGCTCTCCTTCGCAGAGGTGGTTGCATAAAATGTGTATGGTATCCTGAGCTCATGCGGCATGCAACAGGAAAGATGTTTAGGCTACATGTCAGATACCCCGTCTATTTCTTATGTGAGTCATACCAAAATGCATGGCGACATACCCAATGTAGACCTTCCATGCTGTGCTTCCAGATAGGCAAATGAATTAAGACATGCAAGTCTTAAGGTGCACATAGAAACCATAGAAATGTGATTGGTTCTATCTCCATCTATTGTATGAATATATGATGCATTCTTTTTCTCAGATGAATCATTTACATAATTTACATTATGAATCTGCAATATCAAGAGGAGTGCTCCCATGAATTCATCCATAGGTGAGTTCATGTCACACTTTCAAACCTGTGTGTGTGTGTGTGTGTGTGTGTGTGTGTGTGTGTGTGTGTGTGTGTGTGTGTGTGTGTGTGTGTGTGTGTGTGTGTGTGTGTGTGTGTGTGTGTGTGTGTGTGTGTGTGCGTGCTATATATAGTGTACTATTCTATATATTTATAATATACACTGCTCAAAAAAATAAAGGGAACACTTGTTCATAGGAGTATAGCATCAAGTCAGTCACACTTGTGGGATATTGATTTGGCCAGTTATGCAACAGAGGTAGTTGTGAATCAGGTTGACCTGCTTTAATGTCAACAACATTTACTACAGGTGTACTAGAGGGCCAACTGTGAGACGACCCCCAAAACAGGAATGGTTTTACAGGTGGTGGCAACTGGTAATTTTTTCATCTGTATCCTTTTTGACTGATGTTTCACTAGTTTTGCATTTGGATAGGGTCAGTGTTACTACTGGTAGCATAAGCCAATATCTGGAGCCTACAGAGGTAGTCCAACTCCTCCAGAATGGCACACCAAGCTGTTCCATTGCCAGAAAGATTGCTGCGTCTCCCAGCTTAGTTTCAAGAGCATGGAAGAGATTCCAGAAGACAGGCAGTTGCTCTAGGAGAGCAGGACAGGGTGGCAGAAGGTCCTTAACCCAGTAGGAGGACCAGTATCTGCTCTTTTGTGTAAGGAGGGACAGTAGGAGCCCTACTATAGCCCTACAGAATGACCTCCAGCAGGTCACTGATGTGAATGCCTCTGGCCACACTGTCAGAAACAGACTTCATGAAGGTGGCCTGAGAGCCCGATGGCCTCTAGAGGGACCTGTGCTCACTGCCCAGCACCGTGGAGCTCAATTGACATTTGCCATAGAATGCAAAATTGGCAGGTCTGCCACTAGAGCCCTGTGCTTTTCACAGATGAGAGCAGGATCACCCTAAGCACATGTGACAGACATGAAAGGGTCTGGAGATGTCGTGGGGAACATGATGCTGCTGCAGTGTAGTATAGTCTTATATGAAGTAGAAGTATTGTGTTGTAGTACTATGCAGGAATATGTAGTTATAAGCAGTACTATCCTTTATATTTTAATGAGTGTTGTATGGAGTTGAAGTATTGTGTCGTGTAGTACTGTGCAGTATACATTTATAAGCAGTACTATCCTGCATAGTACTGCTTATAACTACGTAGTGCTGCATAGTACTACACAACACAATACTTCTACTTCATACAACCCTGATTTCAAAAACATAAATGCAGTTAAAATGTCTGTTCATTTTATTGTGTAGAAGTGTGTTAACATTACAAATTCACTTCCAATTGATTCCAGCTTAGTCTCAACTCCCTTCCATTATGCTGTACAGATTTATATATCTGGTGTTCATCTTTTTAGGTGTCTTGTGGGTATTAATCCTGAGAGGGGGACAAAGGCAAATGGCAGGAAAACAAGAAGCACCCCTCCTCAGGTTTCCATGTGCTCCGAAAACTGATGGACTGTTGTTATGCCCTCGTCTGAAAATGGTGAGTATTATACAGTGCAACCGGAAAGTATTCAGACCCTTTGTTGTGACACTTGCAATTGAGCTCTGGTGCATTTTATTTCTATCAATCGTCCCTGAGATGCTTCCATAAGTTGACTAGAGTCCATCTGTGCCTAAATGAATTCATTGCCCATTATTAGGAGAGGCAGCCATATCTTTATATAAGGATTCATATTGAAGATGTAAAATTCTACAGCATCGAAAATGCTCAAGGGCATGGTAGCCTCCATCATTCTCAACTGGAACATTTTGGAACAACCAACAGTCTTCCTAGATGTGGCTGCTCAGCCGAACACAATGCTATTGAGTATAGCAGGGAGCAACAACACTTAACACACATAGAAAAGTGCATGGTTTACAGAGAAAGCAGCAGTGAGGTTCAGTTGTGCAAAAAGTGTAAAGTGAGGAAGACCAGGTTATGAAGTGAGTGCTTAGTGCATGTTCAGGTGAAGAATAGCTTGTAAATAGGTACTATCCCTAAAGTGTGATGTTTTACATCTGATACTACTGTACCTTCTCCCTGGGTGACTGTGAATAGATGGTGTGCTGGATGGGAGAGGTCAGAGATGATGTTTACGGCTTTCTTGGAAAGAAAAAAAAGGCAGACTACAGCCAACGATTTTAGAGGCCCTGTGTACTACCCTCTCAAGCCGTTGTTTGTCCTGGCTGGTGGTGGCACTACCATACCATGCCAGAGCAGGATGGAGAAGGTGAGTACGCTTTCGATGGTAGCCTGATAGAAGTGGATCACGCCTGCTTGACCGACCCCAAATTTCCTCAGCTGGCGGAGGAAGTGTAATCTCTGATGGAAGGAGGGGACCCACTACTTGGCCATTAATGGAGATGGGAAGGTTTGACAGGCAGGATGGTGTTGAAAGCTGAGCTAAAGTCAATGAACAGTACACAGGCATAGGTGGACTAAGTATCAAGATGCTGTAGAATGAAATGTGTGCAAAATGACTAGACTACTAGACGTTCAAAGATTTTCATGACAACAGAAGTGAGTGCAACAGGCCTATAATCATTAAGACAGGTTATGTTAGTTTTCTTGGGCACTGGGATGATCAGATTTAAGACATGCAGGTACCATTGTACTGTTAAGAGACAAGTTGAAGATGTTAGTGTGAGTTGGAGCAAGTTTATTTGCACAGTTCTTTAATGTAGCTGGTGTCACCATCAATGTTGAACTACTCCATAAAGACTTTTAGCAAATTGGTGTAAATAAAGTGAGTTAGCTTGAAAATGTTCCACTCAAGGTGACCAATTGTATATTTTTCTTTCACAGAAAAGCCCAAGGACTCAGAACATGAAGCCAAAGAAGTAGATGATGACTCGGACCAGACATACCAAATGGAAAAGCCCATTAAACAAAAGTAATCAACCCTACTGGAGATGAATGCGAAATTCTAAATCAAGTTTTAACATTAGATTTCTAAGTTTCCAAAGGATAGGTCAAGCAGAAGTAGTGCAAAAGGTGTCCTACTTGCTTCGGTAGGAGGGGAAACGTATAGTCTAATAAACGTTTTTAGTCTTGCACCAAATCGTCAAGGTACTCATGGCTGTCAGTTAGCGGTATAACAATATTTTAACAATTTTTTTAAGAAATCTTAAGTGATGAAATATATTGCTCTACGCTCTATAGGGCTGCTTGATTATCGTAAAAATCATTATCACGATTATTTTGTTCAATATTGAGATCACGATTATTAGATGTGATTACTCAGTGATTTTGGAACTATCATCCATATTCAAAATGCAATTTTTAAAAATGTTTTAGTTGAATTTTAAATATAATCCAACAGGAAAAAATACATGTAAAAAGATAATGCACAAGACAACTTGAGACAAAAGGAGAGCATTGTAATGAAACTGAATGTTGCAAAATAATGATTATATTTTGATTATGCTATTTTCATAATTGTTTAATTTGAGTTATTTCACAATAGGTTTCAAAGAATTGCTGTACTACTTTAAGATTATTATTTTTATTTATGTGGTGATGATGATGCCTCCCTTCCTTCAGATGGAGGCTGCTGAGGCAGTTCATCAATACAACACACACAAACACACAAATGACGTGGAAATAAAGCATGCCATGCTTAACTCATCAAGTGAAGTGTTATTTGGATAAGATCGTACCAATGTAGTAATACAATATGTATCTACTCATGATAAAGTGAAGGTATTGCTACAACATTTAAAGGTGAATATCTCTGGCCTATCACTGAGATGTGTTTATAGTCAGAAGTTGCAGAGCATCTTCAAAAGTATGACACCCATTAGGCTCCATGATCTTGGCAAATTTGAGCTGGTTTACCGAGATGTTGTACCACTTAAAGAGTGCAATAAAATTGTATTAATTAACTGTCATCGAGTCCATTTTCTTGTCTCAACTCAAGAAGTTAAGCCTACCTTACACTGATAAGATTTGGGAAAGATTGTATTTTAATGCCTCTGTAGCAGGACTAGGTCCATGCCCCTTTAAGTTAGCTTGCCAGTGCCCTTCTGAGTGGCTCTGGGCAATTGGAGGTGAGCCAATCAGCACGGGGTAACGGCTATAAAGTTTTAGCTTTTATTTTGAATGCTGATGTCGTAGCTACATCGTTTCCTGACTCCAGCCTTCACCGTTCCCTGTCTTGGCTTCTCCTCTGGCCGGTTCTGTGTTTCCACCGACTTCCTGGTAGGTCATTGGCAGTGTGTTTGTAGTAGGCTATGTTTATTTATTATTCAGTTGGCTAACTCAAACATTGGGGTTTAGGAGTGCAGCTAGTCGCTGAACATATGGGCCTTATGACGGACCACAGCAGAGCGGTAGGTCACGTTAAACGTTTTAAAGTAATATGTGAACTTGTGTGGGTTTAATCGTATGTTCTTTGTGTAGCAGATCTCGGGCGTAACAGGGAGCGGCAACATCAAGGCGTCTTGGTCCCAGTTACGACGAACGCTGCTGTTTTGTCTTGTTTTGTTTTGCGTTTGTCTTGTTTGTTTCATTCCGTTTGTTGCATCGGCTGTGTTAAGCCACGAAGTTGATTAACTGAAGTGACGACAGGTGTGTGCTGTTTACCTACCGAGTGACTACGAATTCAGTTCAGTTACGGAGGCTATTCCAGCTCGTTTCACTGCGTGTCGTGATTGTCACCCTTTCCTGTGTGTAGTGATTGTGATTTACACTGTTTGCTGTGACAACTGAGTGCTGTGCATTGACGTGCTTTATTCACGAGTGTCTCATTCCCTGAATAGTCACCTCTACTGACTTTAGCGAACTCACTCTGGAGAGTAGGCCTACTACTGCTGTTAGCGAACCCACACTGGAGCGTATTACTGACTTGAGCGAACCCACACTGGAGAGAACTCATTCATGTTTTTTAATGTAAATAAATAAGAGTTTATTTTTGGAACACATGCCTCTCTGGTTTTCTGTGACCCCGAACCTGTGTTGCCTGGTAGCTGAACATAGTAGTAACCAGTCTCAAAGAATTTATATTCTGAGGGGAAGGGCCTCAGGTGGCGTAGTCGACATGTAGCAAAATATACCAAAACCATCCACTTTGCCACATTTGGCGTAGTTGGCAGAGGATCACATAGCAAAGCCAGAGACGTGTGTTCCAGTGTTTTTTTTTCTCTGTCTTATGTAACTTTGTGTCTTTGCTTTGTCGTATTACTATTGGTTTATCTTTATTTTTTCTTAGACAAAACAGCAGCTGTTTGTTGGACCAAGAAGGAGTCAGGTAGGCTCGGGTTGGTGCATGGCCAGTTTCGGTTGGGTTGTGTGTCCCCTGTCCCCCGTCCCCCGTTGCCTTCCTGGTGCCCTTTCTCCTCCTTCCCCCCCCCCCCCTTCCCATTTTGTACAGCGTGTAGCCCGATGCAGCGCTGTAGCCAGGGTAGCTACCCACCTACGCCTTTGGGTCATGGGTCGCCATGAGGGCGACAGCCATTAGCGGGGCCTGGTGTTATTGCCTTCCTGGTACCCCCTCTCCTCCCTTCCCCCTCCCAAGTTTGTACAGCGTGTAGCTCGATGCAGCGCTGTAGCCAGGGTAGCTCCCCACCTACGCCTTTGGGTCATGGGTCGCCATGAGGGCGACAGCCATTAGCGGGGCCTGGTGTTGTTGCCTTCCTGGTACCCCCTCTCCTCCCTTCCCCCTCCCAAGTTTGTACAGCGTGTAGCTCGATGCAGCGCTGTAGCCAGGGTAGCTCCCCACCTACGCCTTTGGGTCATGGGTCGCCATGAGGGTGACAGCCATTAGCGGGGCCTGGTGTTATTGCCTCCCTGGTACCCCCTCTCCTCCCTTCCCCCTCCCAAGTTTGTACAGCGTGTAGCTCGATGCAGCGCTGTAGCCAGGGTAGCTCCCCACCTATGCCTTTGGGTCATGGGTCGCCATGAGGGCGACAGCCATTAGCGGGGCCTGGTGTTGTTGCCTTCCTGGTACCCCCTCTCCTCCTTTCCCCCTCCCAAATTTTGTACAGCGTGTGGCTCGATGCAGCGCTGTAGCCAGGGTAGCTCCCCACCTACGCCTTTGGGTCATGGGTCGCCATGAGGGCGACAGCCATTAGCGGGGCCTGGTCGTGTTGCCTTCCTGGTCCCCTCCCCCCTTCTCCAAGGTGTGCAGGGTACATCTTATTTTAGGTTAATCGTCGGGGCGACGATTCAAGAAGCCCAGGTAGAATGTAGCAGGACTAGGTCCATGCCCCTTTAAGTTAGCTTGCCAGTGCCCTTCTGAGTGGCTCTGGGCAATTGGAGGTGAGCCAATCAGCACGGGGTAACGGCTATAAAGTTTTAGCTTTTATTTTGAATGCTGATGTCGTAGCTACATCGTTTCCTGACTCCAGCCTTCACCGTTCCCTGTCTTGGCTTCTCCTCTGGCCGGTTCTGTGTTTCCACCGACTTCCTGGTAGGTCATTGGCAGTGTGTTTGTAGTAGGCTATGTTTATTTATTATTCAGTTGGCTAACTCAAACATTGGGGTTTAGGAGTGCAGCTAGTCGCTGAACATATGGGCCTTATGACGGACCACAGCAGAGCGGTAGGTCACGTTAAACGTTTTAAAGTAATATGTGAACTTGTGTGGGTTTAATCGTATGTTCTTTGTGTAGCAGATCTCGGGCGTAACAGGGAGCGGCAACATCAAGGCGTCTTGGTCCCAGTTACGACGAACGCTGCTGTTTTGTCTTGTTTTGTTTTGCGTTTGTCTTGTTTGTTTCATTCCGTTTGTTGCATCGGCTGTGTTAAGCCACGAAGTTGATTAACTGAAGTGACGACAGGTGTGTGCTGTTTACCTACCGAGTGACTACGAATTCAGTTCAGTTACGGAGGCTATTCCAGCTCGTTTCACTGCGTGTCGTGATTGTCACCCTTTCCTGTGTGTAGTGATTGTGATTTACACTGTTTGCTGTGACAACTGAGTGCTGTGCATTGACGTGCTTTATTCACGAGTGTCTCATTCCCTGAATAGTCACCTCTACTGACTTTAGCGAACTCACTCTGGAGAGTAGGCCTACTACTGCTGTTAGCGAACCCACACTGGAGCGTATTACTGACTTGAGCGAACCCACACTGGAGAGAACTCATTCATGTTTTTTAATGTAAATAAATAAGAGTTTATTTTTGGAACACATGCCTCTCTGGTTTTCTGTGACCCCGAACCTGTGTTGCCTGGTAGCTGAACATAGTAGTAACCAGTCTCAAAGAATTTATATTCTGAGGGGAAGGGCCTCAGGTGGCGTAGTCGACATGTAGCAAAATATACCAAAACCATCCACTTTGCCACACCTCTCTTTCAAGCTTTGCTCAAAAGACTACAATCTTTCAATAATCTTTCCCAAATCTTGTAAATGTAAGGTAGGTTATAGTTCATTTTGCGATGCATGGTGCCAAAGGTGTGGTGGTAAAATGCAGGTGGGTAAACTATGAATTCTCATGGAAAGGTGGACTATGCCATGTGGTAGGCTCAGATTTTCATAAAAGGCTTTCAGAACATGTTTGATGAAGGTTATTGTTCGATGTTTATAACAATACCACGTGGTATTGATTAATAAAATATATGAATGTATATTGTTAATGTGGATAACACAGTGTGATTTTTGAATGTGAAAAGTTGCAATTGGTGAATAAACTATTTTGAGAGGTAGATAAACAACAACAGGTGGATAAACTATTTCTGAAATTGTGGATAAACTACGTTTAGCTGCTACTTGCGTTTATCTTCCACGACATCCCTGCCTTTAGCAATGTTATGATGGGTTATTCCGATTAGTTTAGCTAGCTAACAAGAACACATTTTACACGATGGGAAATCAGTCATTTATTTTAAATAATCGCCTACCTCGCTATTTATTTTTACATCATCGTTACACGACGACGTAGTAGACATTTATACATGTTGAGTCGACTAACTATCCACATCCTCGCTGTTTACATTCGATTTTGACGGATTTTTCAAGTGCGCTTGCGCGGTAGCTCATCTCGACAAGTAGCTCAGATTGACAGAACACCGGCACGGCACCGTGAAATTGCTGGTCCCAGAGTTGGGGCCGTTACGTAATAAGGGTCGTGGCACCATGGTAACAGTAAATATACTGAACTGTCGTTTAAAAATGAGCGTAGCACTCTAGAATCTTTGGTTAACACTACGGAATGACGTTAGCAAAAGCCGACGTTAAACTAAATTAGCCTACGTAAGCTAGCAGGCTAACGGTATAAAATAGTTTCACTGACAGCTAATATCTCAGACCAGACGTTATTAGTGGGTACAACAATGGTATAACCAGATAGTAAATAGTTTATTTTCAATCTACTTTAGACAAATCCAAGCTAAATAACGTCACACAAATGCAGTGGCGGACCGTGAGTTCAGCAATTAGGCCTTCAATAATGACTAATTTTTTGCAAAAAATAAATAAATTAGGGGGGCGTTACGGGGGGATACCCCCGGAGATTTTTTTTTACATTACAAGGTTAAAATGTGCAATTTCCCTGCATTTCACAGTGGGAGAGAAACGTTTTCTCTTTCTAACGCGAGTCGGTGTATCACTATTTTCGTTACATAAACAAATACGTCCGAGCTGAATTCCGCATTGTTTATTGGTAAACATAACATCTTTATTGGGACCTGGCCATTATCCTTATCAGCAGCATGGGTTTGAGCAGACTATGCCCTACTTGAAATATTTAGGCTATCGGCTTACTTGCTTCAGACTGTTTGTAGAGCTCTTCTATTTAGCTGTAGCAGCTAGCGTGTACAGTGCAATTATTTTAGGTTGCTTCGCTGCTGCTCCGATTACTCAAAAGCTAGTCATGTGGAACTACAGGGCTAGGCTATCCTACAGTCACCAATAATTTCCACAAAACTCAAAGAGATCAAAAGTCGGACTAAACTAGCAGGGCAGTAGACTGGCAGTAAACCAGACCTTGGAGAGCAGGGAACCAAATTACAGTTTGACATGCCGATCCCGACAGCTTCACCAAAGTCTCATCAACTCGCACACAACTTCAAGCTAGCATACAATCTAGTCGTACCAAGCTAACAATCTAGTCGTAACCAAGCAGCACTAAAACACGTTTGTTATATAGTAAAGGGCCAGATAACAAGCATCTATTTCAAGTCTTATGTTATGAAATAAACATGAAACAAAACTTACCAATTCCTGCATAGTGACCAGCTACGTGCAGAGTTATAGCTGACGTTATGTGTAGCACTATCGATATCTGCTAGTCCAGCTGACACTATATATTATTTTTGCTTAATGATGGTTTATTTACTATTCATAACTATAACCATAGTCATGTCAGTATGACACATTTATTTATCCATTGAAGTCCAGTCTGATTCTGACACTGGCACAAGATGTTCCTCACGTCAAGCCATAGACAGTAAACGCCTCAAACAGCGTTAACATTTGTGATGAACGATTCCGGGTATTCTTTTCGAACATTGCAGGCCTAGCTGCAGTCAGACCTGCCTACCTCGCCATAATAGGTCGATTTGATTGGCTAATTAGTCAGATGTAGCCATCAATCAACCCGAATCCAAATATATGATTTCTAATGGTTGCTTAGGTACCGTAAACGCAGTGATTCCTTGTGAAGGCCTGATGCGGGCCTTAACAAGGGAACTCATGGGATTGGATGAAAATATATCGCACACTCTCGCTATTTGTTCAGACAGTCTGTCAATCAAATCACACAGCCGACAGCGGTAGTAGTCGAGAACGATCGGGGAAGGAGAAGCAGGAGCACATAATAAATGGTTAAGTAAAATGTTATTAAAGACACTATTTTTCATTCGTTTGGAAATAGTTAGGCCTTCAGAGAAGGCCTTGAAGGCCCTCCCAGCAAACAAAATAAAGTCCCGGCGACGTCCCCTACAGGTCCCCGCCGAACGTCGCCTCCTCGTAAATGTGTAGGGTTCGCGTTACGTCCCGCGGACGTTTTTTCGGGACGTCAACAGCACGTCCCCAGGACATTATAGAGACTTTTAGGGGACGTCTTGTTGTTGTCCCTGTGACGTTAATGTAGGACGTTCAAATGACTTACTGGCGACGTGACGGTGACGTCCTTTAGTTGTCACCGTAATGTTATTGTGTGACTTTAAATTCAAAAGGAATATGTGCTTTTGACGGCATTTTAAGCCGCCTTATATAGCACTTCAGTTAGGCTATTTATTTTACCTCTAGGCTATCTTACAAATACATCCGTAGCCAGAATATTTCGCTAGCCTTAAAGAAATCAGTCCAGATGTAGTTTGTCCCCCAATATTTATTTGTAGCTACATTCAAAATAAACTGAAGGAGAAATTGGACTGGCGCCCAGCCTCGATATCTGTGACGTCGTCGTCATCATCGTCGTCGTCCTCCACCTCCTCCTCTTCCTCCTCCTCCTCTTGTTGCTGCCCGTCTTCCTCCTCGTGGCGGGCCTCTTGGCGACCTGCACATGGCTTCTACACAAATTCAAAAAGATGGATCAGAAGTCATTGAAAAGGTAAGAATATTCACGCTGTGAAAGAAAGTTGTTCCGAAAAGCATGCTTGTCGACATCACATAGGTTACAGTATCTATAGGCTAGTTATTAGAGGCCACGTCGAATTGCAGGGCTTGTGTTTCAAAGGCAAACAAGTTAACGCGAAGACCTGCAGGGCTAAGTGAACAATTACCGCTAGATAGTAACTGTTACAAACGTACCTTCCTATGCCCCTGCACACAGTCTGGGGCGTGCTTCAAGGCAACGGCAATGCAGTCCTCTATGAGCCGGGTCCTTGTCTTAGTGTGGACTTTATTGCATGCTTCTGTAATATAGACAACATTACAACAACACATATTAGAATAGTAACACATGAAACAATGGGCAGCCAAACCTATTACCTATTGTTCTAATACTATTTCACAAGCTGGTGTCAAGCAAACATGACAACCATGGAACCAAGAGAACCCCTTCATAAGCAGACCTTAAAATGACTTGTCCAGCCATCCTATCATCCCAAAATTATGCCCCAGATGCCAAATTAAGAAATAGGCCTACACTAACCATTGTGTAATGATTAAGATGATGATGATGCGTACACTGCTTGTTAAAAGTGTTTTTAACTGTATATTCATGTTACGGTCAATGTTTTGAAATAAGCTGTTAAAACTATAGTTTATTTTGTAGTTTAGTTAATTATACTTTATTTTTAAGTTGTATAATCTCTATTGCAACTGTCCTGAGGCAGAGGTATGTGTGTTATTGAAGTTTCATGTGTGCGTTGTCTTTTGTTTTCCAATTTTCTGTTATGCATCTATCATAGTGTGATGTTTATTATATATGAGACATGAGATGACATGCATATTAATGTGTCCCGACCGTGCACACTTTGCAACGTTTATATTTGTCCTATCGCTGCAGCCGGTTAGCGGGCTGCAGGTGTAGTAGGCTGGTTAGCGTGCTACTGCAGTAGCTGAGACAGGTGGTTTACTTGATCTGTTTGGCAGCAGGAGCTGTGATGCGCCTGGCTAGCTCCATGCCTGATTAATTTCTTGTTTTCCCAATATCTCAGGTATGCCATATAGCTTATTGTATAATTGTTTGAATATTTGTATGTAAACTGTACATTGTAAACCGTGCAACTTTAATTGTTGGTCGTGCGCTCTATTGCAACTGTCCAGGAGCTGTGATGCGCCTGGCTCGCGCCATACAACGCAGAGTGATCGAGGGAGGGGAGAGACGACCTCTGTTACATATGTCTAGAGTAGCATCGTTGGTATGTATCCATTCACTGTTTTGAAATAATTACATAGGTTCATAGATCATTAGTTGGATGTTATTTTAGAAATGTCTGTAATCGCTATAATCTAAACATTTACATGGTTGCTAGTAGGGATGTTAACCGGTGACTGTTTGACCGATGGTTGACCGTATCCACCTTAACCGACCAAAGTTGTCGCTAGTCGGTTAAAAAAAAAAAAAGAAAGAGCCATCTTTAAATTAGGCTAAAGACAGTGGACTAAACGCTACTACAGCTAGCCATCTCATTCCAAGAAGATCTTTTTTTTTTGCGTGAAGTTAATTATACCTCACACTCAATTTTTCATAACTCGCCTGCTTGTAGGCTAGGCTAGGTAATAAACCAATAAAAACATTTGGCACGAGGTCACAGCGTGGTCGGTGCGTCTTTTACAATCTGGAAGTGCGCTGTTACATCCATTGGTTTTATCGTGTTGCAGTCTAGGCAACTTTCCGCATAAAATGGGCTTAGATTTGGAAAGACATTACATCTACATTTCAGGAAGGGTCATCAATGGTAACAGATATGGTAATGATCATTGTTTCGTTATTAGTGTGCAAATGTTCGAAATAAATAGGCTACTGTAGGTTTGTTTCTTAGTTTTTCTGGTGTTTTTTTTTATTGCTCGAAATTATGTGTTGTATAACTCAGTCACGTCGTAGCTGGTAAGCCTATGGTCTAAAACTTTTCACATGGGTGATTCCGTGTCAAATCAGGACACTTTCGGACCTCATCGTCACGGATTTTAACGAAACTGGCATGCTGATTTAGTCAAATGAGAAACCCACAGAAATGAATAGGCACATTTCTTGCATACATATTAAGGGAGATTCAGACTAAGAAAGTTGTATGGGGCGGGCACCACATTTGGCTGATTGTATCTCCTTTACTGTAAGTCACACAGAAATGTTTCCTATGTCATTTGAAAGCTCTTTTCCAGCTCTATATTTTGCATAAATGTATCAGAGTAAAAGTACTAAACTCATCCAAAAAATGCACTGAATTAGAAGTGGAGAAAAATAATAGTGCAGTAGAGTACATAAATACAGCATTAGTACTTAAGTACAGTAGTGCTTGCAAATACTTACTTATCATGGCCTCGTTTATAAGGAGGGGCTGAAAGGCCTTTTTCCCCTTTCTCCCCTTATATGAAAATTGTGCCCACAGGGAGTTGGTGCCAATTTTCCTCAGCATCCTCCGGACACCTTCCCCCAGAGTGGCACCAGCCTGCAAGCTTAGATATTGAATCTGTAGAAATGAAAGCATTTGTGAGATGGGAAACACCTGTAATGTGAATAAATATCATGTCATGTAAGGAAATGTCAACAACAAACAAGCAAACAAACAAAAAATCTGCTCACTGTCTTCTTTCTAAAAGTGCCCTCCTGCAGACGGTGGCACAACTGGTCCAAACCCTCTACTGTCTCCAGTGGCTGCTGGAAGATATCCAGGGGATCCTCCTCTACGCCCACTGGCCCCACCCGTCCACATTCGTTAAGAAGGTTGACCACCCTGGTGAGTTTATCCTCCATCATCTCCAGTTTCATCATCACCCTCCGCTGTAGGCCCTCAAACAGCTTAACGACCTCTGTAAAGCATGTGTAATGACAATCTGGTGGTTACAAATGAATGCATACAAATAACCATTCCATTGCATATTGAAAGAAACACTAATTTAACAAATAGTAACACTGGGGGTATAGCCATAT
Organism: Sardina pilchardus; assembly: GCF_963854185.1. Lineage (NCBI taxonomy): Eukaryota > Metazoa > Chordata > Actinopteri > Clupeiformes > Clupeidae > Sardina > Sardina pilchardus. The sequence continues at coordinate 28,528,322 of NC_084998.1, forward strand.
CCATTCAGCCATAGGCACAAGGCCAGGTGATGAAAGTATCTTGCATTGTACAAGTAATATAAATTTAAGGCAACATTTTCCATTTTGGTGACATCTTAAACAAATGTTTTGGCATTAAACAATGTGCAGCCAGTTACAAATAGAGCAATTAACCAAAGAATAAAAAAGTGCATCAAAAAAGTGCATCACAAGTCATTAAATTGTCAATTGCAGTACACAATCTATAAGACATCTAACAAAAATAACAAGAGAGTCCATTTCTCAATCAAGTTCACATTTTGTTCACATTTGGCCAAAGCTTAAACTCTGCTTTAAGCTTACATGGTTTTCCTGAAGAGTCTGTTTCTCAAGCCATGAACCAACGCAGTGCAATGGCCTCCACCAATGTCCATGAGCACCTTCTGAATGACTTCAAATGTGTACCTTGTATCTTTGGGGTAGTCAATGTTCAGTGCGTAGAGCAGACCCATTAGAAGTGCCACAGCTGCTGTTGGAAAATCACTGAGCGACGGAAGGATGATTTCTTCCTCAATGACCACAGCGAAACCAACAGTATCATTCCCATCTGCCACCATGAGGATGCCCACTGTCATTCCTCTCGTTTTGTCCTCCTCAGCAACTGTGGCCTAAAAAATGGATAAACATGTGATAAAATAAACCTTCATTGATTATTTTGTTGTGGCCAAAACGGCATTAAGCATGAGACACCAGTGGTTCCTAAACATTCTCCCCGGAACCCAAACTAGTGAAAATAGCTGACCTGCAAGCTCACAACACTTCACAATATTGATAAAAAATAAATAAATAAATAAAAAAGCGCAACGTGAGCTATTGAGTACTTAAAAACCTATTTTTAAAAGGCAATTATTTAAAAAACAAAACAAATAACGCCCAGTGTGAAATGAGCAGTGCTTTCATTAGCCCCCTTCAGATGATCGAGCCAAAGCCAAGCAAATTGCCGATGTTAATTCCTTTCGCACCTTCAGGTGTGGGTGCTAACTGGTGCCACTTGGGGCTATAGACCCCTAAATTCTGGCCCACCCAAAATGTTAGGCCACTTGGCTCGACGACCTGAAGCCAGCTACTGAGTTAATTTATGTGCCACAGAAGTTATGTGAAGCCTGGACAACGACATTGAGGCCATGCTGGTATGGACATATACACATTAGCGCTATTAGGTTAGGGCTATTTACTCCTGATTGGTCCCAACCCGCTGTTTAGGTCCTAAATACAGGATATGTACATGTAAGGGTAAATCCATAAGAATTTGGGGATGATCTGCATTGACAGAAAATATAAAATATACCTGAACTTTCTTGTAAAAGTTGGACGCAACATCTTTGAGGTAGTGGGGGAGCCCCATCAGCACGACGGTCCTTTTCCATTGGTTGGAACACTAAAAACAATTGACAATACACAATCAATGGAACAGCTTCAATCAGATAGCATCAGAAGAGAGTATTTAACAGTAAATAAAGTATGTGTGTGTGTGTAAGTGTTAAATACTGACACAGATACAGGATAAACAAGGATAAACTAGTGCAATTATAAGTCATGAAACAAAGAAAGCTGCAGACAAAATTGGAAAACTATAAATTTGAAACTGATAAAGCACTTTTTTTCTGGTTGGATGACACCTTTGACCCGTGTGAAAATACATATGCTGTTTATTAAAGAGTTGGAAAGACAGGAACTGGCTGTTACTGAACCAACGCCTGTTACTGAACCAACACCATGTAGTAATATTTACTATAATAACTTTTGTTTAAACAGAAAAACATATTGTTTAAAATATCACGCAAGCCTACTTACATCAGTATCCAGTGTTGTCAGCTTCTTCAGCTCCACCACACCAACCTCTGCAGATACTTGTCCAGGCCAGCAAAGAGACAGCCTTTCAGGTCAACAGTGGTGAGGCGAGCAAACTCGGCTTCATTCTAGTAGGCATAAAAGAAGCAAATAACAAGCCGAGGGATTCAATAGCACTGATATTTATCATTTTATAGTCTTCATGACTATAAATTCATTAGCATTTGTTCATTAGCAATTGTTGCTTAACACAGCTATCATGCATTATCATACTGGTCATGTCACCACCATCCAACCTCCTGCAAGCAATACCCAGGTAGCTTTAATAAGGGATTCCTGTGATCGGAAAACTAGAGGACAGTCACTGTAGATACAGGGCAAAGGACAATTTCTTCCATAATGCCCATGATTGGTTCTATAATGTTCAATTATTCTTTTGTGATTTCCTGAGTAGTAGGTACACAACTTACAAGTCCACCGCATTCACGCTTGTAACTTGATCTTGTACACCTGAAAAAAGATAAGTAAGACAGAATTAGGATGGAGATATTGCATGATAGTTTAGTATGTTATATTTTCCTCAAGCAAACAACAAAATAACACAGAAAAAATGCACTATATTACCCCCATGCTTTCTACGAGGAGGCGACCAGTGTTGAGCATGAACTAGTTAATTTATCTATCAACTTTGAACTGAACTTAACATAATTTTGAACTAAAGAACTTGAACTCACTCCCTGACTTCCTCGGTGTCTAAACGAAACTGTTAATGAATTGAACATGAACTAGTTCAAAACTGAACTGGTGAAATATGAACGTGAATTCGTTAATTTTCTTTTGAACGAACTGAACTGAACTGAAGTGTGAACTTGCTCAACGCTGCAGGCGACCCTATCGGTTGAGGACCGAGCGTGTGAAGTGGCTGAAACGCATGTGCCACCTGGCGAATATCCCACTCTGAAGTACACCGAGCGTCATGTTTCAGGCCTAGCTAACCGTGTCCTAAAGAAAGCTAACCGCATGTAAACTAAATAAACGGTATCCTGCCCTGGGCTTAATGATTTCTCCTTTCAAAATCGTTCGACGAATAATGTCTAGAGCAGCTAACTCGATCTGCTACGCTGTTAGCTATACTTTGAATGTCAGTCTACGTTTTGCTGTTCCGTTTTCAACGAGCAACACGGATGACAATTTCATCAAGTAAAAAACGTAAAACGTGTAAAGTTTTACTTGCAAGTTAACATTTACACTCACCTTGCAAAAATACGATGATGGGTATCAGTCTCTGGTGGTGTTGTTCCACGAATTTCCATCCATTTCCTTCTGCACCGACCGAATGAACGCGCGCCAGGGAGACACTAAATGATGACGCAAGACGCAAAACGTGCTACACGTGATGCCGCACAAGTTGGCAGTAGTCCACTCAACTTGACATTTATTGTTAACATAGCATGGCTTTTCATTGAGTGAACTTCCATGTAGTTGAGACGTTTTCAATTGATTATTTTAAGTTAAAACAACTTTTTGCACAAATCTGTGTTGTATTGAAAAGGAAAACTTAGTTAGGAAAACAAACAAGCAAATTGGGTTTTACAGTGCAGCTGATTCAGACGTGCGTCGGCATAGTAACACTCAACTCTATTAACATTCTGCTCCGTGCTGAACCCTATGGAAATGCGTGCCGGTGCTGGTGCCGGTGCTTTACCAGAACCAGCTCAACGTCAGCACCGGCACCAGCACCGGCACAGCCCTGGTCGAAAAGAGGTAGTCTAGGCTAGGCCAGAGCGGTAGATAGGGCTAGTCTACAGACATCACCGAGGCATCATTGAGGACAATTAACTGCCTCCCGACCCCCACCCCATCTATCTGTCCCCTGCATAGGCCTACTAGGCTGTAGGCTGGCTGTTAACTCGTGGAAGAATGCGCAATGTTTCATCGCAAATGCGCGTTTCAGAATGTTCGAATTCGCCAGCGTGCGTGTGTGAATAGAATATAGCCTACTTTATTGATGCGTTGTTCAAAAGGACTTCCGCCATAAATATGATGGGAATCGAACCAGCAATCCTTAGGTGCTCAAGCTGAAGCTCTAACCACTGAGCTACAGCCCTGTTTGTTCACACTTTTGAAAATGTGTGTTTCAATCCTGAATCTCGAATTCACATAGAAGTTAGCTTAAATTGTAGAAACGATAGGCCTATAGCTTTTTTTCAGCAGACATCGCAAACATAGCCTGCACATTCGCAAAACTGAGATTATCATTCACTCATTATTTTAAATTATGCTACTTCTCACGCCTATGCCTGCTCAGCATAGCTCTCTCTATCTCCCTCCCTCCGAGGTAGCTAGCCTAGACCCTAAGATGCTTCTCCCTAAATGAATGAAAGTTGTTTTAGAAAGTAGCCACGGTAGCCTGTAAAATGCGGCATGAAATCCTGGCTACTGTGTAATTGAAACCAGACTGTTAGGCTCTTTGTTCCAGGTGACCAGGTCCGATCATTTTCTGCAGCGCGAACATATAGGCTACCTATTAAATGAATAGAAGTGAATTTGGAGAGTGAATTAGAACTAGCCACATTCACTTTTAGAGCATTTTAGTTGAAAGTCAAGTTTGCTTAAGGTTTGTTCAAGAACTCTTCCAAAGTTTTTACCTCAAACAACACAAATCAACACAAATACATGAACAGATAACTCAAACGTGCTGTATGTCATAATGAAACAAACAACCACAGATTATCAACAACACGGTCTGACACGAATGACACATGGCTTAGTGCAAACTGAATTTATGACCAAAGGATTTCATTCGTGCACGAAGCGCCATCTAGCGATCATTATGTGTAAGTAAAAGACTCCCAGTCTAGGACTCAGCGGTCATTTGACCGCCTCGCCGCGCTTTAAGTAGTTCACAACAGCACGGCGCTTCTAGTAGGTCGTCAAAGCGGTCAAATGACCGGGGCGCGGCGCTTCTAGGTATAAGTGAATCAGAACGGCGCGGCGCTTCTAGTGTTAAATCATTACCATTTTATTAAACTTAAAATGAAAGCTGTTTGCATCACTATTACTTAGAAACTGCAGAGTAATTGCACTGGAAATTGCATAGAAATTACTAGTAATAAGGGGCTACAAAATATTATTACCATGAAATTACATAAAAAATACCATAGAAATGACCACCTTAATTAATGCTATTTGCATTGCTATTACCTAGAAACTGCAGAGTAATTGCACTAGAAACTGCATGGAAATTACTTGTAATAAGTGGTAACAAGGGATTGTTACCATGAAATTACATAGAAATTACCATACAATTACCACCTTATTAGCGAGCCGTAATGTAAAGTGTTACCGATCAATTTCCAAAAGATGATTTTATATTTAACTTTAAGCATGTTTTCCAATACTTTTGGAGGGCACTGTATATGCAGGAATATAGGGTACAATTCTTAAACATAGAGATCCCCACATAACTTCTCCAACTTATTATTTACATTAAGTCAGCATGTTCTGTATTATTAGGCTTCTGATATTGTTTATATGTATATACATATGTATTTTCTCACAGCAGAGTAGTATCTATTTTTTCTCCTTTGACTGTATGATTGCTCTCCATTATCTGACCATCTAATGAATCATGAAAATGACATGAGATGATTGCAAATAAAGGACCTCTGCCACAGGTGTTAAACGGAGGTCATGTCTATGTTCATGCAGAATTTTCATATTTTTACAGTTTTGTAACCATTATTAGACAAAAACAATTTCTGAGGTACTTTTAGCTGGCTAAGAATCATCAGTAAAATAAGAACACTGAAGGGTTTATAGGGATTCACCAAGATTCCTTATATGCCAGGAACACATGTTGAACAGTGTCAGGGCAGTCATCAAAAGTGTTGAGTCTTAATGGCATCCCATCCTTGCATCTTGCATCACCATAGTTTACTGAACTGATGTTGCCAAAAGAGAAAACATCTAGCCTATTTGCTTTTGGAAAGAGATCACATTTTATGCCAACATGTTTGTAAAGGCAAACCTACATGCCGTCTTTGTTTGGTGAAGGGAGGTGCAGAGGTAAAGCGACCCTGAAACTTTTCCAAAACATGAATGGGTTTTCCTTGGCCTATGCTTCTCAGTCAAGTTATGTGAAAATAGTGCCTGTTATTTTTATACAATATTGCATAGAGCAGATCATTTATGTAACTAATGCACACATGCACAGCTGTAGGCATTCTGTAAATAAAAAAGGCTTTAGTTGACTACACACATGCTGAGACGTTGCCTACTGTAACAAAGTGTAAGTACATGTTAAACATGTTCTCAAGGAAGCATGAACATTATTTACATTTATATCATTACATTTCTTTTGATTTATTGGGGGAAAATAGTGCCCCAAGCTGCAGCACTTATGGAATATACATTCATTTATTTAATCAGAGGCAGAAATACATCATGAACTAAATTATTGTAGACTGCAATTTCTACTTTGTACTTACCATATAATAAGCATGCATTCTCATGTGTAGTGCAAAATGTGGACCTGTCGGGCTGTGTATGCTGTACGAGTCTACAGTTATATGCAAAGTGCCTATCACAATGCAATGCTGTACTACATTTTAATTTTGAATTGAAGGATTATAGGATTTCAAATTGAGGGCATGCTTTTTAGTAAAAAAAAAAAAAAAAAAAAAAAAAGCATATGCCAACCTGACAATCAGTCTTTCTTGAGCCAGAGGTTGATCAGTAACTTCTGAGGGGAATAAATCTCATGGTTTTAGATAAGGTATAGAACCCCAGTTAGAAAATAAATGATAGCATTGCATATATCTTTGCTTTTTTATAACACTGTTTGTGTTTTATATGCCTATGTAGGAAGTTACAGTACATCTTATCAACCATAACTGGTTGTGATGACCTTGAACCCAAGATTGTATTTTATTGGGTGAGCTCATTTTGAGAGCTCATCTTTGTTTGTAGACTAGCCTACACAGCAAACATGATTTCCCATGATTGATTAATAAATATTGCTTTGGCATTTGACACTATCTGGCTAGCAAAGGGTGGAAGTGTTAAAATGGCTAAACAACTGCCATATTGGTGTCACAAAATAATCCAACTTTAAGCTATAGACGATTATTTGAGTTAGGATTCTTTGAGTCTCCTCATCACTCCAGTGTGTCCTGCACTGTCTCCTCTAAGCAGTTAGAATTGTGATGGAATTCAGCTTCTTCCAACAATACACAGGCACTGGTGTGCTAGGCCTTACTGTAACTCTGTCACTATGTCTTCATTCAATGCTGTGTCCCGTGGTGAGGTCAGCAAATATCTAACAAGTGTACTTATGCTGCTAATGAAAATAAAGTGCATTTCAGTTAAAGGGACACTTCACCGATTAGCATTAAGCTTTGTATCTTTAGAAAACCAGTCATGTTTCCTGGTTTGTTTTTGTATCAACCTGTTAAATAAAAAGAGTCAATTATATGCCTACAGTGCCCTCCAAAAGTATTGAAAAACATGCTTAATTTCATTTTTCATTCAAACCAGCTAATTACTTAACAGCTAATAACTGACATTAAGCATGCCAAACTTTTAGTATGTGAAGGGTATGGTGTTGATGTGGGGTTATTTTAATTCCAAAGGCCAAGGGGATTTTATGAGGGTGCAGTGTCCTGGATCCATGAAATAACTGGCCTTCTATTTAACATTTATTTATTTACAATACATTATTCATTCACAAAGAAAATGTATGTCATTAAAGGTTGAATATTTCCTCAATGTTTCATTTAAGGCATTAAGATCAATTTCCAAAAGATGATTTTATATTTAACTTTAAGCATGTTTTCCAATACTTTTGGAGGGCACTGTATATATGCAGGAATATAGGGTACAATTCTTAAACATAGAGATCCCCACATAACTTCTCCAACTTATTATTTACATTAAGTCAGCATGTTCTGTATTATTAGGCTTCTGAGATTGTTTATATGTAAATACATATGTCTTTTCTCACAGCAGAGTAGTATCTATTTTTTCTCCTTTGACTGTATGATTGCTCTCCATTATCTGACCAACTGGGAAGTTTGGCCCACTTATAGCAGTTAACAATTCTAGGTCCAATTAATTACATCCAACACAAAGTGTTATAGAAAGTATTACTGTGTGTTTCATTTAACTATTGTTCATGGTAAACATTTAATTAATTTAGGCTATGGGTGGTATAGGTGAATTATTACCACACAGTTACTATTTAGAACTACGTAATCCTTAATTGAGATTTCATTGAAAGTGATAGGTTGAACTTTTAAAAAGGGGTTTAAAAACTATTTTTGTACTTTCATTTTATTATGTCATACTGAACTGAATTCTAAGAGTTAAAAACAAAGGATACAATAAATGTTTTGTGATGGTTGCATTATGCATAGTATTTCATTTAGGATAAGCTATATCAAAGCCGGTAGAAGTAACTCTAGTCACTTGACATTTCTGAGGATTTACATATTTCCACCAGGGCAGTGGTAAAGACATTCTTCAGTGGAGGCACCACACTAGTTAATCACGCTATCAACATCTTCTTACCTTTTCTTCTGTTATTACTATTATTTAACTTTATGGTAGACAGCGAGTCCAGCAAATTGAGAACCTAGGATCCTGTTTATGTTTATGAATGTGACTCCAGTATATGTTGAGACATAAGGGTGGAAAAATAGGTTACATTTATATAATGCAAATGATTAAGTTAACAATATCATTGAATATGTTGTACAAACAAGAAGAGCGAAATGGTAAACTTTTAAGAAATCATCATCCACATCATAGTTTGACGCTGTGTGGGGTTATGGACTTGACAGTTTTGCATGGAATTGCCCATACAGTATTACACACACACATATATATATATATATATATATATATATATATATATATATATATATATATATATATTAAGATTTGACACATTGCAGTTTTTTAATGCAGGGATTATTTATAAATCAAAGAATTGTGGGTAGATGTGGGTGAACTGTGCAACATGCAGTTTGTGGACAAGAGGCAGACGTAACACACAGATATTTGGGTTTGAGGGGGTGGTGTGTGTGTGTGTGTGTGTGTGTTTGTGTGAAAGTCTTCGTTGCCGTTGTGGGTCAACTCAGCAACATGCAGTTTGTGGACAAGAGGCAGATGTAACGGACTGACGCTTCTGTTTGAAAGAGGTGTGTGTGTGTGTCTGTGTGTGTGTGTCTGTGTGCCTTGTTGCCGGTGTACAGTATTTCTGAATATGAATGCTGTCTGGACAGGAAATGGCATAGCTTTTATCACATGCAACCAATCCAAAATCAATTTCATATTCAGAAACGTTAAACAGTAACAGCCTGGTCGCTTTGACATATCAACACCAAATTTGATCCTATTACACCATTTGAACAGGTGAGTCGTCCTGTTTATTCTACCATCAATTTGAGGCTATAATACATTGCAACTTACTCAACAGTGAGTAAACAGCAGATGTTCCCGCAATACTCCTAACATTACTCGTATTTGTTCTAGAAACATGCCTAGTTCCTTAGGCTCCTCCCTTCTTTCAGTGGTTACGTGTTTCATGCTGGCTACACGTGAACAACTCATACATAATTCAACACAAGGTCTACAGACCTTAGAGGTGTACATTTAATTTCCATGCATCAAAGCGTTCGCCCCATGGCAGCCAATCAAATTCGATGGCGAAGCCTGTAAACAGGAAGTGAGGTCAAATCTCGGAAACGCTTTGAGGTGTCAAGACCATATTTGGTGGGATGATTTTGGACACCATCCACAGTAGCCTCAGTAAATTTGGTGTAATTTGGCCACTAGGGGGCGTCGCAATTAGCAAAAATGCATTTTGTCTCATATCTCTTTACGTCTTTGGGATGACATCCACATTTTTACATTGGAGGTGCTGTGGGACATACCACTGATGAACCTAGGCAACCCTTCACGTCAGTGTAAGAATTCGGCAATCGAGGGCAACGCCGCCAAACTCGAAGCAGCTTCACGTCTTGGCCAAATTTTGGCGCTTTGACCTGAGGGCGAGCGGTCGCGTCTCCTGCCGGGAAGCTGTCGCGGCGCGTCGGAGCAAGCACACTTCGCACTTTCCCACCGGGAAAATGCATTCTAGTTGGTTGTGATGACCTTGAACCCAAGATTGTACTTTATTGGGTGAGCTCATTTTGAGAGCTCATCTTTGTTTGTAGACTAGCCTACACAGCAAACATGATTTCCCATGATTGATTAATAAATATTGCTTTTTGTATCAACCTGTTAAATAAAAAGAGTCAATTATATGCCTACAGTGCCCTCCAAAAGTATTGAAAAACATGCTTAATTTCATTTTTCATTCAAACCAGCTAATTACTTAACAGCTAATAACTGACATTAAGCATGCCAAACTTTTAGTATGTGAAGGGTATGGTTTGATGTGGGGTTATTTTAATTCCAAAGGCCAAGGGGATTTTATCAGGGTGCAGTGTCCTGGATCCATGAAATAACTGGCCTTTAAAAATAAAAATAAAAATCTTCTATGGGAATTTAACATGGGCGTTCCAATACTTATGACCCCCTATATTTTAAGGAAAACATTTATTTATGTACAATACATTATTCATTCACAAAGAAAATGTATGTCATTAAAGGTTGAATATTTCCTCAATGTTTCATTTAAGGCATTAAGATCAATTGGTAATAGACATGGCCGTATGGGGTAAGCCATGCCATGTAAGTGTATAAGAGGGTGGAGGTGCAGATATACTATGCATAGAAGTCCAACTCTCCTTTTCCCTTCAGTGAAGCATTGTACAGTTGTATGGCCCTGGGTACAAATGACTTCCTCAGTCCTGATCAAGCTCTTCTGCTGTATGATAGTGCTGCAGAGTGGATGACAGTCATTGTCCAGGATGCTGTGTAGCTTGTTCAGGGTCCTTTTGTCTGATTCTGAAGTGATGCACTCCAGATCAGCTCCCACAACAGAGCCAGCCTTCCTTACCAGCCTGTCTAGTCGCCCAGCATCCCTCTTCCTAGTGCTTCCTCCCCAGCATGCCACAGCATAGAAGAGGACGCTGGCAACAACAGACTGGTAAAACATCCAGAGGAGCTTGCTGCAGACATTGAAGGAAAGCAGCCTCCTCAGGAAGTACAGCCTGCTCTGCCCTTTCTTGTATATTGCTTCAGTGTTGACTGACCAGTCCAGTTTATCGTCCAGATGTACGCCCAGGTACTTGTATGTGTTCACCACCTCCACATTGACCTCCTCAATGGTGACTGGCAGCAGAGCAGGCTTAGACCTCCTGAAATCTACCACCATCTCCTTGGTCTTGGTCGTGTTGAGTTGTAGGTGGTTGAGTCTGCACCATTGCACAAAGTCTTCCACCAGGCTCCTGTATTCCTCCTCCTGCCCATCCCTGATACATCCCACAATTGCAGTATCGTCTGAAAACTTCTGCATGTGGCATGACTCCGTGTTGTAGCAGAAGTCAGACGTGTAAAGGGTGAACAGGACTGGAGAGAGCACCGTTCCCTGTGGAGCACCTGTGCTGCTGATTACAGTGTTGGAGAGGCAGTCCAGTCTGACAAACTGTGGCCGCTCTGTCAGGTAGTCTGCAATCCAGGATACTAGATGAGCATCCACACCCATCTGCAGGAGCTTGTCACTCAATCTGGGGGGTTGGATGGTGTTTAAAGCACTAGAGAAGTCAAAGAACATGATTCTCACAGCACTTTTCCCCTTGTCCAGGTGAGAGTGTGTCCTGTGTAGGAGGTAGGAGATTGCATCGTCGACGCCCACTTTCTCCTGGTATGCAAACTGTAACGGATCTAGTGCATGGCGCACCTGTGGCCTAAGTATCCCCAGAACCAGTCTCTCCAGGGTCTTCATCAGGTGTGATGTGAGAGCAACTGGCCTGAAGTCATTCAGCTCACGTGGATGTAGTTTCTTGGGGATGGGGATAAGACATGATGTCTTCCACAGTGTTGGGACTCTCCCGAGACGTAGACTTTGGTTGAAGATATGCTCCAGTGGCTCTCCCAGTTCAGCAGCACAGGCCTTGAGCAGTCTTGGACACAGTCCATCAGGTCCGGCTGCTTTCCTGGGATGGAGTTTCTTCAGCTGTCCTCTAACTTGATCTGCCGTTATAATGAGGGGGGAGGAGAGGGGAGGGGGTGAGGAGTTACCAAGGTCTTGGTCACTCCGGGGGGTAGGGGAGGAGGGGACGTGCTGCACTGGGGGTGAGGGGGGAGGTGTGAGTTGGGCAGTTAAGCCAGCAAGAGCAGTGTCCGTAGTTGATGGTGCTAGTGATGTTGATGGTGATGGTGGACGACCATTGTCCACTGAAGCAGTTGATGGTGCTGGTGATGGTGATGGTGGACGACCATTGTCCACTGAAGCAGGGCAATCAAACCTGTTGTAAAACTGGTTTAGCTGGTTCGCCCTGTCCAGATCGCCCTCCACAGAGCTGCTGAAGTCCAGTGATGGTCTTCATTCCATCCCAGACCTCCTTCATGTTGTTCTCCTGCAGCTTCTGTTCTACCTTCTTCCTGTAATCCTCCTTGGCCTCTTTCAGCCTGACTTTGAGCTCCCCCTGCACTTGCCTCAGCTCTGCCTGGTTCCCCTCTTTGAACGCCATCTTTTTCCTATTTAGAAGGGCCTTGACATTGCTGGTTATCCAAGGCTTGTTGTTTGGAAAGCAGCGCACAGTTCTTGTGGGAACAACAACATCCATACAGAAGTTCAGGTAGTCAGTCATGCAATGTGTGGCCTCCTCCAAATCACCATTCTGTAGTACATTCCAGTCAGTGGACTCAAAACAGTCTCTCAAAGCCTCATCTGCTCCTGGGGTCCACTTCCTGAAAGTGTGTGTGTCACATGGTAGCCTCTGCACTTTAGAGTTAGAGTTTGTTGCTTTTGTTTCCGTTTCGGCTTAATTGTAGCAGCATAGCTCGCTAAATAAACTGTGTAGCTTGTCTATATTATGCTAATGTTTACTTGAATTTTAAAAGCCATTTTATATATCAATATAGCACCTTAATAATATTAATTTAATAATTTACCATTTTTATCAGAGCTTGCCCTTTTCCAAAGAGCAGCATTTGCCACTGGTTGGTGGTGGTCTATATGTTCTCGGGCTTTATCATGTGGCCAGCTGTGGCCGCCTGTTGTGTGTGCGTGTGTGTGTGTGTGTGTGTGAGGTGGAGATGGAGAGCAAGAAGAGGGGATATGTAGTAGCCTACGTATACACGTTTAAAATGTTGAGGTTGTTTTCCCTCTGTATTTCAACTAGAGTAAAAACATGTTGTTTGGAACATTTTGCCGTTCCATGATTGAGATTCCGTGAATGCCAAAGCTAGCCTATGCATAAAAGTTTGGGACAATCAAACAGCAGTAGCCTAGGCCTACAAGGTTAGCAAAATCCCTCGTTAATAGTTCCTAGGTTACAATGTTATGAGAATATCTTCTCTCCCATTTCGCGGGTTGGGTCGGGTTGGGTTCAAAATCAGAGCGTAATTTTGCAGGTCGGGCAGGGCGGATTGGCTGTCACGATGGGTTGGGTTGGTGCGGGGTTAAAAAATCCTTAACCCGCGCATCACTAATGCACACGGTAAAATGCACACACATTCACAAACACACAGACAAAAGACAATTGGCACTTAGCCCTTTAAAATGAGTTGTCGGCGTCCTCACGGTCAGCGTGTTACAAACGCAAACAAAGTGTTCGTCGTGAAGATAATAAAGCGTGGCAAAACAGCAGTGGTCGCTATCCCCAAACCCACAGTATCTACAAAACATGATAAAATACACAATTAGAGCCAGCCATAAAGCAAACAGTAACGAAGCAGGACTCAAAGTTGCTACCTACCAGGAAATCAGCTGTTTCCCTCCCAGGCTAAAACACTCGCTGACCCGTTGAAGTGCAGCTGTGCCAGTTTGAAGAGCTGCTGTCCCACCTCCACACTGTCCGCTCCAAACTGCCCGCGGACCCACGACACACTGCGGCTCAGGTGGGACGCCGCCTCACACCAGTTACCTGCAGAAGGACATTAGTGTTAGAAAGGGTCGGATTGGGAACAAAATTGGGCCCTGCCATTTTTCTCCTGGACCGAGGCTACTTTTCCACTAAAAACTTTATCTCAATATTATGTACAAGACTGATGTTTGCCAAGCATGCCAAAGTGTTAATCTCTTAGTAGCCTACTATCATCATACGTTTTCGCATAGTAGCCTACTACTACTATCCCGAAATATGTTTTGAATGACATGGGGCGCACGGAGGTGAACGGCTGGACAAACGCGAAATGACAAGGTGCTAAACAATTTAGTATACCTGTAGACAGGCTTTGTGGTTAAAATGATGAAAACCAATAGGCCTAGGCTAGTCTGCCACAGTTTCAAGCACAGTAGCCTACACTATAGTTTACACGCACAGAAAATAAAAGTCAATATAGGCTATCAGCATCACGAGATTGTAGTCATTATCGGAAAATCCTGACAAGTCAAACTGGACGCGAACGCGAGCAAAGCCAACAAAAAAACAACAACTTCCTAAATGATGTATTTTTAAATAAATAATTTGACCTTTAACGTTTCATGGCTTCTGCTAAGAAACAAATAGCCTAGTGCATCACACACATCGAACACTTGCATCAAACATTCTTCAGAACGCAGATCAACCAGTCTGCTTTCACTTTCAATGAAATCCACTAGATAACGGACAAAGTTTGCAATGAGTGATAGCCTATGAATAGGGATGTAACGATGTATCGTGACACGATTAAAAATCGATACAAATGCGTGACGATTCGCACCGGTTGATAGAAAAAATGAATCGCGATTCGCGAATGCGAGTCACGTGACTTACGTTACTACGTAGGTAGGCCTGACAGAACGAGGGAAGACATGGCGACGGTAGACAACTTCGAATTAGAAGATGCACCGAGTGGCTTTAAATCACCTGCGTGGCAGCATTTTGGATTCCCTATATACACTAAGACCACCGGTGAGAAATGGACAGACAAAACCAAAACAGCATGTAAATACTGCAAGAGACTGCTAACATATAGTGGCAACACGACCAACATGCAGCAGCATATTAGCCGCCACCACAGTGAGAAGCTAAGTAACGTTACGCCACTGCTGCCAAATTTGCCGAGGGGGCAAACCACCCTGACGAGAGGCTTTGCATCTCCTCTCCCCCATAACAACGCGAGAGCACAAGAAATTACCAGGGCAATTGGTTATTTTATTGGAAAAGATTTGAGGCCGTTTTCCGTCGTTGAAAATGAGGGCTTTCGGCTGTTGATGAACACGCTGGAGCCAAGATACCGCATCCCGTCACGACAGCACTTCAGCCAGGTGGTCGTGCCAAAACTCTACCAGGAGGTAAGAGCTGATGTGGTTGAGATTGTCCGGAGGGCTGATACTGTGTCTATCACAACCGACGGGTGGACATCTAGAGCCACGCAGAGTTATATCACTATAACTGCTCATGTGATCAATGCCGACTGGGAGTTGGCTGGCTTTGTGCTTCAGACGCGACCTCTTTTGGAGTCACATACAGGGGCTAACATCGCTGAAGTGCTAAAGGGGGCGGTGGCGGAATGGCAGCTGGAAAGGCAACAACAAGGTATCGCTGTAGTCACCGACAATGCAAGAAACATGGATGTGGCAGTGAGGGAAGCCGGGCTGGCACCGCACATCAAGTGTTTCGCTCACACTTTAAATTTAGCCACCCAGGCTGGTTTGAAGGTGCCGCGCGTCGCGCGCTTGCTGGGTCGGATCCGGCGGATTGTGAACTTCTTCCACAGAAGCCCGACAGCCACTGCTGTGTTGGCTGCGAAGCAAAAACTACTGCTAGGCCCGGATGAGCACAAGCTAATTGTGGACGTTAGCACACGCTGGAATAGCAGCCTGGACATGTTGGAAAGATATGTTGACCTGCAACCGGCTGTGGCTGCTGCTTTGCTTAGCCCAGAAGTCCGTCGTAACGCCCGCGAAATCGACACACTGGAAAACTCGGACATCCGTGATGCCGAGGACATCGTGAAACTTCTCAAACCTTTGAAGACAGTCACCACCGTGCTAAGTGATGAACAAAACCCAACAGTGTCTCTAATTGTGCCCTTAAAGCACACGATTGAGCAGAGCATGTTGCCTGAGGAGGAGGACTCCATCACTTTGAGCATGATGAAGAACGCTATCTTCAACAATTTATCAGACAGATACACTGGGCCTGGGGACAACCATCTGCTGGACTGCACTGCGTTAGACCCCAGATTCCGCTCTCTACCTCATCTTACCGAAGATCAGCGCCAGCATGTGTACCAGAGGGTGAAGGAGAAAGCTGTGCAGATGCACCAGGTACTTATTTATTTTACTTTCAATTACTAATAGTAGTACTAGTGTTGCTTTTGCGTTAAAGCCAGGTCTGTGTTTCAGTTCCTGTGTTTTTTCCTTGTCTCTTTCCCCTTTCTGCTTCTTTTCCTTTTTCTAATGGTTGATCTGTTTAAGTTATTTTGTATTGGAGGGGAGGAATTTATATAAGCCCTGTGGGGTTGTTTTCCTCTCCTGCACAATTATTTGCCTTTATATCATTAAACATATAGCCTACATATATTATTTTTTAAAGTAATTGTGCATATGAATAATATAATATATATATTACTAAGTTCTTGTCTTGCTGTTTACAGACCAATTCCCCTGTGGAGGAAACTGGAGGTGTAACAGACAGCGATGCCTCTACACATGCAGCAGAGCTGCCTGCTGACCAGGCAAACCTGGTGGATGCAGACCTTCAACAACCACCTCTCAAGAAGACTGCATTGGAAGATCTCCTAGAAGGGACTTTCACAGAAAGTGTAGGGGCAGCACAGACCAATCACATGTGTGGGATTGAGGCAGAAATTGTCAGGTACAGAAGTGAAATGTCTATTTCCCTCACAAGCTGCCCACTCAAATGGTGGAAGGAGAACAGTAAGTTTTACCCACTGCTTTCACCTCTAGCAAAGGCTTACCTCACCACACCAGCCACCTCTGTCCCTAGTGAAAGGGTCTTTTCGACCGCTGGGGATGTTGTAACCTCACAGAGATCTCAGCTTCGGCCTGAGAATGTTGACATGTTGATTTTCCTCAAGAGAAACCTGAAAGTTTGAAGCTACACAAGCCAGTCTTAGTTTATTTAAAGAGATTTTATGTTTTGATGTTATTATTTTGATGTGGGATTATACTGTGGGATCCAGTTATTCTTTGTTTTTTAAGTGAATAACTACCTCAGTTGCACTTTGTTTTATAAGACACAAAAACTGTGATTCTGTAAAGAAAGGACCTCTTTTTTTGGTCAAGATTTTATATTCTTTTGTTATTTAAGATATTGAATAACACTAGTTTACTTGTGAGACTGTTTCTAAAGAAAGGAGATATTTTTCATGTGTTTTGTTGTTTAAGATGATGATGCAAAGTCTCTGTAGCACAAACACAAATAGGACACAAACTGTTTTACAGAGTTTCTGTAAAGAAAGCACCTTTAAGATTTTTTTCCTACGAATAAAAGATCATTTTATCTGGTCATAATTTGTCTGTAGCTCATTTTGATAAAAAAATAAAAATTAAAAAAATCGTGATAAAATCGTATCGTGAACAAAAAATCGTGAATCATATCGAATCGTGAGTTGAGTGTATCGTTACATCCCTACCTATGAATGAAAGAAGCACCAACCCCGCCATAATTGTCAGCGGACTACATAGCAATGATGTTAGGCTACAGCAATTTATACAGTGGGTACGGGTTGAGAATGCACCTTCTCCCGCGGGACTCCCGAAGAGATCCCGCAGGCTGTCAAGCCGATTTTTTTCGAGGCTAAGGCAATGTACCCAAACAACCACCAGGTGGCAGAAAGTTTCATCCCGTATTTCAGCTGCATTTAATGATGAAGACCGCATATCCGTCAATAGTCGACTCCTTAATCTCATTTAATGATTAAAATGAAGGTGATGACTGGCGAAATTAATCAAACGACGTTTCAATAAACCATTGTTGAAATTGACAGTTGAAATGGTTATAGAAAATCGCCTACAGCCTAACGCCGACACAGCTGATTCTTTGATTGATTCTAAGCTGTTTTGATGTAGGGGATGGGTAAACTGGCGCGCTACAAACATGCTACCAATCAAATGTAATATTAGTAGGACTAGCCTACTTAGACACTTTAGTCATAGGCAACGTTGCCATGTTAATTTGGGCTAGAAGTGCTTGCTTGTGGTGGCGCTCCTGTCCGCTGCTTCTCCCGAATTGTGTTTGGCAAATTTGTTATTGGGGGAAACGCGGAGAAACGAGATGGTCAGTCCTCGTATTTTTTCTTCACGTTTCGGCTAAGTAGTAGGCCTACGTTAAAGTCTTATTCCGTATTGAACAGACGCTCGGCATGTCAGATTGCAGTTGCAGAGTTTTCGAATGTTTTACAACCCAGCCGGTATCCGCTGTTCATTCCGACATATCCCCACTCGGCGGTAGGCCTATTTAACTTTTTTTTTTTCAAACAACGTGCCATTCCGACATGAGGTCATTAATAGGCTATTAATGTCATAACTATTAGGCTATCATTAGGCTTACTATGCATGGCTGTAGGCAGCTATGAGGCCACTGAGATCTGGACCTCATCGGTTTTGAGAGCTGGAAATACATGTGTTTGCTAAATATCGGTTGTTGTGCATGTTGCGTTCGCGACTCGGGGAAGTGAAAGCAGTTCTGTAAAGACATTACAAGTTTTCAAGGAGATCATCTGCGCCGCGCCGCGCAGCTGTAGCTAATTGTGAAAGCCGATTGGAAATACATAAGTTTAGAGCGAACGTTTCAACTATGTTTGCCATGGTATACAAAAACACTCAAATAAAACAATAGCCTAAAAAATAACTGCATGCGTAATGGACACGGCTCTATATCCTAAATAATTTTCGAGGTTCGCCATTTGGTAATTTTTCCTATCCTTACTGACAATAATTTAGATTGAGCACAACTAAAGTTGCACGAAGGCAAAATACAGTCCTAAAAGCCCATTCTATATAGCCTGGCCAATATTGTAGATGTGCAAAAGCAGCATTTGCGTGCGTGCTTGCCGGTGAGGTGTAGCCTACAAAAATGAGCATAACATCTGATTATTAAAGTATGGCTATAGGATATAGGCTAGAGAAGAGTTGGTTTAAAATTCAAGTGTAGTAAAAAAGTTTGTGCATCCCCGGTCAAGGTGCAGAACAAGAGTAAATCATAAAAAAAATGGAAAAAGGTTCGCACACTTGAAATCCTTCTTTTTTGATTTGATTTTATTTTCTTTAGCACAAAGGAATGACGTTTCGACCGTGTGGTCTTCTTCAGATTAAAATTCAAGTACGTGCGCTATGTAACCCCTCGAGACCGACTGCAGTCTGCTGACACAGCCAGACGACTCTCCCAACCCATTCATTCGTTTTGGGCGATATAACCCATTCATTCGTTTTGTGCGTATATAGATTCCTGCATGCTGCATTACCGTGACCCTTAGCCTACCTTGTGGATGATTTTTCCTCATTGGAATACAGCAGGACAGGATGCCTTTTATCTAACAAACGCAAAAGCTGAGATTGTTGGAAGGACTAGGCTACTCAACAAACTTGTTTTTCGTTTCTGGGAGATCTCGTTATCGTTTTGGATTGTCGGATTTTTATGCTTATTGTTTGGACTTATGGACAATGAACTTTGAGGGGTGGTTGTTAGTGCTTTACAAAGCTTTGTGTTAATAAGTGTCGGTCCTCCTATCCTTCAGCTCACTGCGCGATGCAGTTGCGCATAGTGGCCACGAAGTCATTAACTGTTTACGACACAAACCATGATATTTGTGTTTTTCGTTTCTTAGATTTAATGCATGTTTGACATGTAAACGGGCCTACAGTCCGTTAACTTAAGGCCTTCTTTTGTATGGGGTTGCTCGCATCAGCCCGTAACCTGTGAGACTACCCATTTCATGAAGAGCAATTGTCTTGTGCGATCATTCCCCCTCCCCCACACTTGTCTAACCAGTTCACTAGACATTATAGCCTACCTATACGGCATTGAGGACGATTGCCTCCCTCCCCCTCTCTCTCGACAGACACTTCCTGACACTAGGGCTCGGGATCATGACATCAAAACTTCGCGGGCACAGCCACATTGGCAGCTTCACTCCTTAGTTTACTATGGATTACTATGGATTTACTCCCGCCGTGTGTTCCTGTTACTTAGTTTTTGCCTTCTTGGTCGTATGTTGCTGTGTAGTGGGGTGTAACAGTGCAACCCACGATCGCAAGAGGAAAAGAATAAATCGCTAGACTACTATATTTCTGCTTCTTGTCTTGTGCATCTGAATTCTGAATGGATATTACGTTCAGTGCGCTACCAAATGGCGGCGATATTCCTAGAATGCAAGGCGTGTGCCCGAGCCCTATTATGTAAATGCAAAAATTTGTGTGTGTGTGTGTGCGCTGAACCACGAATTCACATATTAACTTTTCTTTTCAGCAGACATCGCAATCATAAAAAAATCGCAAAACTTTCTTTTTTTATATAAAATAACGCCTATTGTCTTAATGGGTTCCGGAGTGGTTCGTGGAGTAGGATTTGAGCACCGGTCGCTGACGTGTGATAAAAATGCCTCAACCAATTACGCCATGGTTCGAGTGTCATTACCTTCGCGCTTAGCCAAGAAATATAAAGGATTCAGTCGAGTTCATTTATTCGTGGCATGCACTTGAAACGCCGATCAAAAGTTCTGACATGTTAAACTGACGTTAGTCATTAATTCACCACATGACAAAATGCTGTTATATTGACGCACAGTAGCCCACGGTAGTCTATGTCTATCTCTGAATCAACATGAACATGCATTACGAGATCCATATAGTTCTAAGTTGCTAGAAACTTCTTTTGCGGAGCTAGGCCTACTAGTCGATGGTTACAATGAATCACCCTCACTGCCCTATCGCATATCTGACCGTCCATTGTTACAATGTTACAAAATGCGCGATCTTCTCCATGCATGTAGCCTACGGTTATAAGTAAAGTGACATGATAGGCATGTATTAAAGATATTTCTGTTAAATACATTTTATTTTCAGTTGTCAAAAGTGGTGGGGACAAAATCTGTGATAACAAGTGCTGGGTAAGCTACCCAGCGTCGCCGGTTAAAATGAACATGCCTCCGTTTTAAAATAGCATAGGCCTTCACATTTCTTAGTATTCCTAGCATAAATGTAGCCTAAATGTCCATCTTGTCCATCTCTTTCGTCTTCGCCTTGACAATAATAGCCTATTCACGGAAATGCGGTCTTGTAACCGTAATGAATTAATGAATTAATCTAAGTGCCTATCGAGTCTTTCAGGTTGAATTGAAGGCGTCTAAAACCATTTTCATTAATTTCAACAATGGTTTATTGAAACGTCGTTTGATTATAATTTCGCCAGTCATCACCTTCATTTTAATGATTAAATGAGACGGATTAAATGAGACGGATATGCGGAGCATTTCTCTCCCTCTCGAATGACCCAAACGTTGCTCTGGCATCTCTGCTGGACTGACTGAGTTATAGGCTATGTTGAGTGAGAGAGCCAGCTGTGAGGTATGGCTGTAAAACATTCGAAAACTCTGAAACTGCAATCTGACATGCCGAGTGTGATGTCTCTTTTCTCCGCTTGTCTTCGGGTTTTTCCGTGTTTTCCGGTATGAGCCGAACCTTCATTTTATTAGGGCGGTCTTATGTTGCCCCCTTGCGGTTGCAGTTTTAAACAAAGTCCCGATGCTTCGGGAGTCCCGATGTGCGGGAAAGAAAGGAGCATTCTCAACCCGTACCATCTGTACATGACGGGCCGCAAATAAATAACTTAAACATTTTGCCATAAAAAAAAAAAAAAAAAAAAAGAATCTCGGAGTCCACCGGCCCACATGTGCACCGGCCCACCGGGCATTTGCCCGACTGTACAGATTGCCAGTCCGAGCCTGGTGTTAGAGTGAGAGAGAAAATGTGTGTGTGTCTGTGTGTGTGTGTGTGAGTATGAGAGAGACAGAAAGTGTGTGTATGTGTGTGTGTGTGAGAGAGACAGAAAAAATGTGTGTGTGAGTGTGTGTGTGTGTGTGTGTGTGTGAGAGAGAGAGTATGAGAGAGACAGAAAGAGTGTGTGTATGTGTGTGTGTGGTGCGTGTGTGTATGTGTGTGTGTGTGTAAGTAACTCACCCATGCTTGCGTAGGCTCTGGCAGTGGTATCAGAGAGTTTCCCCTGCAGTTTGTGTGTCTCCAGTAGGTGGCGCTTTGCTCTACTCAGAGCTTGCTGGAGAAGCCTGAGGGCCTCGTCTGACAGAGAGAGAGAGAGAGAGAGAGAGAGAGAGAGACAGACAGGAGAGGGATAGGGATAGAGACAGACAGACAGACAGGAGAGGGATAGAGAGAGACACCAGGGAGCAATAGATAGAGGAGAGAGAGAGCGAGATGAAGGCAGAAAGAGGGATAGTGGGGGAGAGAAAGTTAAAGGAGAGAACATGGATGATTGAAATGGGGCATGCGTAAACAATTTTGTGTTTGTGTGTTGCTGCCACCCATGTGTCAGTAATTAAGTAAGTCAGTAATTAAATAGGTCAGTAATTGAGTAAGTCAGTAATTTGTTTGTCAGTAAATAAATAAGTCAGTAATTAAATAGGTCAGTAATTAAGTACAGTATGTCAGTAGTTAAGTAAGTCAGTAATTAATTAGGTCAGTAGTGTGTCCTCACCTGGCCTGTCCAGGTCCAGCAGCTCCAGAGCCTGATCCAGCCGTGCTGTGATGACCTGCAGGGTCTGCTCCGCCTCCCTGCTGGACAGCTGCCCTGAACAGCCCTTACACACACACACATAACCGCCAGCTCCTGTCTGCAGGAGGAACAGGAACAACAACAACAACAACATGAATATAACAACAAAAAAACATTATGATTGAGTATAAAGTTAAGATAGAACACTAAACTATTATACTATACTATATGAACATCATTTACAGTTTGCTAAAAATATTTTGTATTTTGTATCTCCATTGAACCTACTACACACACCCACAGAGACACACACAAACACACACACACACACACATACACACTGCAGCCCAACAACTACCTGCAGAGCTTTGGCACATATGGGAAACTTGTAATGTGTTGTGGTGAGAGAGCCCTCTGGTGGTGACTTCAGGTCCTGCAGGCAGGCCTCACACTGACAGGTGAAGCGGTACTGCTCCAGGAGGAGGCGCTGTCGCTCCTGCACCTTCATCCGGCTGCAGTGGGGACCTGAGAGGCACCAGACAGGAGAGGAGAATTTCAAGGAGGGCTGGGGTGGTGATCTCAGAGGTTTAAGTACCAGTGAGACAATACCTGAGTCTCGAAGGGTTAACTAACAGTGAGTGAATGTCCACAAGATGACAATACAGGTTGTTTAAAGGAGGAACAGCGCTCTGACTGCTACCATTCCTGTGTGGTGCTATGAAACATCCATGTATCTATGAATGATCCTCCTAACAGAAACACTACTGGCCCTACCCTCTACAGCCCATGATGGTTAATTGCCCTAACCTCTACAGCTCATGGTGGTTAACTGCCCTAACCTCTACAGCCCATGATGGTTAATTGCCCTAACCTCTACAGCTCATGGTGGTTAACTGCCCTAACCTCTACAGCCCATGATGGTTAATTGCCCTACCCTCTACTGCCCCGGTAGTTAATTGCCCTACCGGCTATTACACCTGATAATAAACTGCCCTACCCTCTACAGCCCTTGATGGTTAATTGCCCTACTCTTTACTGCCCCTGATGGTTAATTGCCCTACCCTCTACTGCCCCTGGTGGTTAATTGCCCTACCGTAGCAGTGCAGCAGCTCGTCTCCAGCAGTCAGGTCCCTGGCGGCGCGGACTGTGACGGAGACCCCTGTGGCAGACGTGGTGAGGGACGAGGTCCCATCTGGGGCGCCCCCACCACCGTACCCCGGGTCAAAGGTCACGCTGGTGTTGGGTCGGCAGGCGTGGTTCATGAGGCTGAGAGTCGGAAATATTGCCGTAGCGACGCGGATCTCTTGGCTGGCCTGTACCGCCGCTCCACACTTATCTGTGAGGTGAGAGAAGAGAGAGATCAGAGAAGAGAGTGGAGGGAGGAGAGGAATGAAGAGAGAGAGAGAGATCAGAGGGGAGAGAGGAATAAAGAAAGAGAGAGATCAAAGAAGAGATGTCTAAGAGCGCTAAGCTTTTTTATTTCAAACACTTTCCTGGCAGTACCTGTATGTTTGAGTGTATGTGTGTGTGTGATTATTTACCATGACACTCAGTGGTGATGGCCATCAGCAGTGTGTGTGTGTTCTCACCTGATACTCTCTCAGTAATGATGGCCTGGGCGTTCGCCCTCAGCTGTAAGAGATGTCTCAGAGCTGTAGCTCCCAGCATGCTCAATTCTGGACTCCATTCTCCAGCCGCAGAATCCTCACATACTGATTGGCTATCAGAGCTGTCACTCCCGTAGTCCCTGCCTCCCCAAGAGTATGGAGGAGGCCCTGCCTGCTGCAGTAATTGATAGTGTTGCTACGGTAATGGCGTAAAGGAATCGCAGGCTTGGGGCGTGTCCCTCCATGTGTGGTAACAGACTGTAGACAAGCTGATAAGCATCACCATGGCAACCCGCACAGAGGTCAGACATCTGCATGGAGCCACTGCTGGGCAGCACTGGCTTGGTTTGTCCAGCAGAGGGCACTGTGGTGTCGTGAGCGTGTGTGTTCTCTTTCTCATCATCACTTTCCTTCTCCTTCACCTCCTCAGGCACTTCCTGCTTTGACTGGCTTCTAGCCTTGACCTCTGACCCTCGTGCCCTCTTGACCTGCCGCAGGCCGCCCTTCAGTGCCACCCGCAGTGCCAGCTGAGCCAGGACGCCTACGGCTCTCAGCTCTGCCCCCAGGGGGCACTCCCAGCGATGGTGCTCCTGCCAGGCCTGCTGTTGGCACCGTTGCCCACAGTAGCGCGAGTAACTGCAGCTAGGGCAGGGCACTGGGCACAGCGTCGGGCACAGGCAGCGGTGGCAGCAGCGGTCCTCCGTGCCAAATGCCCCTTTTGACCCATCTGTCCCCTTCTTGGTCCTCCCCTCCGGCCCACCCATGAGCCCCTCTCCTGGGATCAGCACACAGCTGAAGGCCTGGTCCTCCAGCAGCACCTCTCCAGCGCACTTGCCCTCCGTGGCCACCAGATGGCGCCCTTTCTCCGGGCTGACGTGCAGACTCACTCCTGCTGCGATGACGGTTGGCGCCGCCATGCCTGTCTGCTGCTGCCCAGGCTGCGGCTGTGCCCGTATGGAGGCCTGGCACTGCTCTCTCCTGGTGAGGAGCTTCGGCTGTAGCTGAGAGGGGTAGCCGTGTGCCAGCGCTCGCTCGATGTCCTCCAGACTCTCCTGCAGACAAGTATGGAGAGCCAAAACAAATCAAAAGCCTGGCCAACACAGACACCACCCATTCAGCTGCACTTTGCGCTACTGAGTCAACCTGCGCTAACCTAACACCATCGCGCGCTGTCCAACAACTGCGCTATCGAGTTGGCCGACACCACCTATTCAATCTGCGCTAACATAACCAGAGACCATCGCGCTGTCCAACAACTGAGCTATCGAGTTGGACAACGCAGACACCGTAGTCAAATTGTTTACTGTCGCGTGCTGCCTAAAATATCAATAACAAAATTGAGAGCACACAGGGAGAGACTCCGCTCAGACACCACACACTTGAAACCACACACATCGTCCTGCACAACCACCACAAAATACATAAAGGCCCGACCACACTGCATACGGCATGCGCTGTTCTCACCGCTAGGTTGCTCTTGGTTAAGGTGTTCTGATTTACATTGCGCCGCAGTCAAAGTTCAACATGGTTCAACTTTGACCATGGCACGCGCAAGAGCGGCTAAGCGGTAGACCTGTTTTTGTGTGTGCAAGTCATTGAAAGTATATTTGAAGCTACTCTCCATTTGTCCTGCTCCTGCAAGGTGGAATGTGCGCAAAGCTACTCTTCTTCAAGTTTGTGATGGACCCATGACACAGAAAATATATTTCTCTAAGAGGATAATCTGTGATCATGTACTTAAATTACAACACTACGAAGCAAACCAATGGGCCTGAGTGTTTCATCAGGAGTCATAATACTGCAGGTGGTGTAACAAAGCCGTAAGCATTGGATGGTGTAATGACTAAGTGGCAGAATGTAAAAGCAAATCTAAGAAGGCCAAAACAACACCATTCAACCATACACCTCAACAGCACTCTCTACATTCCTGAGACAAGGAATTGGTGGCAGTGAAAGGTGTTAATGTGTTATGAGATATATTGCTACACTGTGGAGCTATATAAATACAGCTGAAGAGAATCTGAAAGTGCTACAGTGTTCTGAAAGTGTTATAACCACATGTCGTTTTAGGATGTTATGTTATGGTGTTATGGTGGTATGGCCACATGCTGTATACTGTCTTATGGGTTTATGGTGTTATAACCACACAAGTTGTCTTAAGGATATGAGGATATGGTGTTAAGACCACATACTGTATGTTGTCTTAAAGAGGTGGTGTTACGGTGGGTTTTCTTAGGATATGGTGATATGGTGTGCTGGTGTTATGGTGTGCTGACCGCACAGGTTTCTCCATCTCTCTACCTCATCAACTGCTTCCTGCCTCGACTGGGGAGTCCGGACCAATGACATCATACAGGTCACTGTGTACCCACCTGGTAGTAGGCGAGGTGAAACAGGGCAGCTGATCGGTTGGCATAGCACAGTGCCAGCTGCTCAGAGTCCTCCGGGGCGTGGCACAAACCCTGCAGTTCACCAGGGTACACAGGAGGAAGATGGCAGACATGTTTTGGAGGTAAAACATTTATATGTATTTCCAGTAAACTGATAATGCTTTAGACAGCAGGCCTACACATAATGGGTCTTTGGGTATGAAACTGTAGCTGTAACAAAGTTAAAGACTTGCATCCCCCCACTAGTATTCATATATTAACACACAAAAAAGGCTTGAAAAGTGACTGATATCCATACATTCATCCATAGGCTTACATTTAGAGGAGTCTTATAGGTTCAGAGGATGCGTGCCGGTGTTTATTGCTACAAGTGTGTTGGGAAGGAGCAACCATAGGCCTACCTGTGAGTAGTGTAGCGAAGCTGCCATGTAGTCTTTAGCTTTGAAACTGCTGTTGCCTCTCTCTCTACACCGCCCAGCACTCTGAGCGCACTTTTGCACGGGGTAGGTGATGCTGATACTGGACAGGACCTGGACATCCTCGACCCTGGATAAGTTACAAGATAACAGTTTTCAGGTACAAGAAGATAAAGGAGATCTAAATATAAAGATTCAATTAAATAAGTCTGCTGGCGAATAAATTCGAGTTAAACACTTTCAAAATACGAATAGGCCTATAAACAAGAGAACAAACAGCATCCTCATCGCCAAAATAACGTTAGCTGTCACACACTAGCCTACTAGTAGATGCCATTTCTGTATAACTAGCCTACGATAAGTGAAAAGTTTGTTTGGTCTTTCTCAGCATCGGAGGAAACTATGAGCACTGTCACTGAGGCTGAAACTGTAACAACCTACGTTGTCTGTGACTGTCCAAAAACAAATATTTCGTCTATGTCGGACAGGACGGATAACTTTTTTTGTTGCTCAGGATCCAACTGACTCCAAATCTGTTCCGCGTGCCTGATCCAGTCTGGGCAGGGTAAATCCATTACTTTATGTTTCTAAATACGCCACCTCGCTAACGTGCTTTTGCACAAATAAGCAGAGCCAGCAGTAGAACAACACACGCATTTGATTTGTGCGCGGGACACATGTCATCGTCGCAGAACAATGACGTCTCAAATGTGGCGTAGGCTACGTCGACGTGATGTAGGTACATTTAACCCTATGAGCCCTTGGCTGTTTTAAGGGCATTTTCACTACCTCTAGTTAGAAGCATTTATCCTGGTCATTGTAAGTGCCATTTACACACCCAGATCTGCCACAATATCATGTATAAATACATGCATTGATTTAGATGTTTAAATAATGAAAATGTAAAAAGCATGACGTATATGAGTCATTCTACAGATTCGGTGCCATTTAAGTAGTGCTAGTGTCCCAAGATGTACTACTGTTAGGCTAACCTTTCAGAACATTTATCAAACTACTGACTACAAATGACAACATGTCAAAGTTTCACATATTTTTAGGGTTTTTATAAAGAAATGTTTTTATAGCTATAAAGTATAACAATGTTTAAATGAATAAGGCCATGTGGCACACTGGTACTGTAGCTGCTAGCATCCCGAATTAGCAACAGATTAGCACAAAATCTTCAACCCTATCACATTCAACCCCATCACATTTTTCAATGTTACAGGGTTGAATGGCTGTTACAGGGTTGAATAGCTATTAAATCTTAGTCATATTTAATATATATTGCGAAATACCAATCATATGTTCTTGTTGATGTAAATGTTTGTTGTTTACGGCTTTATAGTAGGCCTATCAACTAAAAGTACGAGGAATTTTCAAATGTTAAAGTTTCAAAAATTGACAATGATCTTGTTTTTCTCCGGTGCCCACTGACATATTTAGGAGTAGTATTTACAAGTTCATGTTAATTTTACTACATAGTGATTAAAACTATACAGTTATAAGTCTTGGAGAGTAAGCAGGTCATTGACTTCTTGATATCGCATGAGCCCACAAGGTTAGGAAAAGATATGTATCATGTGGAATTAGCTTTCAGGTGTGTCTATGTGCTTGAGAGAGTGTGAGTGATTGTAGATTTGAGAGAGAGAGAGAGAGAGAGAGAGACCCCAATAGTGCATAGAAATATGATCATTTCGGGTAACTTTCTACACTCTTTCTTCAACAACTACTTAGTATTTATGTATTTCTACTGCTTATAAACTGACAGTGTCTATATGTTTGTTTTAGACAATCTGTGGAGGGGAAGAAAAAATCAAGACAAATTGAGAAAGCAGGTAGCTGAATTACAGAAATCTCTTAATGAAGAGAAGCGGGCCAAAGAAAAGTACAAAAAAAGGCGGCAACGTTTAGAAAAGAAGACCAAATCTACAGCTGTACCAAGTGATGTCAGAAGATCTGTACTGCATCACACAGCACTCATTGCTCAAATAAAGGAACATTATAAAAAGGCAAAAAATGAGAGAGAGAGGCAAATGATATCTAGATAGTGGCAGGTAACATTGTTAAGAAATAATCTGTTTTTTTTTTGTTTTTTTTTAAAGATTTCTTCACACGTGATGTAGAATGACCACTGGCAAAAGGCAAACTAAAACAAAGAACAAACAGAAGATGCAGAAGAGGTTCCTCCTTGACACGTTAAAAAATCTGCACAGGACATTTCTTGCAGAGAACACAAAATAGCTGTCATACTCCATGTTCTGCCGCCTCCGTCCTTTCTGGGTGGTTCACCCTTCCCTTGCTGATCGGGACACTTGTATATGCAAGCTTCACGAAAACCTGACATTTGTCGCAGAGAAGCTGAAACAAATAAAGCTTATTGAATCGTCAGTGCTTGAAGATTTAGTCAAAAGTTTGTGTTGTAGTTCCTTGAATAAGCAGTGTATGTACGGTGAATGTGAACTGTGCAAGAACCAAACAGTTCCCATGTGAAGTTTGTATGCTGCAGATGAAAACGTTGTCTTTCTCCAGTGGATGGTCAAAGAAAAGCCAAGAAAAAATGAGGAAGGTCAAACAGTAAAAGTCACTCTGAAGGATGAGGTTAACAAGACGCAGGACACAACTAGTGGAGTTTCATTCACTCCTCTTAAGGTTTCGGAGACATCTCTTCAACATCAAACAGCAGTATGCTTACTGTCGTGAGCTCAAGAAAAACATGTCTGCAGAGGAGTGTCTTATCCATATTGATTTTTCAGAATATTTCACCTGCAGATATGGGGCAGAGATACAGTCTGTTCACTTTGGCTCATCTCACGAACAGGCCGTCCTCCACACAGGTGTCCTCTACGTTGGACAGAACCAGCAACCAACTTGCTTCACCACCATATCTCCATCAAGGCACAAGGCTCCTCCTGCTATCTGGGCACACCTCAAGCCTGTGCTTGATGACCTGCAACATACCCACCCCAACATATCAACAGTACACTTCTTCAGTGATGACTAAGGCAGTCATTCAGTGAGTTAAGCCTGATCTGAGGGTCTACATGTAGGTGGAAGATAAATATGTGTATCATCTGCATAGAAGTGAAAAGACACAGCATGTTTCTGGAATATGTGACCATAGGGAGAGTATCAATAAGCAAAATAGAATTGATCCCAACACAGAACTCTGTGATACACCATATAAGAAAATGAAGACCCATAGTTGTTCAAAGAGACACAGAACCTTCTGTTAAGACAAGTAGGATGTAAACCATTAGTGCATCAGATAATCCCACCCAATGCCAGTCTAACTGTATGCAATGATCAATTGTGTGAAAGACCGCACTAAGGTCCAGAAGTATCAGGAATCAGCCAAAACCTGTGCACTGGTGAAAAGGTCTACCAGGAAATCACTGCCATTCCTCCCCTCTTCAGAGCAGCAGATGGCTGTCTCGGAATGCCGGTTGTGTTGTGAGGGCCAGTCCACTTGCTGGTGCTTCTGTTCGGACATTTTAGCTAGCCTTAGAGGTATACTACTGTATGCAATTGTAATCGATTTCAAACTTCAGAGGTCTATTCTGTGGGTACACACTAAAATAAAAATGGTCATACACAGGCCTGTCTCCTGCTGCATTTTTTAGTTATTATACAGTACCTCCACCAAGGAGGTCATGTTTTTCACCGGGGTTTGTCTGTTAGCATGATAACTTAAAAAGTTATGGATGGATTTCGATGAAATTTTCGAAATGACCCAAGGAAGAAACAATTCCATTTTGGGAATGAGCCGTCTGGATCCAGGAAGCTTGCTGCGCTTGGCGGAGGTTTGTGCTTTCTAGTTCATGTCTTAACAAACTGCACTATTGAAACCTTGCTGAGTGTTTTCTCATTCTTGTGCAGCTCTCATGTGTCAATCTGAGAATGGCATTGGGGATACTTTCTAACTGCTGACATGTTCTTGGTTTGTATACATCCACTCACAGTGGACACGTAGACCTCAGAACCACACACAGATGCAGCATAAATGGTTTCTCTATGTCTTCCTTTCTCTCTGTTTCCTCCTCACTCTCTAACTCTCTGTCCTCATCTCTTTCACGCCTGTTCTGCCTGTGAGACACGTAGAGCTCAAACCCACACACAGATGCAGCACATAAACCGCACGTATACATTCTCTCTTTCAGTCTTCTTCTTTCTCTCGCGCTCTGTTTTTTCTTTCTATCAATCTGAAGAAGTGTAAGTAAATGTATTCTTCAGATACAAGTCGTCAGTGATGCAGCTGAGATGGGGTATTGCAGCTGCTAAGTTGCATGTCATGGATTTTGCATCTGTAAAGAGTGCATAAAGTGTCCACTGTCCAGTTTGTATCGTATTAGACTGTATACTTATGTTCCAAATAGTTTAGTTTGTGATGATGCTATCATAAATTGAATTCCAATTGCAAAGTTTTTGCAGTTTGCAATTAGACTTGCTAAGGAAATGTTTATACTCAATAAGGATTATGCACTAGGGAAAATGTATAATGTTTGAAACATGTAGGCCTATAATTATACGTTTCAAAATGCATGTAGCTGTTATATGTTCTGTAAACAGAAGATATGTCATTAATTGACATCATAAGTTTAAATGTACTGTACTGCAGATTATGGGGAAATCAGCCATAAAACATGAAATATAGTCCAAATGAAGGTGCACTGTACCCCTAGAGGTAGCTCTGTATGCAATTGTAATCGATTCCAAACTTCAGAGGTCTATTGTATGGGTACACACGAAAAATAAAAACATGTCTTCATACAAAGTCCTGGCTCCTGGCTTGCATGTTTTGCATTTAGCTTTTTTTGTTTTAATAAAATGCACTACTGAAACATTACTGAATATTTTCTAAATCGCTCTATTGTGTCAACCTGATAATGCAAATGCATTAGGGATACTTTCTAACTGCTGACATGCTCTTGGTTTGTCACAATAATCCACTCACAGAGGACAATTAGACCTCAAAACCACACACATAAACCTGCACGTAAACATTCTTTCTTATAGTCTGTCTCTTTTTGTCCTAATCTCTTTCGCGCCTGTTTTGCCTTTGTCAACTACATTTTCAACGACTCTTGCCACACACTGTCCACTAACCCCCACTCCCCCTCTACAATACTCCACTCACGAGGACACGTAGAGCTCAAAACCATAAACAGATGCAGCACTATAAACCTGCATGTATATTCTCTCTTTCAGTCTTCTTTCTCTTTCTCTCTTTCTCCTCCTCTCTCTTACTCTCTGTCCTCTTGTCTATTGCACCTGTTCTGCCTTTGTCAACTAGCCCCCTCCATATCGTAACACCCCCCATCTACCCACCACCACCACCCCCATCCCCCGCATCACAAACACACACACACACACACACACACACACACACACATAAACACACCCGCAAGTACACACAAAACCAGAGCAGAGCGTCATATACCACCTCTGAATACCCACAACATCCGAAACCGAAACACAGATACCATATAGCCACAGAACAATAATTTCACACAAATTTACATCACAGACCACTTGGAGGTGCAAACAATATCGGATTTTTGGTTGATTTGACCATCAGTGAATTTCGAAACACTTTGCTTGGAATATACAATAGAAATACATCATAGGAGTGATTAACATAAAAAATTGACTCCATTTTTTCAATATTTGATACCTCCAATGTTTAGTGTTCTAAAGATGTCAACGAACCCCTTATAGCCTATAGCTACATAATTGCCAAGGAGCCAGAAGTGAACACACATGAATAGCTAAAAACTGTGCTTTAATTATAAAACTAAACACGACAAAATACTTTTATAACATTTGAGCCAGCTCCTGCTGTGATCTCATAAAGCTTTTGTTTGTACCTCCAACAACATGCCATAGCCTACCTGGTTAGGCTTCTTCCCCAAAACGCCCCCAAATGCCCATATGTTGGTGTGAAAGAATTCAGCAATCAAGAAAAGCATCAACCAAAACAGCAAATACCTGGTGGCACCTACACAAAATTACCACACAATTGCTTATCAAAAAGTCCTCTTGGAATCCAATCAGATTTTGGAACCAAAATCCTATAGGATTCCAATAGCAACAATCCTATAGGATTTATGAATGCTATAGGATTGCACCCAAAAACAATCTAAGTCTGGTTGGAATGATATGATTGTCAAGATTCCAATCCTAGGTTCCTATTTATTCCAAATTCTGACTTTTTGATAAGGGTATAACATTGCTACGCAGCCGTCAGACTTTCCACAAACGCGTCACAGAAAGTGCACCCCACAGCCTACTACTTCCATAGATAGCAAAATAAATGGACAAACAGACTCCATTGTTTTCGGTGGGAGGGCACTGACTCAAATTAAACTGTTTTTCAGTTTGTCTCCCATCATACTGTGCAGACTCTGACTTAACTTTGCGACATTAGCCATCAAACTGAATCTTGAAACTAATATGATTGATTGACAGTAAAAATCTAAAATTGACAGTAAAAAAAGAAATGCAATAAGTTGCAGGTATATTCTATTTACTAATGACATTATATGTTGCATGTAACATCTGAATGAATCTAAACACAACACAAAAAATAAATTACACATACAAATAAGGTCACCGACTACTAGCTATAGGGCAAGAGAGTGGTACAACTGCCAAAACCCCACATTACCTTTAAGGCGAAAAAAAAAAAAGAAATTCGAGAGCTATTATTAACATTTAATCTTGGATCACGATGCTGAGAGATGGGCCCAAGCAATGGCGGAAAAGAGTCCATGCATTGGTGAGCTCCCTGGTACACTGCACCGGCTGCACTCCCACATCTGTCTATCTGGGGGCCCAATATCAGTGCTGGACCCCCAGGCTCGCCCTAAGCCCCCCACCATCACATTTGAGTGTGATGCATTTGTATTACATGTAGATTCATGCACGCACATGGTTATGCTTTTCTAAAGTTCCAGTATAGCCGACAACTATTGATGTTAATTCATTCCTATACTCTAAGATCTTCCACAACTGCATTGTAAGCACTTGTCCCTCGTAGACAATAAGTATTGCATTTAGAAGCATTTCTGCATTTAGCCATTTTTGTTTTAATAAACTGCACTACTGAAACCTTGCTGAGTATTTTCTCATTCTTGTGTACCTTGTTTCAGGCAGACCATTAGAGATCATTTCTAACTGCTAACATGTTCTTGTCACAATATTCTACTCACAGAGCACACATAGACCTCAAAACCACACACAGATTCAGCGCTATAAACCTGCACGTAAACATTCTCTCTGTCATTTTTTTCTCTCTCTATCTTCCTCTTTCTCTCACTCTTTCTCCTCATGTCTTCGCGCCTTTTCTGCCTTTGTCAACTACCTTTTCACACCCTTGGTCACACACTGTCCTCTACTTAAGTTCAGTATCAAGCACACAGTATAAGAGTACAAGAGTGAGACCAGATCAGGGCCATTGCAGCCATCAGTGGAGACTCCAACGGGTTACTGAGCCACAATCTTCACCTAAGGACCAAGATCCAAGACTTGACCAAGTGAGTAACAAAAGAAA
Organism: Sardina pilchardus; assembly: GCF_963854185.1. NCBI lineage: Eukaryota > Metazoa > Chordata > Actinopteri > Clupeiformes > Clupeidae > Sardina > Sardina pilchardus. The sequence goes on from NC_084998.1 coordinate 28,562,891, forward strand.
CAATTTAACATTGATCACATTTGAGTGAGTGCCTGTGGCAATGCCTTGTATAGCCTACAATTACTGATTTGATTATGAATTCATTGCCAAGAGCTTCCTCAACAGCATTATAAACACTTTTCCCTTGGAGACAAAAAGGATTGTTTTCTGATTGGCTGGTAAGGTGGCTATTAATTCTGGACAGCTAAGAGGTAGATCTGGTGTAATCTGCTCCATCAATACTCTTTTGAATGGTAACTACAACAATAGTAAATTATGGTTGAATTAGGAAGCAGGATTTGCAACAGTGGAATTGACTAAACAACCCACTGCTACCACTGTCAGTAACCAGATAGAGAAAGAGAAAGTAATACAACCAATGGTTTCATTTTAAAACTGGATGTTTTCTTTGTGTTTTTTTTTTTTCAAGAATGTTTATAGACTACTGTATGTTTAAAGTCTCTTAGCAGAAACAGTTTTGAAAATAGAAAAAATAATAATAGACTATATTGAATTTAAACCTTGACTCCGTAAGGATAACTAATTGGTTAGAGGTGAACACATGACTCTGCAGACACTGAAGATCCCAAAACTATTGCATTATAGCATTATACATCATCCTAACCAACGAGACATCACAGATTAAGAAGAGTCAGAAAAGTAGAAGAGGCCCCAGTTGTGGTGCAACTGACTGGGGCACCTGCACCGTATGCCGTTGACCCGGGTTCGATTCCCGCCCCATTGTCCTTTCCGGATCCCATCCACGCTCTCTCTCCCATTCACTTCCTGTCACTCTCCACTGTACTGCAACTATTAATGAAAAGGCATAAAACACTCAAAAAAATAAGTAGAAGAGCATTTTAAGGCATCCAGAGTCTGTAAGCTCAGGGTTGAAAAAGAGGTCAGACTCATGTTCATAGAACTAAATACGGACACATGCCTACAGACATGTGTACACACACACACACACACACACACACAACCTTAGTTGAAAAGTTCACGATTTTTCATGACACTCAGAGGTCACGTACAACAAAACCACAGTCAAGCACACACACACTGTCAACCTCCGCCTAAACTTCCTGTCTCACACTCAGCAAGCCCTGTATTCACCTGGTTTTCTTCACTGCCTTTGTACACATTGTTTTCTTTTGTTTTCAGTGACTGCCTATCTTTACAGCTGCATCATTGCTCAAGGATTAAGACCAGGGAAATTTCAGATAGATAGATAGATAGATAGATACTTTATTGATCCCCAAGGGGAAATTCAAGAATTTCATTAAGCAGTGGAAGCTCAGCACTTCCTCTGGAGAGTCAAAATCAGGTTAATTTGATCCCTCTGGACTCTACTCATCTAAGTATTGTTACTAGAATTACTTAACACTATAGAGAATACCGTAGCTAATAGGGATGTAACAGTACACAAAACTCACGATTTGGTACAGTATGTACCGTTGATGTTATGGTTCTGTAAGCCTGTAGTGCTATGCTAATATTCACTGATGATTTTGCTGATGCTCAACACATACTGTACATGCATTTGGAAAAGGTCTCAATAGTAAATTAATGCAGTCTCTCAACCAACTTGATTGAGCCCTAACGAATTTTGTGAGAACGCGCACCAAAGTCCGTGAGTCCGGACATTGGGGTTGGGCCCATAGTCACCTGAAAAGGGTTTCCAATAGTCTTGAAGGAATTCCCATACATTTTGAGCACTTTTTGGCTGTTTTTCCCAACTCAATTCAATTTATAATAATTAAATTGTCTTTAATGATGCCAAAATCTATGCAGACTCATGAAGGTAAATGATGAAGAATACAAAATATGAAACACGTGGCTACTGTATCTATCTATTAATGCAAGGAACGTCTGTCTGTGTGTCACTCTGTCTGTCTGTCTGTCTGTCTGTGTGTTCCA